>NC_041214.2:25022806-25078928 GCF_002837175.3 Physeter macrocephalus
AACCCGGCTCCCCTGCATCGGCAGGCGGATGCGCAACCACTGCGCCACCAGGGAAGCCCGAGGCAATCTTTTTCAGAGAAATTTTTTGCTGGCAACACAACAAAAGAAGAACAAAAGTATAGGAAGAAATATATTTTGTAAAGCTACTGATGATTATTGATAATATAGTTTTGATTTTTTGTTTTACTTAATATTTCTGCCTCCAATCCTCAATAAAAACATCTGGCTGTGATTTTGTTTTTTTCTGTCACTGAGCCAAATCCTGTCTAACTCAGTAGGATACTAAGGTGACATGAAAATCTGGCCTGTGTTTACATCTTACAGTTAACTTCTCCTTGGATTGTTCAGTGTGTCTCATAACTTCTAATACATGCCATAAAAATAAATAGCAACATTGTAATTTTGTCTTCTGCCAAGTGTATTTGTGATAGGTGGGGCTTAGTGGGTGATACAGAGGTAGTTTCAAGTATGTGATGCAAATCAAATGGAAATGGGAAAAAGGCAGAATGTTGCTGATGGCAGCATTCTCTACCTTAGACTGTGAGTCTCCCAAGGGCGTGGTCTGGATCTTTTCCCTTTATCTCCTAGCTTTTAGCATCATGCTTGGCACTCAGGGCCCTTGAGGGCTGCACAGAAATAATCCTAAAGTTCCCTAACCCATTAACAATCCCACTCTGCTAGACAAGCTCATTCGTACCTTCTCTCCTCCTCGCAAGCCCCCATCACCTCTTCCCCAGCTTTCTCTTTCCTTTGATGATCTTCTCAATTCACTAAGGAAACAGAAGCAATCAGAAGATAATTTTCACAAGTTCCCCCTTTATCTACCTACTTCCCTGTATCAATGCCCTTAAACTCCACCTTGTTGTGTTTATTACAAGAGACAAACTGATCTTGCTCCAATTAAGGCTCATCCTCCTGTTTGTGTGTTACTCTCACCGTCTCTCACTGGAAGACATCACTCCGGCATTTATCTCTCTTCTCTCTCATATCATCATTTGCCCCCATTTGCCCCCTTCCCTGAATAATTTAAAAACCTAGTGTAATCACTCTCATCTTAAGTAAAAACAAAAAACCTTTCCTACCCACACTTCCCCCTCCAGCTATAACCTCATTCTTTGCTGTCCTTTATAGCAAAATCCCTCAGAAGAGTTTTCAAATCACAGTATCTACAAATCTTCTCCTCCCAATCTCTCTTGAATGTACTCTGATATTGCAGTGGCCCTCATCATTCCGCCAAACTGTTCTTACCAGTCTTTTTTCTTTTCTTTTTTTGGCTGCGGGGCTTGCAGGAATTCCCTGACCAGGGATCGAACCTGGGTCCCCTGCAGTGGAAACGCAGAGTCCTAACCACTAGACCACCAGGGAAGTCCCTGTTCTTACCAGTCTTGATGCTCTCCCCTGCATGTTGCTAAATCCAATGGTCAAGCCTCACTTTTCATTTTATTGGATGATCAGCAACATTTAACTCAACTGATCCTCCTTCTTACTTGAAACCTCCTTCTTCACTTGGATTCTAGGACATGCTCCCTCTAATTTTCCTAATACCTACTGTGCCACTACTTAGCTAGTCAGTTTTTGCAGCAGGGACAGTAGCCCAAATATCTCGGTGATCTGCAACCACAAAGGTGTTTGTTGATGTTCGTTGTTCAAGTTACGTAAAGGCTAGGAGTCACCTACATGTCTGCTTAACTCTACTGGGCTCTACTTAGCTGCAGCTCAGCTGAGCTTGACTCCTCTTGGCAGCCCGTTGGCTGGAGCTCTGCCATCTGTTTTCTCATCCTAAAACCCAGGCTAAGGAGCAGCCTTATCTGGAACATGCTCCTCTCCCATGACAGGAGAAAGGGCTGAAACTTCCAAAGTCGCTAAAAGCTTCCACTTGGACGTAGTGTATATCGTGTTTACTCACATTCCACTGGGCAATGTAAATCTGTGAGTCACATCATGTATAAGAAAGGGATAACACAGATGAAGCTTGCCCCTCCCCTTAAGCCCCTGAGACGAGGTTCATTGAGACCATTGACAAGCTTGATGAACGTCCCCAGAGGATTGAGAGACCCAGTGTCAGACCTGCTGCCTGACTCACCTGAGAAATCTAAAGGGCCAGGAGCTGGCTGAAACAGCCTGCAACAGAGTGAGAGCCACAGTTTAGGAAGTTGATGTGTTTCCACTGAGAACGCATCTAAGGAGCATGTTTCCTATTGACTGATCATGTGGTGTAATAGGTTGATCCTGTTGTGTTGAGTTGTCATAGACCTGGCCCTAGAATGTCACCTGGAGAGGCCAGAGATCACAGCGGAAGAAAGCCAGGGCTATACAGTTGGTTGTTCAGGGGCCAAAGGAGGGGTGGATGAAACGCACAAACCGTGTAGGAAACCACAGGTTAGAGAGCCCTCTGGGCTTCCTGAAGAGCCCTCACAAATGCCCACACCAGTCAACTTCCAACATCTGTCACAGCCAAAGGGAAATGGCACCTTAGTTGTGCCAGACAGATGAAACCTTTCTTGCCTATTTACTTCTCCTCCTTCTCCTGTCCCCTAACCTTGGAGAAGCCAAGCTAGCAAGTAGGAGTGGAGTGGGAAACATCAGGAGGATCAAAAGAAAGATGGATCCTTGCAGCAGGCCCAAGCTGGTGAAGGGAACTCACTTGGAATGAAATTCAGATTCTGATATTATTACATGTGACTGAACATAGTTATTACCTGAGACTATTTCTGTGATTACAAGTGACCAGAGGACTCTTTTTTAAATTATTTCTTTTTGCATAGGAAATGCATATATAAAGTACAAAACTTGAATGATACAAAAGAGTAAATAATGAACAGTAAGTCTGCCCCACCCATATGTATAACATACTATACACACTCTTTTTTATAGTGTATTTTATTCAAGTAGAGTTGATTTACAACGTTGTGTTAATTTCTGCTGTATAGCAAAGTGGTTCATATATATACATTCTTTTTTACATTCTTTTCCATTATAGTTTATCACAGGATATTGAATATAGTTCCCTGTGCTATACAGTAGGACCTTGTTGTTTATCTATCCTGTGTATACTAGTTTGCATCTGCTAATCCCAAACTCCCACTCCATCCCTCCCCCAGCCTCCTGCCTTGGCAACCACAAGTCTGTTCTCTATGTCTGTGAGTCTGTTTCATAGATAAGTTCATTTGTATCATATTTTAGATTCCACATATAAGTGATATCATATGGTATTTGTCTTTTTCTGACTTACTTCACTTAGTATAATAATCTCTAGGGCCATCCATGTTGCTACAAATGGCAATTTTTCATTCTTTTTTATGGCTGAGTACTAGTCCACTATATATATATATATACATATATATATATATATACATATATATATATATATATGTATATATATATATATAGTACCACATTTTCTTTATCCATTCATGGGTCAATAGACATTTAGGTTGATTCCATGTCTTGGCTATTGTCAATAGTGCTGCTATGAACATAGGGGAACATGTATCTTTTTGAATTATAGTTTTGTCTGGATATATGCCCAGGAGTGGGATTGCTGGATCATATGGCAGCACTATTTTTAGTTTTCTGAGGAACCTTCATACTGTTTTCTGTAGTGGCTGCACCAATTTACATTCCCACCAACAGTGTAGGAGGGTTCCCTTTTCTCCACACCCTCTCCAGCATTTGTTATTTGTAGACTTTTTAATGATAGCCATTCTGCCCAGAGTGAGGTGGTACCTCATTGTTTTGATCAGAGGACTATTTTTTAAGCTATCTGAGAGTAATAAAAAGTCATAGGACCAGCCCCACAGAAGGAGTCTGTAGCAGCAGAGGTGTGTGTGTGTGTGTGTGTGTGTGTGTGTGTGTGTGTGTGTGTGTGTGTGTGTGTGTGTGTGTGTGTGTGTGTGTGTGTGTTGGGTGGAGGGGAGAGAGGCCTGAGAAAGGTGTTTTCTTTCTTGCTGCATGAGCCACATTCGCTCCAAGGGCTCTTGACCCCTGGGCTCGTTGCCTCCATCTGCCTGGGTTTTCTCCATACTAAGAAGTTACATCACGACTTCGTGGTGTCTTCACTGACATCTTTGATCATGAGGCTCCAGGAGGCCAGAACCTTAGTTTACAATTGGCTGCCCTCACATTTGACCCCGTTTACGTAAAGGAAATCTAGGCATCTGGCCAATTCAGGACCAAAGAATTTTGCAGTGGGGGTGTTGAACTTCATTTCCTTTTTCATTTATAAACGCAGTTGGAGCTGATTCCAACATGTTTTTAGGAAGTCAGTAAAAACATTTAGGCGTAACTACTACTGTTTTATGAAATTTCAGCTATTGTTTTCACCTTGCCTGTGCTTAAATCCAGAAATAAAAAGCTTGGTGTGGCCATGGGGGTGGGGGTGGAGAGGCGTTATGTCATTACAGCACCTACTTCAGGTTCAGGAAACTCTGAACCCACCATCCGTTTCCTACTTTACTAAGCCAAGGAACGCAGTCGAGTGTGTGACCAGGGGTAACATGATTCAGGTTAAGAACTGGGTCTGTGGAATTTGTTTCCTGGCCAAGAGAACTACAGTTCAATTGCTGCTAGAGTTAAGTGGAAAATATATACTTTTGCCTTCATTAGAGCTATTGTTACTTTTAAAGACTTGTTGAGAACATAAGCTCAAACTCAAACATGATAGCATGGATTCTAGTTATTGGAAACGAAGAGAGCCCTTGGGGATATTGCCTTCCACTCCCAGATCTACCCATGCCCCATGTCTGACCTTGGATATCACACCTCAGTTCTTACACTTGAAAGAGAGACTATTGCTCATTAACACTCAACACTGGGCAATTTAAAAAATGCTCATTTAGACACAGGTTTGACTAATGTAATCTTATCCTTCTGTGGATTTATTTATCTAGTTCTTCACTTCTTAAAATGGTACCCTTCACAGAAGCATCTTGGGATACATGCAGCACATTAAAACAGTAATTAAAATAGATAAAACATTGCAAAGCAGCAATGAAAAGAGCAGCAAATAAGGTTACATCTTAAAACACTGTTATGCTTAAAACCTGAAAACAATGCTCACCTCATCAGTATAGGAGGCGCCTACGCAAGCAGTGCACAGGAGACTCGGGGTGGCTTTGAGAAATCATACATGGGAAGCACATGATGATAAAATTATTCTAAACCTTGCTTCAAAATGTAATTTTCCATCCCTCCCCACCTCTGCCCTACTCTGTTCACCTATAGGGTGGCTTGCTGTACAGTGTGCTTTCACGTGTCTGTTCAGCCAGAAAGGGTTACAGAGGGTTCAAAAACTCCTTTCTTTCCCAGAGGCTGTAACCGGAGTCCTCAGTCATACTTTACATGGCTTAAAGGGCAGTCGATGATGCTTAAGTACTGGAAACAAAGGATTATAACCTCAGAGAACATTCTACCAGCTGAAATAGGAAAAGCCTTGTCCTACCCCACTGGGTCCCACAAACCCACCCAGTTTCCTTACACGACCCTGCGGACCCTCGCAGCCCGTCACACACCTGACCCAGCCTACTAACTGGCCTCGCCCATCCTGTTACGCTTTCCCATGTTAATGAAGGATACTTGAAAGCTGTGGCTTTTAAAAGTGAGGATTTGCGTGGGTAGCAAGCAGTTTACAAAAGCTGATCACTCTGCCGTTGTCTGGCTGTTAGGCATGTGAGAGCTTGGTGAACGCTCTGAACTGGGGAGTTGAAAGTGGATTATCTCCGTTATGTTGAACCAGGGCGCCAAGATGCTTTTCTCCAACACCACACTGAGTCCTTTCAGAAACTGCTCTGTAGGAAGTCCAACTTGTTGTTTGTGTGAAGTTGTCACTGCATATGTCCATTTTGGTTCATATGGTACTTAAAAGGCAGCGTTCCGCTGTGCCAGCGCCTGCCTCTGCAGCCCTGGCTCCCGCTCCGCCCTCCAGCGTTCTCTCACTCCAGCGAGGCCAGACCACTCAGGGTGCTCAAGTCAGTGAACAGAATTCCCAGTAACAGTATCTTAAATCTATAGCTCTGGACAAGCTCTGTAGAATAACAGCCCACAAAAGTTATGCCAGGCTTATTTTAAAGTTTCTTCTGTATGAACATATTTAAACAGTTTCAATTTTGCCAGCAAAGCTCCTTTGGGGGATGTAATGTTCAAGTGGTTTCCTATCACAAAGCCCTCTGTGATCATTCTGGAAGTTCGCATCAAAGAGAGAAAGAGCATCTCGATGTTCAGTAAAGACCCTGCCTTGGGAAGCAGAGGCTTGCTGAGGCCCTTGGCGAACCCCTCCAGGTTCCTATGGCTCATTTCATAAAGAACTTCATGTACCTGTTGGGATGTGTCCCCACTCCGTCAACAATAAACAATAGGGCAGTCTCCCAGAATTCAACCCACATTAGCATGGCGGCGATTAAAGAGATCGTTAGAATGCCTTAAAGGACCTTTTGGTTTCACAGGAAACATGAAGTCGCTGTGTTCTCAGAGCTTGTAAAATCCTTAGGTGGGTCTCCCCTGCCGAGGAAAGCGGCAAACCGAGGTCAAACACACTCGCCACTAGCATCAGCCTGTGTTCCCCTTGTTTTCTGCACCATTCATTCCATCTTAACTGTCCCTTTCCTGCTCTAAGCACAGTTTGAATGTGGCTTAAGTGAGCATGAAGACAAAGCAACTTGCATTGGCTAATTCTGCTGCCCTGGGAAGCCCATAAGGTCAGGGGCAGGCCGAATTCGGCACCAGGGTAGCCTCTGAACTCCGGAACGCATAGAGCCACTGTGGGCTTACCTTTCAAGGTAAGGTGCCAGAGCTTTAGAAGAGCCATCTCTGCCCCTAGCAGAACTGGCTTCTGCTTCGTCCTTGTGGCCACAGCTGCCCCTGAACTGTCTCCTCTCCTCAGAGCCAGGGCCCCTGCATTCTCTGCCCCACCCTCTCCTTTTCATTCACCTGGTATTTACTGGGGGCTCTGGGTGTGGGACACAGAGGAATGGCATGGCCCAAAAGGTGGCCCCTTACTAGGGGGACAGATTACACATGAAAGCCACATGACTCCACAAACCAGGAAGTGACAGGTAACCCACTGCGAGGTCCCTCCTCCATCCTCTGCTCCTGAACCCCCAGAGCTCAGGCTGCCTTTCTTGCCTTAATTCTTCTTCCTACTCCACCTTCCACCTGGTGCTGATTGTGGCGACTTCTCATCTGTGAACCTTTCCTGATCCCACGGAGAACTGACCCTGTGCCTCCACTGGACTCTCAAGGTACAGCGAGCTTAGCCAGAGGCAGTGCGGGGCCGTGGCTAGGAAGATGGGCTCGGAGGCCCAACTACCAAGGTACTAAATCCTAGGTCTCTTTAGCTGTGTGACTTGAAGCAAGTCTTTCTGTGCCTCAGTTTTCTCATCTGCAAAATGGGACAATAGCACCTACTGCACAGCGTTATTGTGAGGGATTAACTAAGTAAACAGAAAAGGCTCCAAACAGTGCCTTGCAAGTGATAAGTTCCTATAATTGTTGTGCATTATTACTGCTGTCCCTCCTGTTAGGCTGTGTTATTCCCTAGGATATAGACACTACTCATTTAACTTTATATCCCCACCCCTTGCAGCTGTGAGTAGCACGGGGTGGGCAATCACAAAAGGTTAACACTGTACAAATTGAACAACTGCATAAATGACTGAATCAACAAGCGAAAGGACCTTAGCAAGGACAAAGGAAGCAGCATCTTGTTGTAGCAATAGCCCTGGGCTTGGAACGGGGAGGCCTGAGTTCAGCCAGCGGCGGTGTGACCTCCCTCAGTCAAATGAGCCCCTGAGTCCTCCAGCAACCGCGTTCCTGAAGAAAGGCGGTGGGGTGTGGCTCTGGAGACTGGGGTCCACTCCGTGATCAGAGGTTCAAGATCCATGTGGCTCCAACAATCTCAGCTATGGTTTCCTCAGCTGCCAAAGGCAGGCGCTGGACGGACCAAAGGGCCCCAAACCCTGTGGGTCATTCCAGACTAAGGGCTTGTAAGATAGTGTTCTTACTCTTCCCTGGGAGACCAATTCCGCTGTCTCCAGTGGGGCTGGGGATCTGCATTTTTAAAAACTCCCCAGGTTTTAAATCTCATGTGTTTGTGAATCTCAGACACATGTTTCTGAACAACTAAGCTAGACGATTTCTCAGGCTGGAAGGCAGAGATGGCCTCCAGCCTGAGAAATCGTCTAGCTTAGTTGTTCAGAAACATGTGTCTGAGATTCACAAACACATGAGATTTAAAACCTGGGGAGTTTTTAAAAATGCAGATCCCCAGCCCCACTGGAGACAGCGGAATTGGTCTCCCAGGGAAGAGTAAGAACACTATCTTACAAGCCCTTAGTCTGGAATGACCCACAGGGTTTGGGGCCCTTTGGTCCGTCCAGCGCCTGCCTTTGGCAGCTGAGGAAACCATAGCTGAGATTGTTGGAGCCACATGGATCTTGAACCTCTGAGGGACACTTGGTAGAATCCGTCTGCACCCTGCATGCGTGCGCACGCGCGCGCGCGCACACACACACACACACACACACACACGCGCGCGCGCACCAGGGGGACACTTGGTAGACTCCGTCTCCACCCTGCTGCAGAAGCACAGAAACTTGGGCACTGCCAAATCCCACATAAACCTCTGCTCTGTGAAGGGAGTGCAGAGTTGCTGCTATGAAGCCACCTTTCTGCAGAGACTGGAAGGCAGAGATGGCCTCCAGCCTGAGAAATCGTCTAGCTTAGTTGTTCAGAAACATGTGTCTGAGATTCACACTTTCGGGCTGTACCCTGGAGTGTACTTCTTTTGTAGAATTTCACCACGATCCCTCCCAGCCCCTACCTGGCGTGTGCGTGCGCGTGCATACACGCACGTGCGAGCACGCGCGCGCACACACGCGCACATACACGCGCACACACACGCGCGCGCACCAGGGGGACACTTGGTAGAATCCGTCTGCACCCTGCATGCGTGCGCACGCGCGCGCGCGCACACACACACACACACACACACACACGCGCGCGCGCACCAGGGGGACACTTGGTAGACTCCGTCTCCACCCTGCTGCAGAAGCACAGAAACTTGGGCACTGCCAAATCCCACATAAACCTCTGCTCTGTGAAGGGAGTGCAGAGTTGCTGCTATGAAGCCACCACACACGCGCGCGCGCGCACCAGGGGGACACTTGGTAGACTCCGTCTCCACCCTGCTGCAGAAGCACAGAAACTTGGGCACTGCCAAATCCCACATAAACCTCTGCTCTGTGAAGGGAGTGCAGAGTTGCTGCTATGAAGCCACCTTTCTGCAGAGACTGGGCCTCCCGCCCCCGGCCCCTCCCCACAGCGCACACCTGAGGAGCAATGCGCTGAATTACCACCTGCGACTGATCCATGCGAGTTCTAAACTGTATGGACCTGGTGAATTGTTTTGCTTGTATAAGCACATTTTGCTTCATCCATTTGTCAAGCTGAAGGAAGGTTGTTTTATAAAAGGGGGTTTAATTAAATGTTTTGTCCCAGCCTGGCCTTTCCTTTCCTCATCTGCATTATGCTTGTGTCATATTTTCCCTGGAGGGCAGGAAAACAATTTGGTGAAAATGAAGGAGCCATTGATTTACTCTTGAAAAAAGAAATGCCAAGCTAACAGTTCCCCTCTATAATTTTCTACTGACCATAAGAGGGAACCCAGCCGTTTAGACTTAAAGACAGTGTGTTTCCTGGTGCACCTGGCTCTTTACATCCTTCTGTACTATTCATGCTGTTATGTTTATGGCCTTGCTCTTGATTGAAATTATTTCTTGAACACTTTTAAGAGCTATTTTTCTTCCCTGAACAGAAAATATCTTTCTAGTAAGTAAAACCCTTTCATTTTTTTCCTCCTCCAATTTGGTGACTAGGGGTTGGGGAATCTTTCTTTCCCCGAGACCGTATCAGTGGGATCATAACACGCCTCCCATCATTTAGCCACAGATCTCCCCGTGTACAGAATTTAACTTGACCTACTTTTCTGCCTGTTGAGCTGCCTCGGGCCTCAAATGTTCTTCTACTAGAGATCAGCTGTTTTTCTGGGTTAAAGTCTTAGATCTTTAGCTCAGTACAATATCCCAAGTCCTCAAAGGAAGCAGGTTGCACTAACCGTCTGAAGGTGCTGAATATGACAGGACCCGCACTGGGCATCCCCTGCCTCTAGCCACCCTATGTCCACTGATTACCATCCTGGAATCTGAGCCTGAGGCCAAGGACCAGGGTAGTTCTGGAAGTGACCCGTTTCATTCTGAAGGCAGGGGGCCTCACAAGTGAATGTGGGAAGGAATGTGGAATTCGAACTCAGGAAAATACGATTGCTATAAGGGACACTGTGTCTTTGGACACATTATGTCACCTCTGGGGGCTTCGGTGTCCCTTCCAGGGCTAACAGTCTGCAGTTCCTTCATTCAGTCTTATTGAGCCTCCGCTAAGCGGCAGCCTCTGTGGCTGGAGCAGTAGTGGGGAACCGAGGCAGACCCAGTCCTGCCATCACGAAGTTCCGAGTCTAGTGGGAGGGAACAAGCTGAATCAAGTGTGAGATGATGATACTCTGATTAGAGCTGTACACAAAGGGCACACAAGACTATGAGACATAACCGGAGGATCTAGCTAGATGCCTGGCTATACGTAATCCAGGGAGTGGAGGAAGGCCTTTAGAAGGGAGTGACTTCTGAGTGAACCCATAAAAGATGAGTTAACTAGGAGGAAGGTGGCTCAGGCAGACCCATGCAGACAGAGCAGCAATGCTACCACAGACTCGGCCAAGCATCCCAGCTAAGGAAACTCATTTCCTCGTGACAAGCATCTGCCTTCTCTCTTTTTGATCTGTTAGGAAACACACCAGCTGACCTCTGGATTGGAGCTGGTCAGCCAGAAAGCACTTATGCCTAAGTAGTCACAAATTACTGTCCATGAAGAGGAAATATTTTATTTTGCTATATTAGACCAAGAATCAGGGCGGCCGTACTGCTCACTGTTGCCTCTTCCATCCGCGCCGTGAAGAAAGCAAGGGAGAGGCCCTTGCTTCCGCTCTGATTTTCACAAATCATCTGACCAAATCGCAAGGGTCTCGATGGAACAGGACAGTAACTCACCTCTCATTTGCTGACGGCCCGAACAAGGTCTGACTGAGGCTGTTTTTCATTTATAGCCCTTTCCACCTGAAGGCCTCAAAATGTTTTGTGAGCATGACGGGTAACAGGGTGTCCTGTGAATGCTAAGTGCTCCCATAGTAAATGTTCACAGGCCAGGGTCTGGCTCTTTAGCCACCTGGGGTGGGAGAGGGGCATGCCGGGATGGGGTGATGAGCTGAGCCTGTCAGCTAAGACTAGACCCTGTGCTCTCACCACAGACACCGAGTGTGAGCCTCATGCAGACTTGAACCTACTTCTCCCCATGGAAAAGGGAGCCCTCATGGCCCTTGGGTCTGAAGAGGTGCTGTGAGGGCTGATTGCCAGGAACTTGGAGCAAGAGAAGGGCAAAGAGAGGCTAGAGGTAAAGCAGGAAAGGCCTGTCTTGAGGATGAGGGAGGGTAAGGAAAAAGGGCCTAGGGGGTTGATTACAGTGACATAAAAGCTGGCACAATCATCTTAAAGGTTTAGTGTCAGGGTCTGTGACTTATCTTTCTACACGATTCCTCCTGGTCCTACCTCCAGCCCCACTATGTCCCTCGAGGGAGGAAAGGATGTAACATGTGTGGCGCAATCCTCTTTTGTATATAATTATGTTAGTCCTCCAGGTGTATTAGTGGTAGTGGTTTGACTAAGCAGAGCAGAGAGGTGGATTCTCATGTGCCCTTTCAGACTGAGTGGCAATCAAGCTGGGACCCTTTGGGAGAGATCAAGGGGGGGCTTTCTGTCACCCCTCAGATTCTGCCACTCTACAGGCTGCTCTGAAATCTGCCCTAGGCTTCCATGTCCCTGGCCCTCTCATTCCAAAGCCCTTATCTCCTGGAAAGCTTGATTTCACTGATTAATTACTTAAAGATAATTTACTGTAAGTCTAAGGTGTCAGGCAATGTGTTAGACTCAAAGTGAAGACATTTTCCCTTGCTTTGACTTCTGAATTTCCCACATTTTCTGTAATGAGATGGCAAATTTTTTGGGACAGTAGGATTTGCTGTAGAATTATAATTGAAAATGGATATGTAAGCTAAGCATTTATTAGATACATAAGCAAATTATTACTTTTTAAAAAAAGTTACTTGAAACTCTTACTTTAAAACCTTGACTTGGGGCTTCCCTGGTGGCGCAGTGGTTGCGCGTCCGCCTGCCCATGCAGGGGAACCGGGTTCGCGCCCCGGTCCGGGAGGATCCCACATGCCGCGGAGCGGCTGGGCCCGTGAGCCATGGCCGCTGAGCCTGCGCGTCCGGAGCCTGTGCTCCACGACGGGAGAGGCCACAACAGAGGGAGGCCCGCATACCACAAAAAAAAAAAAACAAAAAAAAAACCTTGACTTTACTGTCTTCTTCATCAAGAAAATACAAGGTTATTGGACTCCAACTTTCTCATTATCTAAAATGCCTTTCCTCCAACTCAGAGAATCAGGTGCATTGGGTTTATAATGGGAAAAAAAGAAAAAAAACTTCTTTAAAAAGCAAAGACAGGGCTTCCCTGGTGGCACAGTGGTTGAGAGTCCGCCTGCCGATGAAGCAAAGACACAGTCATGTCTTCTGTCCTCAAGATGCTTACAAGATAGTCAGGAATAAAGACGCCAACGTAGACAATGGACTTGAACACACGGGGAGGGGAAAGGGTGAGCTGGGACAAAGTGAGAGAGTCACACTGACATATATACACTACCAAATGTAAACTAAATAGCTAGTGGGAAGTAGCCGCACAGCACAGGGAGATCAGCTTGGTGCTGTGTGACCACCTAGAGAGGGGGGATAGGGAGAGTGGGAGGGAGATGCAAGAGGGAGGGGATATGAGGATATATGTATACATATAGCTGATTCACTTTGTTATACAGCAGAAACTAACACAACACTGTAAAGCAATTATACTCCAATAAAGATGTTAAAAAAAAAAGGTAGGAGAGAAAAGACATCCCAAAATAGAATTTTTTATAATACAAAATATATGAAATATTATATTAAATATAAGACAAGATTGAGAGGGATAAATATTGTAAAAGGTATCTTGATAAGGTCTAAGGGATGCCAGTAGGAGGTGTTTATTCCAGCTGAAGGTTGGGAAAGCTTGATGGTGAAGAAGCACAGGAGCCATGCCTGAAAGAAAACAGGGTCCAGAGCTGCAGTCAAGGGCAATACTGGGGGACCAAAAAAGGGGTTAACATGAGCGGTAGGAGAGAGGTCAGAAGAGGCTCGTGGGATGGACCACATGAGCTTGGTTAGCATGAAGCCCAGGAGACATAAAGAGATGGATGCAAGTCTGAGAGAGCTGGGTGTGGAGAGGTCATGGAGGGTGCTGGGGACCAGGCTGAGGGAGATGGTTCTATCATCAGAGGCATTGAGATGATGAGGACTCTACCCACATCAAATGGGTCCAGCAGCAGAGGTTATGGATTGGGGTGGGGAGAGATGGAAGGTTATGGAACTGAATCCAAATGAGATGAGATGAATACCTGACCTAGG
Organism: Physeter macrocephalus; assembly: GCF_002837175.3. Lineage (NCBI taxonomy): Eukaryota > Metazoa > Chordata > Mammalia > Artiodactyla > Physeteridae > Physeter > Physeter macrocephalus. Next base: position 25,036,402 of record NC_041214.2, read on the forward strand.
GGAGTAGCTGTGGGGATAGGGAGAAGGGGCAGGCACAACAGGCGTTTTCGAGACAGAACCAGTAGATTCTGAAGAAATAAGGATTTTTCTTTCAACCTGTGCCCTCAGATTGGATGGGGCCAGCAAGAGGAGGCCAAGGCGGTTACTAGTTGCAGTAGAACACTGGAAAGGAAAATTACAGCATAACACAGAGGCTGGAAAGGAGAAATTACAGGATGTTCTTCCATGAGAACTTCTTCAGTTCAGAGGCGCTAGAGGAGATGCCAGCATAATGAAAGCTAAACATAGGATTTCTAAATAAACAAGAAAGATAACCTATAAAACTTCTCTTTCATTTTCCCTTCTTGCCTCTCTCTTTCTTTTACGTCATCAGTCACTAAATATCTATAAAGCAGTCACATTATGCAAGAAACCAAAGAAACACAATTTAACACCTAGTTCCTATTCTCAAATGACTCTCAATATATTTGCAGAGACAGAACTGCATCCACATGTCAACATAGCATCATATACTGTAGTTCATGATAAAGGCCACCTTGAAAAAGATGCTGAAACTTGAAGCAAACTTGAAACATTACATAAATTAGAATAAGTATGTGTGTGTTGGGGAGAGGAATGCATGTATCATAGTGTAGTGCTACTATGTGCCATATACTTGACCTTTTATCTTATTCTTGTGCCCATTTTTAAAAATTGGAGTACAGTTGCTTTACAATATTGTATAAGTTTATACTGTACAGCAAAGTGAATCAGCTATACGTATACACAGATCCCCTCTTTTTTGGATTTCCTTCTCATTTAGGTCACCACAGAGCACTGAGTAGAGTGCCCTGTGCTGTACAGTAGGTTCTCATTAGTTATCTATTTTATACACAGTATCAATCAATAGTGTATATATGTGAATCCCAAACTCCCAGTTCCTCCCACCTCCCCTTTCCCCCTTTGTATCCATACATTTATTCTCTATCTCTAAGTCTGTGTCTCTATTTCTGCTTTGTAAATAAGATCATCTATACCAATTTTTTCAGATTCCAGATATATGAGTTAATATACGATATTTGTTTTTCTCTTTCTGACTTACTTCACTCTGTAAGTCAGTAGGTCCATCCATGTCTCTACAAATGACCCAATTTTGTTCTTTTTTATGGCTGAGTAATATTCCATTGTATATATGTGCCACATCTTCTTTATCCATTCATCTGTCGATGGACACTTAGGTTGCTTCCATGTCCTGGCTATTGTAAATAGTGCTGCAATGAACACTGGAGTGCATGTGTCTTTCTGAATTACGGTTTTCTCAGGGTATATGCCCCGTAGTGGATTGCTGGGTCAGATGGTAGTTCTATTTTTAGTTTTTCAAGGAACCTCCATACTGTTCTCCATAGTGGCTGTATCAATTCACATTCCCACCAACAGTGCAAGAGGGTTCCCTTTTCTCCACACCCTCTCCAGCATTTATTATTTATAGGCTTTTTGATGATGGCCATTCTGACTGGTGTGAGGTGATACCTCATTGTAGTTTCGATTTGCATCTCTCTAATGATTAGCGATGTTGAGCATCCTTTCATGTGTGTGCTGGCCATCTGCATGTCTTCTGGCAGAGCCAGGAGAGCCTGGCCCGAAGGCCCTCTGCAGCACATCACCCTCTAGTGAGGCAGAGATCAGGTAGGAAGACACCTAAATGAAAACTTGATGTGCAAAGGTAAGGAAGATACAGGCCATCTAAACTTCAAAACCATTGAAACACTAAAGGTTTGGTATGTAACTCCCCACTTACTTTACTTTATGGGTGGTTTTAACCAAGGTTTCTGAGAGACTCCTCCTGCTGCCAAGAATCTGCACATTTCCTCAAGATGTGGGGCAGGGTAGGACAGGATAGAAACACACGAGTAAACAGAGTATAAATGAATTGCTTTCTGGAGTGTGTATGAGAGTCAGACAGGTTTAATCCTTGTGTGGTTCTATATGCCTGCCTCCTGGGCTTCATAGGGTTAAGAGACACCAACCTTTTATAATATCAGCAGATCTCGATTAATCTGGCAAATGCTATAAATCAAGGGGCAGTGTGAAATTGGACACTAAATGTATTGGACGTTATTATAAAAAGAGAAATTGGATAATATCTACTCACTCCTATCTGAAAATGAAAAACCGCCAGGGTAATGAATCTCCTTGATCTGCTGAAATGCCTATCAGTTATAAAGTACTTTTCTGTCAAAGAGATAAGCAGAGTCAAAACACACAATAAAAATTGTTCACCACAGTATTTTTGAATACAAGTAAATAATTCTCCATGATGCTTGTGCTATAAACCCCCCAGCCCTCAAAAAAGACCAAGTGACCATCTCTTTTAAAAAAGCCATAAAGTCAAAATCAAGAGGTGCTCTTGTTGCGCTGACACATTTGAGTAAAGGGAGGAACCTCTGCAGTCATTACGGGAACTGTCCACCTTTCCAGGAAATCAAGAGCAAACTTATCAAGACTGAATCTTATGATCGAGTCCAATTAGACGTGCATGAAAAGCAATGCTGTCTCAAGGGTTTTATTTAAATTCTCCCTTTCATTGTTAAGTTCAAAGAAATTACCAGGGCTGTAACTTCATTCCCAAGGGAGTTGGTTGGTGCTGTTGCTCCAATCAGATTATGTCCTGGATGCTGATTTCCAGCCATAGTCAAAAAGGCGAGAGTGCCTTCAGATGAGATAAAATGTGGGCAAGATCAGCCAGCTGGCCTCCATCTCAGGGAAAAAAAGCCCTTCAAATACTGATTCCTGGGCAGCCTGCTCATTGCAATAACATCTTTCTTTGTAAAGTTCCTCAGAGCCTGGACCCAATCTGTTTCCCTTTCTGTATGAATTATGGATGGGGTTGTAATGAAGGAGCCCTCCAGAAATTAATGTTTTAATGCTTATTCTTCCTTTATATGATAAATATACCCTCTACCTATTAGTGAGACTAGTCTAAGTCGGGTAACTGGGATGGTACACAATCATCTAGCTGCAGACTCTTCAGGAGCCAGGACCGTAGCTCATTCCCACCATATCCCTGGGACCTGAGAGGGTGTGACACATGCTAGGTCCTCAGTGCCATCTTAATCTTAAACGAATCCATTTATTCATACACTCAACAAATATTTACGTGCAAAGCACAATTCTGGGCACTTGAAATAAGTCAGCTATCGAAGAAAGACAAAAATGCCTGCCCTCAGGGAGCTTTCCTTCTGGCAAGAGGAAGTAATCCATAAGCAATTAGCACAATAAATAGGTGAATTATACAGTATATTAGAAGGCGGTGAGTGCTATAGAGAAAAATAGAGCAGAGTAAGGGAAAGTGGACGGCTGGATACAGGGGATGGGGTTGGGTTGCAGTGTGAGTTTGGGTGGTCCAGGTAGGTCTAACGAGAAGGCCTCTCTGGAGCAAACACTTGAAGGAGGGGGAGGAGGAGGAAGAGAGCTCTGGCAAGGCGAGCCGCTTACGCAGACTGTAGGTGAGAGCGAGCCTGACCCGTTGGGGCAGCGTCTACGGGCCAGCGTGGGCGAAGAATTAGAGTTAGAAGGAGACCCTGGAGAAAAAATGGGGGCAGGAAGGTCGCACGGGGCCTTACAAGCCATTGTAAGGACTTTGCCTTTTTCTTTGAAAGAACCAGGAGTCACTGGCGGATTTTACAAAGAAGAGGGATGTATCTGACTGGTGTTTCAAAGGAACCTCTCATCCTGAGAATACACTGTAGGGAGGCAAAGGCGGAGGCTGGGAGTCAAGTTAGGAGGCAATTGAAAGAATCTAAGCAAATCAGCAAATAATACATGGTTTTATGTGTCGTGGCGATGGCACGAACAAGGTTAGAGTGTAGAGCAGGGTGTGCGACCAGTTCCCCGGAGGACTTCTCAGGGCTGTGATATTTGGATCAGGGGAATGGGGTTTCGAGAAGGGAGGGAGGTGGCAGCAGGTGAGACGGGAAAGGTTTTGTGGCATCGGATTGTGAAAGGCCTTGAATCCCAAGGTTGCTACTTGTTAATGATACCAGGAAAATACCCAACTATGTAGCTTACACAAATAGGGTCTTCTTTGTCTCACATATTAAGAAATCTGAGGATCTGTCCAGAACTAGTGCAGAAAATCGATGATGACAGTGGTGACTCAGGCTCTTTCCATCATCTCTGTCGTGTTAGTTTGTCGCGGTCATAAGAGGCTGCCACAGATCCGTGTCCTCAGAAGGAAGAGGGGGCAAGAGAGCATGTATAGCACATGAATCTGTCACCTCCTTTATTTAACCGGGAAAGCAGGTCCCCTAGAAGCCCCATCCAACAGCTTCTGCTTATGGATCTTTGGCCCAACTGGCTCACATGACCATCCCTACCTGGAAGATGGTTGAGCAGAAGGGCTGGTGGACCAGGTGTGTCCACGACTAACAGCGCTGCCACGAGCTCTTCACGCAGCTGATGCAAGTGAAGAGGATGCTTTCCCAGAAGGCCACGTGCAGCTGCACGGCCTCCCCACCCCTGGTAGGCAGGGTCGGTGGAAGGGGAGTTGCCTAGAAGCACCCACTCCCCGCCTTGGCTCTCGTAGCCCCGCCCCCTCCACAGGTGGGCCAGGTGAGCCAGCTGGGGCTTCCAAGTCCCGCCTTTCCTGCGTGTCTGTGAGCATCACTGACTCAGCCGTGGGTTGGGCTCCTATGCTGCCTTTGGGGTCTGCCTCTCAGTAGAGAAGAGGGATGGATGCGTGTCTATAACACTCAAAATTTCCCTAAGCCTGCAGAGCTCGCTTGTGTTTTGTCAGAAGAGGCTTCTGTCCTGTGAGCCTAAGTGATGTAGCAGGAAGGCAACCGCGTGAGGGCACCCGTGGCTGTGTGTGACTGAGCCACATTATGAGTCTGCAAAACTTGATCTCAATGGCCGCAACCAGCTCTCCCCGAACCCAGGGGACTGCTGCCTATCTCTCTTCACCCTCTTTCCAAATCTATTCTCCTAGAGGATCTGATGAAGTCACTACCCCTGGTGTGTAAATGACTCATAAGACAGAAAATAGCCCCTCCCCTAAGTGTGTCCTTATTTTCATAACTTCCAAGCCCCTGTGGCTCAGGCCTAAGTGTGGTGTGAATAGGGCATCAGAGCATCTGGTTTCTATTTCTAGCTCTGCCACTCACTGCCCAATCAGTATATCTTGAGGGCTTCAGTTGCCTCATCTGTAAAATAACAGATTTGGAGGAGATGACCTCTAAGGCCAATAGAGCCAAGTAACGAACCCAGGACACCGTGACTCTGGCCTCTGCTGGGCCTTAGTGGCCATCGTGGATGCAGGCTTTGTCCTACACACTCTCTGATGACCAGGACTACAGATACTCTGCTTCTCCCTCTTCAGGGGTGATCTCCAGCCAGGTGTGCAAGCCCTTCCTCCCAGACCTCTGTCTGACTTCCTCTAAAAGTAAGTGTCTTGGTGTGGACAGCCATGGAGAGGAGCTGCCTCTTAGTATCGTATCTGTCATCCACTAGACCATCAACCTGTTGAGGGCAGGGATGTGTCTGGGTCACCATGGTACCATAGCATCCAACACAGTGCTGGCACACAGCAGGCATTCAACCAATGTTTGTAAAGATGAACTGCCCTAATTGTGGTTAGAAAGGTAGCAGGTATAGACCTCTTTCTCCACTCCTCTCCTTGCAGATAGACTCAGTGGGCCTTTGAATTCTACCTTTACCTGCCTTCTCTCCTCTCTGCCTAATACTAGTCAATGCCTGCTTTACATACAGTCTTATTAGGGAGTCCCAAGTTGACCCCTTACCCCAAACGTCATCCAGACATCCTCACAGCCTATACAGCTGCCCGAGTCACCACTTGAATCAGTCCCCTAATTTAAAGGTATTATTGCTTTGACTGTCCCATTAATAATAACAATAAATACCTCTAACACCTTTTCAAGTTTTCCAAGTGTTCTCATTTATTCTACCCCGCTCTCTTGGGAGAGGTAGTTTCTCAAACCGATATCAAGCCGTGACTTCTAAGAGATGAGCTGACAGCCAGCTGAGAGACCCTGGGAGGAAGGAGCCTCAGGAGACAGGTGGAGAGAAATATCAGCATTAAGTACCAGTAGCCGGGCAGGGAACAAAGATAAAAGATGGAATATCAGGAGCTAAGACACATTTCACCAACATCACACCGTTGCTTTGTGCCAATTAAGCACGAAATGCTGGGCTCTGGTGTAGTAACTATGTCCAGCCCTAAGTTTTCTAAAACCATCATTTTCTACCCACCCCTCCCCCCTCATCATGACATAACACTTGTCCTTGTCCAACTACGTGACCTTCTATCATCAGATGCCTCAACTCCTATTTTGTAAAAGGATAGGGTATGGGTAAGAAGTACCTTACTTGATCCTTACTAGGGACCATTTACTCTACACAAGATGCCCTGATGCGATAGGAAGAAGATCCAAGAATAGTTTTAAATACCTAAAAAGTAGCCTACGTTTGTAAATAATAACAATAATAGTTTGAAATATGTGGCAACATATGGTGGTGTCTTTTCTTACAGCATGAGACCACATAAGGAGGTATGGGTAACTTCAGTAACCTTACGTGCATGAGTGTGTTACACAAGCATAACTTTTGCCATTCTTTCCATGGATATTTTCTGGACATTTAACCCACTTCATGCTTTCGCTTGGTTCATAGTAAGCAAACGTATGTTCCCCAGGAGTCTCATCAGTGTGCGTTGTCAATCAGTATATGAAGACGTTGCTTCTCAAATCTCTTTTACTTCATTTGTATGGGTTTAAAAACAAACCAGCGGGGCTTCCCTGGGGGCGCAGTGGTTGAGAGTCCGCCCGCCGATGCGGGGGACGCGGGTTCGTGCCCCGGTCCGGGAGGATCCCGCACGCCGCGGAGCGGCTGGGCCCGTGAGCCGCGGCCGCTGGGCCTGCGCGTCCGGAGCCTGTGCTCCGCGGCGGGAGAGGCCACAGCAGTGAGAGGCCCGCGTAGCGCAAAAAAAAAAAAAGAAAACAAAAAACAAACCCACGAACAAAAAGCTTCGACCTTGCTTCAACAGTCATCATGTTTTGTAGATACTAGTAGACTGCAGTGGCTGAAAGCGTGCGCTCTGGGGCCAGCTGCCTGGGTTTGAATCCAGCTCTGCCACTTGAACGTTCTATAGCCATGGCCTAATCACCCAGCCTCCTGGCACCTCCCTTTTCTGTTTCTAAACCGGGGACTATAATAGAAACCACCTCAGAGGGTCATTGTGAGGTCATTAACTGAATTAAATTGTGGACAGCGTATACAGTACTTTAAACAGTGCCTGGTACGTAATAAGTGCCCTCTAAGTGTTAGCTTTTATAATTATGAACAGTCATCCATTGTTACACTTGACAATTTCCATTTCTAGTGCCATTTTCCAACATGGCGTTGCTTGTTATCTAAATAATTAGCTTCTTTCAAACAGGTTGTCCATGTAAGGGTAATCATAAAATTTCTATTTGACCTTGAACAAAATTAGCTTCTTGTGTGTTCTGCATGTGTCTGTGTATTTGAAAAATATTAAGAATGTGAGCCTACATTGAGATAAAAGAATTTATTTAAGGATGAACAAGAGGAAAAAGGTTGGGGGAGGGGGAAGGCAAGAAAATTGCTGCTACATTTCCTAGAAATGAAGAATCAGGGAACTCCCAGCTGAGTGTTTTAAGAAAGGAAACTGATAGGTTTCCACAGGATGCTTCTTATAAACCCAGATCAGCTTGGAAATTTCCAGTGGCTTAATTGTGAGGGGCCAAAATGGTTCCACACTAGTGACTGAATCTGAAAGAGTTGATTAAAATACTTTTTTAGTGGTTCATATCCTTGAAAGTAAAGTCCCGGCTATGACCTGAGCCAGTAACAGCCAGTAAACAGCTAATTACATTTTAAAGTGTGTTTTTTAATTGTTAATTATAATAAAAGAAGCAACAACCCAACAATAATTTGCCAGTCCGTGCATCTGTGAAGTTTAAATGGGAAAATTGCCTCTTGTCTCAGCAAGGATGTAATTGATTCTTGGGCACTTAACAATATAATACCAGTTGCTGCCTGTTCTTCTTTCTTCCTTCAAAGAGCTGACACTATTATGTCACTGATATAAATGGAATCTTGAAGGTGCATCAAAAATTCTCTGCCTTTTGAGAAGAAGAAGAAAAAAAAAAGCCAATGTGGCTCTTTAGTTCAGAACACGGGCGTATTCAAGTGGACATCCCAGGGTCAAGGTTAGAGTTCAGCCCAGCTGGAGGTTTTCACTCTTTTCCAAGGGGTGAGGGGGATCCCATTTTGTCACGTTAGCAGTGGTCATTGTGAACCTCGAAAACGTTTTAAAGTAACATTTTAAAAGACTGCCCAATGAGAGAGCAAAGAGGCTTTGTCAGAGCCCATCGGCTCTCATGTCAACCAAAGCTAACTGAAAAAGAACTCAGGGTTCTTAAAACTGAATTTCATTAGTGGAGATGGACCCCCAAAAAAATATGCATTGAAAGATAGCTAGCAAAATACTAGTCTTACTCGCTACGTCCACGCTCAGCTTCTCATATTGTGTTATTCCTGCTCGGTATTAAGTATCCAAAGGGCAGAAAAGGAATAATTTCAAAGAATCAACATCAAAGTGCAATCTGTGCTTCCTTCCCAACCAGAACATTGTTTTCATTTCCATTTTTAATTTCCATTTTTAACTGAATTAGCCACTGTTGGTAGTGGATACACGTTAATCCTTTAAAATAGGCCACGCATGTATATTTTTTAAACTGCTTAAGAAACATCTTGTCAATGTGATAATCACTTTTTCTTCATAGTAATGCCTAGATTATTCCTAACACAATATCTTGGCCTGATAGGATAATTATGTATAGTTTAAAAAAAAAGAACTAATCCCCATTGGGCCCTACATCAAAAAGTATATATCCAAAGATTACAAACACATCTGTGTTATTTTAAACTTTCTCAGTCTGTGAAATCTACAGCCATCTGCCTGAATAATAGGACTGACCACATAGCACATGTTTTCTAGCTGAATTCTATTTCTAGCTGAATAAGTCAGAAGGAGTACACCAGATCTCTCTCCCTGGCATACACCTTGAGGGGAACATGGATCACAGAGAACCATATCATTGCCTACCACGTCAGAAGAACAACCAGCGGTATTAAGCACTGATTATAGACCTCACGATATCAAGTACTTTATGGTTGCTAACTCATTTAAATCCACAAAGAATCTCTGTTGGTACTTTTATTATCCCCATTTTACAGACCAAGAAAGTAAGTCACAGATAACTTAGGCCTAAGTTCACATAGCTAGTAAGTGGCAAAGCTGGAATTCACATCCAGAGCCTAAAGAATGTTTTTAACCACTTTACTATAACTTCTGCATGTACCACCTGTGTTCCATTTTATTGTTGTTTCTGTTCTGAGATTTTTATTGTTGGGGGAGATAACTTTTTATCTTGAAAACCAATACAATACAAAGACCTTTTTTTCCCTAAACCATCTGAGAGTAAGTCATCCACCTGATACATCTTACCTTGAAATATATTAGCATGTAATTCCAATAAACCAGATATTCTCCTACACAACAAAAACACAACCACCAAGATCAGGAATTTAACATTCAGAACATTTCTTCCATCTAATTCTCACACCCCACTCACATTTTACCAGTTTACCACTAAAGTCCCTTAAAGCAAAATCATGTTTTACATTTATTTGTCACATCTCACTGGTCTCATTTAATCTGGAACAGTTCCTCAGTCTTTTAACTTTCATGACCTTGATACGTTTGAAGATTACAGGCCAGATCTTCTGTAGAGATCCTTCCTTTGGGGGGTATCTGATACTTCCTCATGATTAGATGTAGATTTTCATCTTTAGCGGGACTATCACAGAAGTGATGCTGAGTTCCTCTCATTGCAAAGCTATCGGGGCTCATGATTTGGACTTATCACATTGCATTTTACCCTCCATAATTAACAAGTATTTTTGTGGGGTGGGTATTTTGAAGCTCTGTAAATATTCCAATTCTTATCAATTTTCAAGTCATTCATTTATTTATGAATACCAGCATAGACTTGTGCTTTTCTACTTATTCAGTGGATTATAATGTATTACTACTGTTTTTTATTTTGATATTCCAGTTGTCTTCAGTTTGCCTATTGGGAGCCCCTTCAACCTGTCTGCTTTGTCTTTTTAAATTTCCCTATCAGTTTTAGAGCACTTCCTTGCGAATTGGCACAGTAAGATATTCCAGGCTCATCTTGTACCTTCCCTGCTCCAGCCCTGGCATCAACCATTTCTCCAAGGATCCCTGGTTTCTTTTAATGAAGAACGGTATTTAGAAACCAAGATGTGGTGTTGGTGTGCTCATTGCTGCTTCAAAGCTGGCCCTCTAGGTAGAAAGAATTAGGAATTACATATATCCGTGAAGAAAGAGAGATTTACATATATGTTCGTTTCTATTCTGGGTGTGGCTACATATACCTTTATATATGAGTTCATACCAATGCCTTCAAAACTAGTCTAATACCGTTCTAGTTTCTCCCTTTCCATATTTCCATCTCTGACAGCAAGAAACCTAACAGCCTGTGCTCTTAACCATTCTACTCTATTGTCTGTCCCCCGGGGTTCAAGGAAAAGGAAGAAAACTGCACTGAAACTTGGGACTGAGTCCCGGGCCTCCTCTTTAATAGCTGTATGATCTTGAACACGTCACTTAACTGCTCCGGTTTGCCATTCTTCGTCTGTAAAATAGCTGTGACCATAATACCTGTTTCAGGAGGACACGCAGGATGGAGGTCAGAGTAAAGGGGCTGTGGCCAGACTGGCTCTGACACCCACTGGCTGTGTGAACTTGAAAAAGTGACACAACTTCTCTGAGCCTTGTTACTTCATTTTTAAAATGTAAATAATGCTACCATCAAGCTCCCAAGTGGTTGTGATATTTAACTGTATGCAAAACTGCTTGGCAGAGTGCCTGGTAGATAGAAACAATTAATAAATAATTATTCCCTTCACTTTTCCCCTCACCACAATGTTAAGTAATAATAATAACAATAATAATACAACTAAAATTATACCTAAATAGAGTTAAAAAATGGGCAACGATGATCATGTAATTTCTTAAGTATGGTCTAGTGAGATAAGCTTCTAAAAGAGCAACTGAGTATAATAAGTTGCATTTTTATGGCATTTTCACCCTCTCTGAATATTTCCAAGGTGCGATAGAAGTAGGAGGAAGAGATGACTGCTCCAGCAATAAAGGATGCATTTAAGAAAATTTTACCATAGAGGTTTAACTCTGTGTAATAATAAATAATGATGGCTTTGGGTTGACTGAGTGCATATTATACTAGGAAATTTGCAAACTCGTTGCTAATCCTTACAACATCCCTGCAAGGAAGGTCCATTTCGTAGATTAGAAAACTGCAGTTTGGAAAACGTCAATGTCTTCCCAAGGCTGCACAGCCAGTAAATGACTGGGTCCAGATTGGATCCAATGTGTGAGGGGCTCCAGACCTACCTTCTGTTCAGCCCACTGTCACATTACTCGTCAAGAGAAATACGCCCAGGACGTGACCCCATCCAGTTGATTTGTGGAACTCTGACCATGCCCCACTTGGCCAAAGAGGCAAATTAAAATTGCTAACAATGAGCTCAGAACACCACCTCCAGTTCCCAGCATTCCACATTCCCCTTGTTCCAGAAATTCAAGAGCACGGTGACTAGAGTTTGGGGCACCTTGTTGCCAGAGTATTTCTGTAACACAACCAGAAGAGTTGGCCTCCGCTCAGGGACTAAAAAGGCTGCCATTGATAATGAAATAAATTCAGCACCACTGACCTGTTCTTTTTCCTTATGTAGTTTGTTTTTCACAGGATCTTGTGTCTCTGGGGGTTTCCCTGTATCCTTTGCTGTACTTTCCCTGTCCATTTGTCTGATCCCCAGCTAGACTGAGTTCTGGGGATGCAAGGAGAGTGTTTTGGTCATCTTTATCTCATTCGTGCTAAAACAAGGTAGGCCTTTCATAAATATGTCTTGGCTGGTTGGAGAGATGGTACTGGTCATCTTTATCCTTAATGATGTCAACAGCAGGGAGGTACATGCAACGTGAGAGGAAGGTAAGGAAATAGCCTAGTTAGAGGTAGGTAGATCTATTATAAATTTTCTCAGAAAGTAAATATTTTAAAGAGACACAAAGTTTTTAACTTCTTTTCAAGGGTGCCCTAGAGAAGCATAGAGGTACAAAGCATGGAGTCCAGAGCAAGGCTGCCTGATTGAATCTTAGCTCTGATACTTCCTTGCTGTGTGACCTCATGCAAGTTACTTAAGCTCCCTGTGTCCTACCTGAAAAATGAATGAGTTCATATATGTAAAGTGCTTAGAACAGTGCCTGGCACATAGTAAGTGCTCTAGAAGTATGAGCTTTCATTGTCATCTTGTGCCTTTGTTGCTTTGGCACAAAGAGATTAAGACCCTGATAGGGTAATAAAAAGAAAATACAGTACCCAAAGCCACATAAACTAAGAAAATGAGTTCTTTGTCCAAAGCATTCTACAAACTAAATTACCATAAACTGGTAATTTACACATGTGGTCTCAGGGGAAAGGGACAAGGAAATGAAAATGAAGCTACAACAAGGTGAGACGACTCTAGAATACTTCCCTTCATCAGGAACATAGTATGTTATGAACAAAACCGGCACAATCGTCATGTATAAGAGCAGATGTTAGTGCACAGTGGACACACAGCCCTGCAAATGAGGACAGTCCATCAGAAAGCAGCTCCTCGCCTTCTCCCTGCATCACCCCGGGTGGCTGGATGTTGGAAGAAAGTCACACAATCAAGCCTCTGTTTTCACTTTAAATTCATGATCTCAAGACTCAAATTGACACTCAGTATTCCTCAGCAAGCTTGCTAGGTTTCTCTAGAAGGTTCATTTTCCCCTTCTCTTAGACATCTAACTCATTCCTTCTCCAGCCTTCACAAGCCTCCCCCGGCCCCTCCTCCACGCTGCCCGTCAGCTGATGACCTTGTTTCGCGCTTCACTGAGAAAACAGCAGCCAGCAGGCACACACCCTCTCACCCTCCACTACCAAAGCTGCCACCCCAACTTCACTTGCTCCCATCTTCTTCTCCCGATACAGTCAAGACCACTTTCCTTTAGAAGCACATGCCTTGGACTAACTGAGCTGGCCATGCTTCAGCTCCAGGAACTGCCATGGGTCCCCTGCTAATGAGCTCAAGGAAGAAGAACAGAAAAAAATAATAAGAGCCAGCATTAAGTATTTACCACATGCTAAGATTTTTTACATATATTAACTTTCTTGACTCTCCACAACAAGCCTACAACGTGGATGGTGTTATTGTCCCCACGTTACACATAAGAAAACAAAGGCACAGAGAGGTTAAGCAATCTGCCCTAGGTCACGATACCAGTAAAGTGACGGACCCAGGCATCTGGCTCCAGAGACTGAATTCTTAAACCAGTACAGCCTCACCATGAAGCATGGGTAGCAGAAGTGGGAAGAAGGGGCAATAAATCATGAATTTTTATGTCAAACTTTTTTTTTTTTTTTTTTTTTTTTTTGCGGTACGCGGGCCTCTCACCGCTGTGGCCTCTCCCGTTGCGGAGCACAGGCTCCGGACGCGCAGGCTCAGCGGCCACGGCTCACGGGCCCAGCCGCTCCGCAGCACGTGGGATCCTCCCGGACCAGGGCATGAACCCATGTCCCCTGCGTCGGCACGCGGACTCTCAACCACTGCGCCACCAGGGAAGCCCTTATGTCAACCTTTTTGTGCTCAGAACAGACCCTCCTGCTGGGTCTGCTTCCTTCTTGAGGGTATTGAGTAGGAATTAACCAAATAGAATGCCATGGTAGAGGATCACAAGAAATGCATGTAATGAAGCCCTTGCACTGGAGAGTAAGGCTACGGAATCCTGATACTCCTTCCTCTGAGAGTCTCCCATTGTCCCAGCCTCTGTGACCATCACACAAAGCAAAGATGTGCTCTTTCCAAAGCTAGAGTCCCTCTGGGCCTTGGAAGCTACTCTTTCACAGGTCAATGGCTGTGTGGTAAGAGTCCTTAGGAGGGGCATCTTAGTCTGCTCAGGCTGCCAGAACAAAATACCAGAGACTGGGTTGCTAAAACAATAGAAATTTATTTCTCACAGTTCTGGAGGCTGGGAAGTCCAAGATCAAGGTCCCAGCAGATTCAGTTCCAGTTGAGGACCTTCCTCCTGCCTTGCAGATGACTGTCCTCTGACTATGTCCTCACATGGCCTTTCTTCAGTGTGTGCAGGTAGAGAGAGAGACCTTTATCTCTCTTCCTCTTCTTATAAGGCCACTAATCCTGTGGGATTAGGACCTCATCCTTATGTCCTTATTTAAACCTGAATTACCTCCTAAAAGCCTTATCTTCAAATACAGTCACATGGGGGTTAGGGCTTTCACAATTCAGTGCATAGCAAGGAGAATTTCAGAGCCTTCTGCTACTGTTGCTACTGCCCTGAGAGCACAGAAACAGGGTCACCCAGCTTGGAAGGAGCCTCCTAACCCAGTGGACGGCTTGCCCCTTCTCCTATCTAAAGCAACCTCTCCCCTGAGCTCTGGATTCTATCCTCTCTCACTTCTCAGATCTTCCCTCTTTCAGTCTTCCTCTCCTTTTTTCCTGTACCATCAATACCTCCCTTTAGACTGGAAGGCTAATATCAGCATCCCAAATGTTCTCCTATACCCCATTACCCTGTCCTCCTCCAGTAATGCTACAAGAATCAAGGAATAAACTTAAGCAAGATGTTGTTTAGACTCTTTTCAGGCTAGCTTTTATGAAGAAATGGCTTGATCATCAACTGTAGTGGGTATCTGATAGACACATTTTTTATTTATACTATATATATTAAATATGTGCATGCACACATATATATATACATACCAACATACATAAACACATACATGTAGATATATACAAGTATATACACATACACAGATCTGTACAGATTTACACACATACACTCCTCCACACAAAAATATATTCACATATACACGGACAGATATACACATATACACATATATAAAAGCATATACAACTTTACCCACATAAGCACATATACACATACACATACAGACACACACATATACACATGTACTCTTGAAGAGGTTGTGGAGAGGAAAGGAGAAATTGGAATGCAATTATAAAAACAAATGGTGTAAAGGCCAAAAAGAAAGGAAGAATCAGACTGAATCTTTACCTTTCCACTAAATACTGACTATTCCATTTTCAGCACATTTTTCAAGAGCCTGCTATGTGTCTGGCCCTGGGTGAGGCACTGGCCCTTGCCTTTAAATGGTGCATTTAAAGTGACAGTGTGCTAAATGGGATTCTTAAAGGGGCCAGTGGGCTTCTTTCCAGGAAGAGCTGCAAGGGAAGGCTGCTGCTAATACATCTTTACAATAAACACACACACTCAGTTAATAATACAGGTCTCTGTATTTTAGTACCTTCAACTTGGCTTTCTAAACAAGAGCAAGAAAATGGCACCGTGAGACCAGCTACTTCAAGGAGCCCCAGGCAGGAAAATGGTTAGTCAAGGTTAGACTGTTGATTATCCAGTTGTGTCATCTTTGCTCATTCCCAAGTGACACAGAGGTCTGGTGACAGGTGAAGTGTTCTTCGGAAAGTTCTGGTTCTCTATGAAGTGGGAGTCTGCAAGCAGGTGGAAGTAGGGTGAGTCCTGCTTCATTATAATCAGCCATCTTGGGAAAGGCACCTCCCAACTCTTCTTGTGCATTCTGTAGGACTGCACTTTGCTTGACTAATCTCTCTACTTCTTAACATGATGAATCTTTTCAAACTTCCTGAAGTGTCAGAGGCATTTCCCCCTCAGAGCTTATCTTTGCAGTGGTTCATGTACGACAGACAGGTCTTCTGAAAAGCACGAACCTCTGGTCTTTCTCCGGCCACCTTCTACCTGACTAAGCTGCATACTTCCAGGCAACTGAGGAGAGGCTTTGCGTGACATGCAGTGGCTGTGACTGACCGCAAACCCTGTTACCCACATCCCGTCTCTCTCTTTACAATAGCACCTCAGTGGGGTAGGAGAAAATAATTGGAAGTCCTTCCCATGAGATTCAGAGGCCTTTTCTGAAGGTGCAAATCTGTAAACTGATGCTGAGGACATCAGTTCCTCTGTTAAACTCCAGTAGAGCTTAATGGCGCTATCTTCCACCAATAGTTAAAAAAAAAAAAAAGAAAACAAAAAAAAGCTCAGGGTTGCTCCACCGACGTCCAGTTTCATCGTTTTCCATTGTCAATTCAGCACTACAAATATTGGGCATCCATTTCATGGAAGACACTGTGAGAAGAGATCAAATAAAACAGACCTAGAACCTGCCCTCATGTTATTTAGGGTCTGGGGTGGGAGAGGGAGGGAGGGTAATTTAAGAAAAGGCCGGTTGGGACTTCCCTGCAGTCCAGTGGTTAGGACTCGGCGCTCTCAGTGCTGAGGGCCCGGGTTCGATCCCTGGTTGGGGAACTGAGATCCCACAAGCCACGCAGCACGGCCAGATGAAAAGAAAAGAAAAGGCTGGTTGTATGAAGTGCTGTCCCTGAGGAACAGCTAGGAGCGATAGCGGGGGGCACGGAGGAGGGAAGAATAAATTCCAACTGAGGCTTCCTGTAAAAGGTGGTATCTGAATCAGAGAATGAAGAGGATGCCGGAAGTCAGAGCAAGGGGAAGTGGTGGGACTTCCGGATGAAGGGAACGTGCACGTCAACACAGAAAGGGGATACACGGCATGGGTCTGGAGACAGTGAGGAGTCAGGTGTGACGGAAAACAGAGGGGGTGAGGCCTGGTTCAGGGCATCCAACTTAAGGAGGGTTCAGCTCATGGGGCCTAGGGCTTGGATATTGTGCTACAGGACAGGGGAGCCACTGGAAGGTATTAGTATTGCCTACACTTTAGGAGGATAGCTTGGAATCTGAGAAGGGGACTGCCGGAGAGAAAGCATGGCCTTGTCACCTGTCCTTCTCCATAGAAGTGAGACTAGAGCCAGAGTCCAGAGGACACAACAAGGGAGAGCGTGTCGAGGACTTCGGGCTCCGTGGCGGTGTTGGCTGGAAAACAATGCACGACCTGAGAGCTGTGAGTTAAGTTTTATTGGGGGCGAAATGAAGACTACAGCCAGAGAGATGGCCTCTCAGAGAGCTCTGAGGAGCTGCTCCAAAGAAGTGGCGGGGAGATCAGTTTGTATGTGATTTTGGTGAAGGGGGATACATGCGATCAAGCGCACATTTTTGGCAGAAGGCTGCTTCTAATTTCGTGAAGGTCACTGCTAGTCACGAGGAGCAGACGTCACCGTGAAGGATTTTAATGCTTTTCTAGACATGAGAAGATGCGGGAATTTGAGCTCATAAATTCTTCTCCTGAAAATATCTAACTATCCGAAGGCTTGTTCTGCCAGTTTTTTCCCAGAGCACAGAGCGCCTCATTCCTGATCTCTTCCCTGAACTCCTTTCCGGGGGTGTTGAAGGTCAGCAGCTGCAGCAGCTCATAATTTAACCCTGGTAGAGGCAGATGGCAAGTGCCAATTTGTAGTTGGCAGCCACCAGCCAGGCCTGGTGACCAATGGCAGAGGAGGAGCCATAAAGTGAGGACCTCGGATTTTGTGACTCCCCAAAGAAGCCCATCTGGCAGATGTCTGTCTGTGCCCTTGGAAGGGGGCTGTGTCTCTCCCGACTACAGATGTGGAATTCGAAGAGGTCACCAATTTGTGCTCACCCTCTTGGACCTACATGGGGCTTCCCTGATGGGCTGGATCTGTCCTATTGAGAGAGAGTTCGATCAGCACCTCAGCAGAAGGTAACACTTTGCCTGTTTGCTGGCCGCCAGCCCATAAAAATGGGTACTGGCATGCCTCCTGCCCCATGCTCTGCCATCACTGATAGAATTCCCCAATGGGCTGATGGGGACACGGATTGAGGGAGCACACAACATCAGTAGGTAATGAAAAATTACAACCCATTTAAGGGGACCCTGTAGACAGAGGGAGAAAGACAAGGCTGAGTAAGTAAAGCTGGCAACTTCATTTACATTAGAACTAACGGAAGAGAGAGAGAGGACATTAATAACAGTAATTAGAGCAAGATCTAATTAGAGCACAGAAAGACTTTCTGGAAACAAGAATGATATTTCTGAATTTTAAAAGTTCAGTAGACAAATTGAAAAAAATGAATGCTCACTGCTGAGAATAGAATTCATGTTCTGGGAGATCAAGTTAAAGAAATATCTCAAGACACAGAGAACTAGTCCCCAAAGTATAAGTCATGTGGAATGAGAAAAGAGCCCTAGAAGACACATCCAGAGGATCTACCATGTTAACATATGAAGTAACGTGTGCAGAGCAATAAGCAAATAATGGAAGAAAATATTCCCTAAACTGAAGAAATACTTGGTCCTTCAGACTGAAAGCTCCACTGAGTCCTAGAGAAGATGAATTAAGAGGGGAAAGCAACAACAATAGAAACCTGAGACATACTCTAGTGAAATTTCTACCTTTCAAAGATAGGGAGGAAATATTACAGACCTTCTGACAGAAAGAACAGGTCACTGGCTCATCATCTGAAATACTAGAATCTAAAGAACACTGAAATAACACCGGTATAGAGAAAGAAAGATTATTAATAAAAGCAGATTATGGGGCTTCCCTGGTGGCGCAGTGGTTGAGAGTCAGCCTGCCGATGCAGGGGACACAGGTTCGTGCCCCGGTCCGGGAGGATCCCACATGCCGCGGAGCGGCTGGGCCCGTGAGCCATGGCCGCTGGGCCTGCGCGTCCGGAGCCTGTGCTCCGCAACGGGAGAGGCCACAACAGTGAGAGGCCCGCGTACCGCAAAAAAAAAAAAAAAAAGCCAGATTATGACCCTAAAATCTTATCCAGCCTAAGTATCATTCACCTGAAAGGGAAAGGAAAGAATATCATAGTCCCCATCCTTGAACAACATGGAAATCAGGGGTGCTGACCTTCAGTGCGGTGGAAAATCTTCCTATAACTTGTAGTCTACCTTTCGTATTCAAGGTTCTTCCATGTACGCAATTCTGCATCAGGGATTCAACCAAACACAGATGAATTATGTAGTACTGTAGTATTTACTACTGAAAAAAAAATCTGCATATAAGTAGACCCATGCAGTTCAAACCCATGTTGTTCAAGGGTCTACTGTATATTGTAAATCAACAACAAATGGTTACCCAAAACAAGTGTAATTACCTGCAAATTAAGAAACGTTCTTTGACATAATAGGCAAGTCCTAGCAAAAATGTGACATTATCTAGAGAGTAACAAAAAAGTATACATTTCATACCAAAGAGTACAGGACGCAGCTAAAACTGTATTCAAAAGGAAAATGTAAAACTTTAAATGCTTTTAGTATATTAGAAAAATTAAAATGAAAGTAAAGAAAGACTGAAGATAAATAAAATGTACCTATTCAACTTAAGAACTTAGAAGAGGGATAGCAAAGTGCAGAAGAAGACAATTCTGGCAGCAATGCCCTGAGATAAGGGTGGAGATAATTCTGCAGCAAAGTGATGAAAGCCTAAAATACCGAAGCAGCAGGATCAGAAAGAAGAGCTGGATTGAGAAGCTGTTCTGGAATGAAATGATCCTGGCATTTGGAAGCAGAAAATAGGAAGTAAAAGGAGTCAAAGAGGAGTGAGAGTTGGAGATTGGGTCATCAGGTGAAGGTGATACTATTAGTAAGACAGAAAATGGAGCAGGAAGAATAAGTTGGAGAGGGAAGACATGAAGTTCAATTTCAAATACATAGCGTTTGAGGTGCCTGTAATGGGCAAGGCACTTTATGAGGCGCTGTACTCATCATAAATCTGAATATGCCCCTGCTCACCCAGATGCCTCTGTCACCAGTCCAGGGATGCAGTTAGCATATAAAGGTGATAAATAATCAAAAATATATATGTTTAATATAGACTGATTCCAGAAATGTCCAGCCAAGCTCTGGAGTGAGAGAGAAGAAAGCTCCATCCTCTCCAACCCTCTCTGCTACAGTTCAGAGGGCCCATCCTAGGAGATTGGGGATGGAGGGTGGGGACAGAGAGAAACAAGCAAGGTCAGCATTTCCTCATTATTATTTCTCAAGGCCTCATTATTCAACTCTAACGTCCTACTTAGGGAACAAGCGAGCTTCTCAAGAGGCTTGTTCCTAAAGTAATTAAACACAACTTCACAGTTGTAACTCAATGACTATTAATACAGCTTTAGTACTTCAGCTCAATTTATGTTTTCTTTGCCCTTCTTTCCTTCTTCCCCTGCAGTCCAGAACCCTAACAACACATCACTGAGAAATCTAGATCTTGGAAATCAAATTAAAAAAATCACTGGTCAAGATCTCTTAATATTCAGATAACTCTTTCACACAAAACTGGTAACAAACATTCTGGATTCCATCCAAGTCAATCTTCCTGCATAACTTCTAGAAAAGCAGCAAGTCGATGATAATATTTGCTTGGGGGAAAAAAAAGAGCCAGGCAGTGAAGCATCCAGGAAAGACTTTTCTGTTCTGTGCCGCTACTTAGGCCAGCTTGATTTTCTCTTTGATGGAGAAGGATAGGTTCAGGCAAAGTATATTTGCTTAATTCTCTACCACTGATTTGTGCCATGTTAATTTAGTCTTTTGGTGAGGTTTAACCTGTGAATGAAATGGAAACATTGAATATTGGCAGCTGATTTTATTTTATTTTATTTTTGCTGTTTATTTTTTTATTGGAGTATAGTTGCTTTACAATGTTGTGTTAGTTTCTGCTGTACAGCAAAGTGAATCAGTTACACGTATACATATATCCATCCCCTCTTTCCTTCCCGTTTAGGTCACCACAGATCATTGAGTAGAGTTCCCTGTGCTATACAGTAGGTTCTCATTTGGTATCTATTTTATACATAGTAGTGTATATATGTCAATCCGACTCTCCCAATTCGTCACACCCTACCCTTCACGGTTACCCTTACCCTTACGGTTACCCTTGGTAACCGTAAGTTTGTTCTCTACATCTGTGACTCTTATTTCTGCTTTGCAAATAAGTTCATCTGTGCCATTTTTCTGGATTCCACATAGAAGAGATATTATACGATATTTGTTTTTCTCTTTCTGACTTCACTCTGCATGACAATCTCTAGGTCTATCCATGTCTCTGCAAATGGCACTATTTCTTTCCTTTTTATGGCTGAGTGATATTGCATTGTATATATGTACCACATTTTCTTTATCCATTCCTCTGTCGATGGACTTTCAGGTTGCTTCCATGTCCTGGCTACTGTAAATAGTGCTTTGGCAGCTGATTTTAATCAAACCTTTCTGGTCCTTCGTTTGAGGCTATGCTTTGTTGCTGAGAGGCTAAGTCACTATTCTGGACTCCCAGAGATGCTTACAATATGGAGAACTCAGTTTGGTCCTCCAGCCATGAATCTGTATCTGAGAACATCTGTGCAGTATCCCAAGAAGTGTTCTTCCATGTTCAGGCCATGGAAGGTCAGATAATTATTTTTACCCACCACTTTTCAGTCAGAAGGAATAGCAGGATATCACACTATTTACAGTTGAAGTCTCTAAAGTTTGTCTTTGAGTTAATAACATTAATGGGCACAGTGGCCTGACCTCACATCCAAATGAGCCTGATTCATGCTCAAGGAAAATAAAGGCACAGATACCCAAAGTAGTTCTGAGAACCACTGACATATCACTAGAGAAAAATGGTATTCCTGAGCCCAGAATTAACTTGCCTCATTTGTAGGAAACTGTCAAAATACATCTGGGTAGGCATTCTCTTTTCTTTTTCTTTTCCTTTTTTTTTTTTTTTCCTGTGTTTGTGTAACTCTTTTGTAAAGTCAGTCCTCATTTCTCCTGGCTAGTGATGCTTATCAGCAGCCCAAATAAAATCATGACAAAATGGCCTGATTCTTCATCTTTTTCTAAGTTGCATCTGTCTCTGTAGAGTTACTAGTAGTATAAATTTGGAAATTCAGGTGGAGTCTTCTTTCCCCTCTATGTGCTAAGATTATTTTTCTCATATAGTAATGATGTTTTTGTCTCTTTGCTGAAAATTTAATAATGCTCCAGAGAAGGGGTCTTTGGTAGGAAGCTTTCAGATTTGGAGACATAAAGCATTTCATCTGGAGAACTTCACATCTCTTAGAAAAACTCCGGAAATTTGAAAGATATCATTCAAGGCAGTTTCACTTAGGGTCATTTGTTGAAGAATTGACTGCCATTGTGCTAATCTGTTCATGTCTCTGTGCTTTCTTTGATGACATTTTACACATCAATAGGATGCAGTGCTGTTATTCTCATTGGCATCATTCCTGAACAAGCTTTACTAACATGATTAGCCACGTCATCCCATTTATCATTCAGCACCCCAATTCTGTCCTAAAGCAGGACCTGGGACCTTTAACTTTGGTTCCCTGTTACCCAAAATGTGGTCCAAAGACAGATAGCATCCATATCACCTGAGAGCTTGTTAGAAATAGAGAATCTCAGGCCCCACACACACCTACTATTATGGACTAAATTGTGTCACCACCCCAAATTCATATTTTGAAGCTCTAACCCTCAATGTGACTGTATTTGGAGATAGGGCCTATTAGGAGGTAATAAAGGTTAAATGAGGTTGTAAGGGTGGGGCCCTGATCTAGTCAAATTAGTGTCCTTATAAGAAGAGACACCAGAGAGCTCGTGCTCTTTCTTGCCATACACACAAAGAAGAGGTCATGTGAGAACATAGTGAGAAGGCAGCTATCTGCAATCCAGGAAGAGAGATCTTACTAGTAACCAAATCAGTCACTGCTTTTATCTGGGACATCCCAGACTCCAAAACTGTAAGAAATAAATGTCTGTAATTTAAGCCACCCAGTCTATGGTATTTTGTCATGGCAGCCCAAACTGACTAAAACCTCTCTGAATCAGATTCTTCATCCTAACAATATCTTCAGATGATGAGTATGCATATTAAATTATGAGAAAGACACTGCTTAGTTAACCTTGATCAAGACGTTATTTAAGCCCATTCCCTGTTCTGTCTTTTTCCCATGCAAAGAACTTGAGTCATGGACTGGGATGGACGTTGAAATGAGCCTTAGGCTTGGTTAGGCCCTGACTCTTTGATTCTAAAGACTCTTGCCAGCCTCAATTTGCCGCATAATCTCTGAAATGAAGAGAATCCTGGTTCTCTGGTTAAGAGAGAAGAGGTGCTCCTTGAAAAACCCTACACATCTGTGAGCACAGAAAGCTACAGTCCTTTTTCAGGAAGACTCTATAAGAGGGTCAGGAGGGATTGTATGGTGCAAAATTGAACCAATAGCACAATTCTTTGTATTATACCAGAGGCTTCCCATCCTACAGGTGCATTTATTTTTATGTGGCATCAGTCGGCTCTTCAGTCTATTTGGGGGGTCCATCACATTTACAGGGCTATGTTGTTTGGAATCACATTTACTCCCTTTCAGAAACCTGAATATTTTTCCATTATAGAAGGTAATCAATAAACACTTGTTTCTTCCTTCTTTCTCCTTGGTATCAGTAATACTTGGTGAGATAGGATGCATGACCAGAAGAACATTATCATTGGACAAATGTGTCTTTCTCAAAAAGAACATTACAAATAGGAATTGGCATCTCAAGTGACAAATGAGCAAGAGATACATGTTTACTGTAGGATGGTACCAGAAAAATCCAGACCCAGTTCTGGAGTGGGAGGAAAGAAGGAACTCCACCTTCTCCAAGACTCTCTTCTACCACAGTAGTGGGAGCATCCTTGGGCAGGTGTGCCACCTGTTTTTGTATGGTTCATGAGCTAATAATGGTTTTTATATTTTTTAATGGTTGAAGAAACATTTCTTAAAGAATAATATTTCTTGACGTGAAAATTATTGGAAAATTAAATTTCAGAGTTAGCAATAAAGTATTGGAACACAGCCACGCTTATTCATTTATATATTGTCTATGAGTGGGTTCATGCTTCAATGACAGAGTTGAGTAGTTGCAACAGAGTATGGCCTAAATCACTACTGGCCTCTTACAGAAAGCATTTGCTGACTGCAGTTCTAGGGGAATTGGAGTGGAGATCAAGGGACAAAACCTAAGTTGTTTCTAGATAGATTTTTGGACTGTTGGTGATAATCTATGGTGAACATGATGATGCTTTTAGTTTAGGTTTTATTTGAAATGTCAGTTGGGCATTTGAAATAAAATCAATTCCCGGGAGTAGGCTTTTGGTGCCAAACAGTATATGACTTTTACATATTGCCTAATTGTTCTACAAAAGAGCTGTAGCAATTTCTAATACCACTGACTGTTTAGGCATGTCTTTCCTGAGTGTTATGAAGTATGCCTTCCTAAAGCCAGAGGTGTACCTAATTGAGCCTATCATTTTTTTCCCTTCACATTAGTAAAGTCCAGGATAATGTGCCAAACCTTCCCTAAATTTTCCATTCTTTCTTTGTCATCACTGTTCTGATTTCTTGGTCAGTATTGACAGCAAAATAGAAATCCCTCTTGTTACTTTCATTTTCTTCTGAGTAATGATAATGAAATTGTCAGCAGGGAAAACCAAGAAATAATCAGATGCCCTATATTTTAAAAAAAACAACTTAAACTTCCAACAGATATCTGGAGCACTGAAGATCTAGCTGTAGGAGCTCTCCTCTGTACGGGTCTGTACACAATACTGAGAGAGTATGTCAAGGCCTTTACCTGGCCTCGAAGTTTGTATAATACTCCCAGGATATAATCCTTCCACTTTTCTTTCATCCATGCAGAAACACTCTTCGCCTCATTTTTCCACTAAGATTTGTTTATTTTCACTTAATTATATGTCTTTAAACACACACACACGGTGCCATTCCTCTATTTATAATGTTTCTTTCGAGCCAGACCTATTTTTCCATTAGTCTTAGTCTAGTCATGCATCTTCCTCAACAAAGATTATTAATACCAAAAGGAAAGAAGGAAGAAGAGAGTATTTATTGAGCACCTAATGTTTCCTAGTAAATACATTGGGTGTTTTGTCTTCATCTCTGAATATGATGTTAACTCTGCAGAGCAGGTTCTATTATCCTCTTTATATAGATGAATAAACTAGAATTTATAGAAGGGATGTTTCTTGTCCATGGTCACACAGCTAAAAGGAGTGGGGCCAAAATTCAAACCTGGGTCATCCTGGTTCCAAAACCATTAGGCATCCTAGCACATCCCTTTGCCTAAAGTGTGATACACATGCATGCAGGAGTATTTTAAGAGGTACAATGACGAACTTTAAATTTTTTTAAGTTACACATTTGTGTTTAATCCCTAGTACAATAGGAAAAATATTCATCATCATTTACTATCTAGATCAAATATGCTTTTGTTTTTTATATTTTAAAACATTTTATAAATAATTTTCAGAAAAATAAAAGGATACCATATGCTACCACACATACATGGAATCTAAAAAAATGGTACTGATGAACCTAGTGGCAGGGCAGGAATAAAGATACAGACGTAGAGAATGGACTTAAGGACACACTGGGGGAAGGGGAAGCTGGGATGAAGTGAGAGAGTAGCATTGACATATATACACTACCAAATGTAAAATGGATGGCTAGTGAGTAGCTGCTGCATAGCACAGGGAGGTCAGCTCGATGCTTTGTGACAACCTAGAGGGGTGGGATAAGGAGGGTAGAAGGGAGGCTTAAGAGGGAGAGGATATGGGGATATATGTATACATATAGCTGATTCACTTTGTTGTACAGCAGAAACTAACACAACATTGTAAAGCAATTATACTCCAATAAAGATATTAAAAAAAGGATAGTGAAAAGCAACTTTATTCAAAATTTTATTAAGAATACAAACACATAAAACACAATTTTTGTTATATATTTTTCCTCTCTTTCTCTCTCTAGGTACGTAAATGAGAGAGAGAAATCTGAACTGGGCAACATTCTCTTAGTTCAATTAATTGCTTGTCAACTGTCATGCGTGCACCTAGAACATATTACAGATTTCAAACATATCACTAAGAGGATCTAGCTTATCATTACTTATGGGTCTTCTTTTTGCATTTGCATCATGCAAATGGAAAACGTAAAGACTTTTTAAAATTTTGATTAATCATAATTTCGTTGAAGAGGCCATATTTTTAATTCCACATTACAAAACATTTCCATTTTAGATTTACAAACAGCAATTAAAATAATAATGTCTATTGAATTGTTTTAATTTTCTTTCAGTCATCTTTGTATATATATCTGATTCAGCATTTGTCTACTTACAAATCATATCAAACAATTTTGGCACAAAAGCATCATAAAAGATAAAAAAATAATGGATATGTCCTTTTAGAAACATGGGATAATCCAAGTTCTTGTTGCAAAATATTACATGATAAAGTTCTTCCTGTTCAATGACTAAATTGATGAAAATGCCATATTTCCTTTGTGCTCTTAGAATTATATTCATCACTCATGGATTCTGGAGTTTAAAACAATTCATCTAGGATATTGTTATTGGAAGAATTATGGTCTAAGATTTTGCTAATACAATCAATCTGACCATCATCCTTAGAGAATAGAGTTTGCTGTCTCTTTGCATTTGTTTTCTCATTTGTCTAATAATTGTGAAATGTCTTCTGTTGTAAATTCTACCCTTTTTATCATTATGGGTGAGAAATGAAAAAATTCTGAATTCTCAATTGTGTCCAACGAAAACTAAAAGCAGACCACGACTACAAAGAGAGTGTCTTCTGTCTTCCCTTACACCTTTTCAACAGGTAATGCAAGACTTTAGACAACATAATAAGAAAGCTAAAGGATAATAAAATAATGATGACTCATATCACTAGTGTATCTAGGTGATCCCATCAGTTTTCTTGTTTTCTTCTTAGTTTAATATTTTATAGCATCATTTGGAATAATGAGTGATGAGGACATAATTTCTAGGATGACAGAATAGCAAAATTTTTCAAGATAGGAAAAATAAGATCGCTAAGATTTTAAAATATATTTTAGCTTTTTAAAAGGGTCCAGTGGACCTATGTTAGAATTATAAGAAAAAAAATTGGTATTTTTTTTTTAATATGTAAGATTTCTCCTTGAGCTTTGGAAGACTTATAAGAAAGAAGGAAAATATCATGAAATAGCAATACTTACAAATAGAACTACGCAAAAAATAAACTCAAAAACTAAAATTAGATCCAATGATTGCTGATGGTATACTGAGGGTAAAGGGATATATAAAATACATAGCTAGCATATCAAACCATAATTTCCTAGATATTATTGCTTAAGATAGACTAAGCTTGTAAAACGTCAGTTGAGCAGGACTTCCGAAATGGAAATAGACTTTACATAATTTGTCCAGGCAATCCACTAAACAGATAAACTAATAAAAAATAGCAACATCATCATGCTCTGCGGGTGGGAAAGGGGGCTAATCAGAATCCAGAATTGGTACAGTATAATGTCCAGTTTTTGACAAAATATTATAAAATATGGAAAGAAACAGGATATTGTGACCCTTGTACAGGAAAACAACAACAAGTAGGCAATAAAAACTGCATTTGAGGGAGCCCAGGTGAAGGAGACAAAGATTTCAAAGCAGCTATTATAAATATGTTCAAACAACTAAAACCATGAAACCATTTTTTAAAAATTAAAGGAAAGTATGATGACCATGACTCATTAAATAGGGACTATCAATAAGGAGATAGAAATCAAATTGAAAAATGGAAATTCTGAAGTTGAAAAGTACACTTGCTGAAATGGAAAATTCACTACAGCGGTTCAACTGAAGATTTGAACTGGAAAAAGAATCAGCAAACTTGAAGATAGGTCATTAGAAATTATACAATCTTAAAACCAAAAGAAAAGAGAATGAGGAAAAATGAATAAATCCTCTGAGACACCATTAAGCACACAAACAGGCATGTAGTGAGAGTACCAGAAGGAGAGGAAAGAAGGGGCAGAAAAAATATTCAAAGAAATAATGGCTGAAAACTTCCCAGGTATGATGAAAAACACATTCATGTTCAATGAACTCCAAATTGGAAAAACGAAAAAGAGCCATATCTAGACATATCATAGTCAAAATGTTGAAAGTAAAAGACAGAGAAAATCGTGAAAGCAGCAGAGAAAAATGTCATCACATAGGAGAGAATCTCAATGACATTGCAACTTCTTATCAGAAATGGTAGAGTGCAAATGGCACTGGACAGCATATTTAAAGAGCTTCAAGAAAAAAACTGTTAGCCAAGAACACTATATCTTTCAAAAGTGGGGAAAACATAAAAACATTCCAAGATAAACAAAGACTAAGATAATTTGTAGCCAGCAGACCTGCCTTACAAAAATTACTAAAGGAATTCTCTAAGCTGAAAAGAAGTTAAGGCTAGACTGTAATTTAATCCATATGAAAAACAAAAAGTGGGCTTCCCTGGTGGCGCAGTGGTTGCGCGTCCGCCTGCCGATGCAGGGGAACCGGGTTCGCGCCCCGGTCCGGGAAGATCCCACATGCCGCGGAGCGGCTGGGCCCGTGAGCCATGGCCGCTGAGCCTGCGCGTCCGGAGCCTGTGCTCCGCAACGGGAGAGGCCGCAGCAGAGGGAGGCCCGCATACCGCAAAAAAAAAAAAAAAAAAAAAAGAAAAACAAAAAGTGCTGGCAGAGGAAATCATGTATTAAGCATAAAAGACAACATAGTTACATATTTATTTTCCTTTCTTCTCTTAATTAATTAAAAGACAACAAGATTTTTTTTTTTTTTTTTTTTGTGGTACGCGGGCCTCTCACTGTTGTGGCCTCTCCCGTTGCGGAGCACAGGCTCCGGACGCGCAGGCTCAGTGGCCAGGGCTCACGGGCCCAGCCGCTCCGCGGCATGTGGGATCTTCCCGGACCGGGGCACGAACCCGTGTCCCCTGCATCGGCAGGCAGATTCTCAACCACTGCGCCACCAGGGAAGCCCCAACAAGATTAAACAATATAAAATTGAATTATGGGGCCTATAGCATAATAATCATACAAAGGGGAAAGGAAGAAAGGAAGCTACCTATAGTGAGCAAGGAAGTGACGTGAGATGATAACTCGAGTCCACGGGAAGAAATGAAGCATACCAGAAATGGTAAATCAGAAGATTAATAAACAACTTTATAAATATATTTTTCTGCTTTCTTAGTTTCTTAAAAAGACATAAGATTATATAAAGCACCAATTATAATGCTATATTTTTGTGCTCGTAACATATATAGATGTGATATATATTGTATTAATAATACAAAAGAGGGGAGAGGGAATAGAGTAGAACAAATTTTCTATAACTCACTGGAATTAATTTAGTATAAATCTGACATAGAGTCTGATAAGTTAAAATGTATATTGTAATCCCCAGAGCAACCACTAAGAAAATTACTCAAAAATATTTTAAAAGTTATTAGAGGAATTCAAATGGTACACAGAAAATATCCATTTAATACAAAAGAAAGCAATAAATTAAGAACAGAAGAATAAAAAACACATGAAAGATATAGAAAAAAATACCAAAATGGCAGAGGTAAATCTGACTATATCAATTATTAAATGTGAATGAACTAAACAATCAAATCAAAAGGCAGAGATTATTGAACTAGATTTTTAAATGACAAGATCTTACTAGATTCAAAGATACAAATAGGCTAAAAGGCAAAAGATGGAAAAAGATACACCATGGAAAGAGTAACTGTAAGAGAACTGGAGAAGTATACTAATAGCGGACAAAATGGACTGTCACACACACACACACGTTGCTAGAGGACTCCTTTATAATGATAAAAAGGGTCAATTCGTTAGGAAGATATAGCAATTATAAACACACGTTCTGAACAATAAGGCCCCAAAATACATGAAGCAAAACTGACAGAATGGAAGAAAGAAAAGTTAATTTAAAGAAAAATATTAAAGAAATAATGGTACAAGTGGCTTTCAGTAATGTAAGAAATCACAAAGGGACTAAGCAAATTACTAGAGTTTGAGAAATACCACCTCACGCCACATTAAGGCTATATTGTTCTCAGATTTCAAGTTCACTCTGCATTGTTATATCCTGACGTCTCAGACAATAAGTATCTGCCACTAATCTTTTCATCTTAATCTTTCCCTCTCCTAAAAGTCCATTCTCACCAAAGGACAAAAAAGATTTTATAATCTCCCCCATCATTGTTCATTTGCTTATTTAAGGTAGGCAACATACAAAGTTGAAACAACCTAAATTTAAAAACTGATTTAAGTCTTGTTTCTATTACTTACAACCTAATTGCCTGTGCCAAGTAATCTCTATGGGTCTTGGCATTCTCATCTTTTTTTTTTTTTTTTTTTTTTTTTTTTTTTTGCGGTACGCGGGCCTCTCACCGTTGTGGCCTCTCCCGTTGCGGAGCACAGGCTCCGGACGCGCAGGCCCAGCGGCCATGGCTCACGGGCCCAGCCGCTCCGCGGCACGTGGGATCTTCCCGGACCGGGGCGCGAACCCGGTTCCCCTGCATCGGCAGGCGGACGCGCAACCACTGCGCCACCAGGGAAGCCCGCATTCTCATCTTTTAAACGATGTGGTAGAATGAGACCATCTGAGGTCTCTTCTGAGACTGGTGTGAACTGTTTCACCAAGCTCACCATTAGGAGGTCAGCAGGATCCTGACTGCTGAGTTGGTGAGGTCCACCTCACTGCTTCACTGGGTTACAATTTTAGCTTCTAGAAAGACTTCTGCAAACTCTTAACATTTCTACAGAATTCAGAAGTTTAAGATGCAGATTTAATAAAGCACACTTTGACTTTGGTTGTAATAAGTGGATTCGGTTCCGAAACACTTTTTAAAAAATTTTTATTTTCTATTGGAGTATAGTTGATTTACAACATTGTGTTAGTTTCAGGTGTACAGCAAAGTGATTAAGTTATAAATATGCATGTATCTATTCTTTTCCAAATTCTTTTCCCATTTAGATTATTACAGAATATCGAGCAGAGTTCCCTGTGCTAAACAATAGGTCCCTGTTGGTTACCTATTTTAAATACAGCAGCGTGTATATGTCAATCTGAAACTCCCAGTTCCTCCTGTTTAGGTCCTGTCTGTGGTATGATCTGCACTCCTAATATCTGCAGTCAGCAGATTTCCCTAGTGAAAAATCTAAGCCAGCCTAGGGCTGAGAGCAGTTTATGTCAAGCTGGGCATGAATATGCAGGTGCCCTAGAGAAACAGTTAAAAATGCAATTTTAACGTCTAAGGCTGGAAACAAAACTCTGTTTAAGATTTGTTTATTATATTCATGAGTTCTTTAAGAAATTTCAAGTGCCTACAAAATTCCCAGTTCAAAGTAAGAACCTACTGCAGCTGCATGCTTACAGATGTGGAATATTTTATACTAGCCTGAGTTTAGGCAGAAAGGAAGTAGCACGTTCAAACTGACGCATTTAAAGAAAGTTAATTAAGGGAATATTTACAAAGATACGGGCTGGCCTAAGAAAACCAACAAGGGATAGTGCAGTACCCCAGGACTAGAATCAGTGGAGAGAAGTTACCACCCAAATGGATACGGAGAGGGAGTATTGACCAGGACCCCGAGAGAGAAGCTATATAGAGAAGGCTGCCAATTAGGAGCTGAGGCTTTGGGAGAGGGACGCAGACAGCCATGGTGACCTAGCAAGGAGGGAGCTTAAGGAATAAATACCCTGTCTTCACTCTCCTCCCTCCTTCCAATATCCTGCCAGTGCTTCCCTTTGGCCAAAACCAATCTAAAGTCAGAGGGCGAGAGAGCACAGTTAATGTTGTTCACAATGGCGCGCGTCCCGGAGCCCAGGACAGCGTGGAGAGGGTAGAAGGGCAAATGGAAAACGTCACACGTTTCCCAAATCCAGGGGTAGGGCAGCAAAAACAAGGTTCGTGAGGTTAGTTTATCCAAGATCAAGACTAGAGTGAAGCAAACAAGGTACCTAGGATGCAAAATTTAAGAAGGTGCTCACTCAGGATCAGGCTAAGGTTCAGCACTTTCCTGACCGGGAAAGAGGAGTCGCCTAGTCCCAGCCCTGATTCACCCAGGGACTTAGAGTTGTTTGCAATACAATTAAGAGAGGGAATGTACTACCTTTTAATCTGTAAGTATAAAAAGAGCATTTGTTAAAAGATTTAAAAATATCTCTTTAGACTCCCTCCACAACCCCCCGAGGTCCAGGCAGATAATAAAGGGAATGTACTACCTTTTAATCTGTAAGTATAAAAAGAGCATTTGTTAAAAGACGTAAAAATACCTCTTTAGAAATTTTAAAAATATCTCTTTAGACTCCCTCCACAACCCCCCGAGGTCCAGGCAGATAATACACTTCTCACACATGAAATGTCCAAAGGCTAGTGTGATTAACGGCCTGGCATTGGCATTGAGCCCTGGATTTTGATTATCTTGTGTGGGTGTGTCATTGATTCCAGCTGCACATTTTTCCATAGCTTAACATTGCTGAAGTCAATCTTGTCTTATAATCAGTGATGTCAGAAGTACAATTAGCAGCATTTTTCTTCTTAGAGGTATACAGAGTAATAGTGTGCCTTATAATTGATGGCATCTTTGATTTGATGAAATTCAGTGTAAATACTTTGAGCGTTTATCTGGATTAAACACATACTTAGGATGTAATAATGGTCATGGTATATCTTCAACCAGGATTTCATGAATGAATGGATGAATAAGTGAGTGAAGGAGGGAATGAATGAGAGAGTCCTCCTGTCCTAGCTGATATTTCCTTTTAGGGCTTGGATAGTGTGGTGTCAGGAAAAATACTAGTTCTAGTTCGTATACAATAGTTTAAGCTATCATCACGATCTTCTGCAGTGATAGGCTAAAAAAGCCTGAATGTTGCATTCACCATGAGCATTCACTTAACTCTCATTATTTCATTTTCTGCCAAGTTGACACTAATTCTGTGTCCATGCTGGGCACTTTCTGTAGTCTTCGCGACAATCTGAAACCGTTTTACGGCAGATTTTCACTCACTCTTCTCATCTTCCTCTTTCTCATCTGCTCTAAGATAACTTCTTCCCAATGGCATTTCATTAATTCTCAATTCACATCCCTGATTTTAAGCCTTTGATTCTGAAATCAGAGTGCAGTTTTCAGTGTAATTCTAGCATTAACCATGAATTCTTTTACTTTAAAGTTTAAAATTTTCATTTCATTTTAACACAGTCCTGCATGCAGGCATGCACCTCAGTCTTATGGTTAATAGCAGCTGGTTTGGCCAGAGAAAACATTGTTTTTCTGGCGATTTACTTTAATCCCTCTTTGCAAGAAACTAACATTATTTTCTTCTTTTTGATGAGTCATGCAGTAACAGCTTCCTAGCTTAGCCATTACCTCTTCCTGTGAATTTCCCTTTTAAAATTAAGACATTTACTCATTTATAATGCAATATTGAGACTGGTATTTCTGACTTAACTCTCTTCTGAGGATAAGGAAGAAGTTTTTTCATTAAAAAATTAAATATGTGTATCTCACAAGGCTGAGTATTAATTATTAATAGCATCACATGGCCTTAAAAAGTGTTAACCACCCCAAAGGAGAATAAGATTTCAGTTGTTTGCAGAGATTATGGATCACAATCTACTTCCAATTTGGGACTTAAGTAATGGTTTGGGCAACCATTATTTACCCCAAAGCTGTTTTAATTTCAATTTTAGTGATTTATTAGTGTTGGTGAAACAATTTTCTTTGGCTATTTTTTCATGTTTTACGTCCACATGGTTAATAATTCTGTACTATCCGAAGGATGTTGGTGATGGATAGGCAGAAGCAACAGATTTACTGGTGCAAAATTATTATAGAACCCAGTTGCAAGTGCTTTTTTCTTTTTTTTGGCGGTACGTGGGCCTCTCACTGTCGTGGCCTCATGGCTAACTTAAAGAAATGGGTTATAAATCTTTTTTAAATTTTTAATTGTTAAAATACGTGGTATTACAATGATAACTTAAGATCCTCTTCCCCACTTCCATATGCTTTAGTTAAAACAGGAATATTACCGAATGCTTATTCTAACACTCCTTAAGCACTCAATATATATATTAGTTGCTACTATTAAGTTTACATTTCCAGGTGACTTTTCACACTCTGCCGCCCTTACTTCCACATTCCATGATGCCCTCTCTCAATACCTTGGTGCCCTTTGGGCTTTTGTTCTCACCTCTTCCTGCTCTCAGGGATAAGCCTAATCCAGTCACTTGTACATTGTGTGAATACAAGTCCAAATATTGCCTCTACCAAGTCCTTGCCTTTAGGTCTAATCTTCAACTGGGAATGAAGCACTTTATCTCATGTTAAGGAAGTTCAGGCATTAGAAGTTAGAGAAGGTCACGATTTGGGGAGGTAGCCTTCTCAAAACACCTTGTAGATTACCTGCCCTACCAACAGGTAAAGCCAACTTGGGATGGAGAATTCAGAACCAGCCACTGGAATTATACCTCCTGCAACAGCTGTACTGTAGATAAACATCCATCAATTTTGCAAAGCTTTGTTGTTCTCCTCTTAGGATAATTTCCAGGACATCATTCCACATAAATGTCTCCTGGCCATCATTTACTTTGGCTGGGTCAACTTTTCTCCTGAGTTATTGCTTAAAGAAATTTAATGGTTCCCTACATGTATGTTTCATGTATTTCCCCCTTATTGTCAAAGTCCATTCTTGACTTTTGTGGGTGATTTCTCACGGGGATAATATGCTCCTTGCATCAAGAGGACACAGCCCCATCCAGGCTCCTTCCCACTGAAGTCTGAGCACATCAGAGAACAGCAGTGTGAAGCCTTGCTCTGAGATGGCCTCTAGACCAACACTACATACCAAGTGTGGTCTTTCCTGGAGAGCAGGGATTAGGCCACAGTTCCACCTTGAGTTCCTTATAGCCTGGGGTGGTTTGGAGTGAGGGAAGGAGATGCAATTCTGTTATTGCCATGGGAGGCTATTTGACTGTGAAGGCACCACAATAGTTTCCAAGTTTTAAATTTTCCACTTCTCACTCAGACAGCTCTGACAGTCTGGGATTTATTTTCAACCACTTTTGGTTTCACACCAACATTTAAAGCAGGCTCCTACAACCTCTTTATATCCGTAATGAAATGTCTCTCTTTTTTCTCATAAAATGTCTTCAGTTTGACATTGAGAAGACGCCTCACCTGGTAACACACTAGAATTTAAACAAGCTAATCCACTTGAAAGGATGGCTTTTCTTGAAAGGGGATGAGCACTTAGCTCTGATAAATCCCTAATTGCCCAGACAGGGCACCCAGAGTGAAGCCTTAGGGAAGAAAGAGCAGATGCCTTGATAAGTTATTACATCTGTCTTCCCACCAAAGTGCCGTCAGTGTGCTTCCAGCTTTAGGTGAAAAGAAATCAGTCCGTGTATTCAGTCTCAATCCCCTTTCTAATTGACTCTTATCTGTAGCCTGAAATTAGCTTACATCCTGCCAAAACTAAACACTCCAAACTCAAGGGACGTTTTGCCAAACGTAAAGAACAGGATATAGATCTGGTTTGTGTCTGTGACATGTACTTGTTTATTGGTATTTATTTTTCAAAGACCATAACGTTTTCAGCATACTTACATGTTCCCAAATGTATTTCTAAATTGTCAGAGATTATAAACACGAGCCCAATGGCTCATATGCATCCAGAAAGCACCTCCTCTTCTCAGTGTTTACACTGTAAATAAGCCTCCGCTGGAACGGGAGTTACATGGAAAAGGGACTTGAAGGCCAGGTGATGAAGGGTGAAACATAACTCCCATGCTGGAGACCCTCACAGTTAAATCTCTATCCAGAAGGCCTAAGCAGCAAGGATAACATCAACAAGAACCACAACAATAACAGCAGCTACAACTCCTGAGGACTTCTTGGTGAAGTCCTGCGCTGAGCCCCTTACATCCACCAACTTACAACAACCCCATGGATAGTTACTAGTCTTATTCCATTTTATGGAAAGGGAAAGAGAGGCACAGCTTCTTGCCTATAGCCACACAGGTAAATGGTGGGACCAGCTTGTCAGGGTGTCTAACTCCTAATGATTAGGCTATATGCCTTGTTAGCTGTTACCTAGTATTTTTAGTAAACTGTATCAGCAAAGAGTTAAAGAGAGATCAGACCCTTCTCTAGTCTGATCAGCCTGACAGTGACCCAAGGAATCTGTTCCACATCCATAATCTCCTAAAAAAAGAAAAGTCATGTGGGCAGCCACAGGACACCAGGACAGGAATGTCACGTGAACACTTGATCTAGCCATTTTCAATTTAGTGATCAGCCAAGTCCCGGGGGTGGGAAAGTATAATCTAGCAGAGCATACAAGGAGACCAACAGATGACAGTGTGTCCATCCACTGGTGGAAACCCAGAGGGACAGCTCTGCTCTCAGCAGCATCCCCAGACTCACCAGTATCTTACTTGTCTATGGAGTTCACTGTCATATCAAATGCTTCATGTCCCCAAATTATGGAACCTCCCTTTCTCCCTTCACTTCATTGGCAGATATATTATCTTATCACTCCTCAAATTCAATGCCTCTGTGCGCTCCAAATCCAGTCTTCTGATAGAAGTGTAAACCATCTACCCAGTTACTGACCAAGGGACTCACTATCACACCTCTGACATGATCCATCATTCTTTGCTTAAAAGCAAACAAGAAATGGGGAGGTGGGGTGCTTTTCTTGATTCTGAGCCCACATTGTCTACATTTGGGTAATTCCCATGTGGTACTGTCTGTCTCATGTAACGATGTTAATCCAAACTGAAATTTTTCTACCTCTGTTGCCACAGCCTTCATCCAGAAAATGTTCACCTCTCTTCAAGACTATGACAAATTACTCTCCTGAGCCTCTTTCCTTAGCCTCTCTGTAGCCTTTCTTAAATAAGATGTCCAAACTGTCTTCAAATACTGATTGTGATACACCCTTCTCCAGCTTCCGTGAACATTCCCAGTCCACTGATCTTGGCCTTGAAATACCCATTTTCCCTCCCTTATTCCTTATTTTACCATTTAGTCTCAACCTCCACTTCAGACAAGCAAATAGCTAAAACTCTTAAGGAGGAGGGGCTACTTTTCTTGAGCTGATAAGAATGTAGCGGGCTGACCTTGGGGAAATATGGGAGGAGGTGATAAATTAGGAGATTGGGATTAACATATACACACTACTATATATAAAATAGATAACTAATAAGGACCTACTGTGTACCACAGGGAACTTGACTCAACGCTCTGTAATAACCTATATGGGAAAAGAATCTGAAAAAGAATGGAGATATATAT
This sequence comes from Physeter macrocephalus, assembly GCF_002837175.3. NCBI lineage: Eukaryota > Metazoa > Chordata > Mammalia > Artiodactyla > Physeteridae > Physeter > Physeter macrocephalus. Next base: position 25,073,738 of record NC_041214.2, read on the forward strand.
ATAGATATATATATCTATATATATATATATATATATATATGATTCACTTTGCTGTACACCTGAAACTAACACAACATTGTAAGTCAACTATACTCCAATAAAAATTTTATAAAAAAGAAAGAAAGAAAATCCACACATACGCCTCCCGTATATGGTTAATGGCAGGGTGAACCATTCAGGAGTGCTGAGTTAAAAACTCAGAATCATCTCGGTAGTTTCCTCTCCTTCCCTCCACAGTCAGTCCATCACGTACCACCACCACCACCCCCCGCCCCTCCATGTACACATCTCTCAAATCCATCTCTTCTCCACCACCAGTGTCTTAGCTTAGACTCTTGGCTGGACTCTTGCAGTCGTCTACTAAATGACTTTCATGCCTCCAGTTTCTTAATATCACAATTTTGCCAGCAGTTGTTTTTCTAGAACATAAATCTAATTATTTCAACTCCCACTGCCTACAGGAAAACAGAACAAAACAAAAAACACTCTCATAAGCATAGCATTCAAGATCCTTTATAATTTGGCCTCAAATTACTTTCTGATCTCACCCAGAGCAATTCTGCCCACCTCAACATGCATAGCCCTCCCAATCTACTCACACAATTATTTACCGTGTCCTAAGTCTACTTCGTTCTTTTAAATTTCTAGCCCTTTTGCCCATGCTGTGCCCTCAGCCTGGAGTACGCTCTCCCAACCTCTCTTTCACTAAATCCTCATGTGGTGTGGGTCCCAGTCTATTGATAGTGATGCTCTGAGTTAGGAATCCCTGAGGCACTCACTGGCCCATATTCCTCGTAGAGAGACCCCACAGACACGTCTCCCACGGGGGCCAATGTTTTGGCTGGACCAGCCCTTGTGGTTTTTGTTATGATTGCATGACACACTTCCAAAAACCATCAGGGAACTTTCAGGAAGAAGTTTCATTGCTCACAGGGTGTACTCAGCACCCCTGAGGCCACACAACAAGGTCCTGGGGTGGAGGGAGAGAGAATGGACCTGGGGCTCTGCCTTTATTAGGTCTGAGGGTGGTTAGGTCTGGTCTAGATTTTCGGGTGCTCACTCTTTATTGGCTAATTTAAAGCATAAGAGTAGGAATTCGAGGATGGGAAAGGAGAACCTGGGTCACTCAAGCAGTCAGTCATCTGGGTTACCCAGGGCCTTCTGAAAGAGGGAACTTTATGGGTGAGGCAGCTTAATTCCTAGTCTGGTTGTTATGCTAGGAACTGTATCATATAGCAGGCAATGTGTTTATAGAAGATGGATGTCTTTAGAAATGGATGCCTCAGCAATCAGATCTTAATGTCAAGCACATACACTACACTCCCTTTTCAATACCCAGCTCCTCTTTGTTTTTGGGGGTTTTTTTGTTGTTGTTGTTGTTTTAACTTGATGAAGCTATTTAAATTTTAATATTATTCTAAACTCCAACTAATATTCAACTAGTTAGTTGAATTACACTCCTCTTCAACTTATATTGCAGTGTACAAAGAATGAAAGTTCATTAACCTGGCTGTGGAATATGGCTTGGGGATGATTTTTTTTTTTTTTTTTTTTTTTTTACCCAGCTCCTCTTTGAAATGTGCCCAATCCCTCCACAACCCATCTTGGTTGGGCTCTTTGTTTGTGTGTTCCAGTAATTCTGTGTACGATGCCTACCTCACTGTACTCTAGTTCTTTGCTTCCAATGTCTGTCTTTGTCGTTAGATCTGGAGTCATTGATGGCAGGAATCCTGTCATTGATCTTTATAGCTTAGCATCTACCATTTATAGACAATCTACTCTTGGCTTTAGCCTATTTACCACTCAATTTAGGGTACATCAATTTCTTGCTAATAACACCAAGAATATCAGTTAATGTTTCATGAGTGTTTCCTAAGTGGCAGCCAATATTTTACACACTTTACGTGTATTAACTCATTTTATCCTTATAATAACCCCTACATTAATATATACATATCCCCATTTACAATTGAGAAAGCTGAGGTTTAGAGAGATTAAGTAATTTGTCCCAAAGTTACAAGTGTAGTAAATCATAGAAGTGAGATTTGAACCCATACAGCCTGGCTGCAGGCTCCTAACTCATCTAACTACCGTGCCACGCGGAAACTACGAGATGTGCTGAGGTGAGTCTTTCCAATTACGTTAGTCCATTTTCTTAATTCCCCCAAATAAATTTAAAATATTTGAGTGATTATATTAGATTGATTTGGGTCATACACAAGCCCCACTAATATTTATTCAAATAATATAGGGTGAAAATGGGGTGAAGTACCGGATTTGGGCCCCTGTGGGATGTTCTCATGGCTACACAATAGTCCGCAAACCTCAGCAGATGCCTTTCAGACTCCTCCATTGTCCTGCTGTATTTATTGCACTCAATATTCAGTCGCTCTTCCCTTACTGAAAATGTCATTTTTTACATTTAGCCATCAAATACAGTTCTTAGAGGAAATGGTTTCTCCTCCCTCACCACCTGGCCCCTGTCAGCGGGGGTGGGGGGTGGGGGTCAAAAAGAACCAAACGGAACGTAGACTATTGGAATTCACACAATGAGACTAAGCCCTGGTAATATTTCACTGCCTTTCCGGAGGTGCTAAGTGATAAGGATCAGAATGGATTTTGTTGGCTCTAATGGGAAAAGCGAGCCTTTTGTTAGTTACTTACCTTGCTTCCCCTCTAATGAAAAAACCCAACTTTGGAGCATTCGTTTTGCTGTGGTTTGGTTACGGGAGCATCCTGAGACTTTAATATGTCCAATAAAACTCACCAAAGAATGGAGGTGCCATGGGAGGGGAGGTGCACGATGGTGCACAGGGCTGTGTTTGGCTCCGAAAACGGCGCTGGCTGCTCGCCATAAATGAGGAACCCGGAGTGAGGCGTTGGACGGCGCAGGTGGGAATATGTGCAAAGCTCGTTTTCATTTTCATCTGAATACCACAGAGGCGGCCCTCGACTTGTTTAAAATTAAAAGGTACATCAAAAATGCAAAACATGGTATAAAATTTTAACCAGGCTCTTTAATTGCTTTTTAATCCTTTACTGGCTCTTCAGTTCTCTATATTTTTAGAGATTTTCCTGGGCTGTGCCGCTGTTCCTCCACCCACCCTTGGCTTCCCTTTCTAAAGTTGCACGCACCTTTGTGGTTATTTATCCACCACCTGTACCTATTCTTTATAGTAAGATACTATTTCCTTTGCACCTGCCTTCTCTTTGCTCTCTTTCTGCTCAGTTCTACGCTTTCCTTCCTTCCCCTTGCTCTCTAGACACCTCCCTTTCCTTCTTTGTTGCCCTCTTACCTCCCTAGCCTACCAGTTAATTGTAAATGAATTCCAATCTGGGAAGCTTGGCCCTCTGTAAATAGAAATGATGTTTTACTGTGAAACTGGAAATTCCTGCTGTGCACTGGCCACTCCCTATGGCTCATCTGTAACTGTTAGTTTATACCCAAGGGCTGCCCAATGCAGAACCAGGGACTAGAAGGGTTGAGCAGTGAGCATGGCAGTACTGAGCTCTGGCCCCACTGATTTAAAAAAAAGTACTGATAATAATAAAAATAATAACATGGACAATAGCTGCTAACGTGTCTTGAGAGCTCAGTGGGTACCAGGCCCTAAGCTGACACTTTACAAGTATTTTCTCATTTCATCCTCGCCACAACTAGAGGAAGCAGGTTCTGTCATTATCCCCATTGTACTAACAAGGAAGCCAAGGCAGTGAGTGATGCAGGTCACACGGTAGTGACAGGCTCTTCACAGCGGGGTTTCACTCACCCCTCAACAACCACGGGGTGATCCTGAGTCCTGGGATTCCAGCCAGGGCTGGCATCTCCTGAAGAGCACTGGCTAGCCCCACTCGGCTGGCTGGCTGGCACCAAAGAGGGGAACACAGGGTGGGCCAGGGACACAGCAGGACAATCACAGGCACCCTGGAAGGGGTTCTGTTGGGCAGCAGAGAACGGAGTCGAAGGTGTATGGCTCCTTGCCGTCCAAGTCAGTGAACGCTTTAAGTGACAGGGCATCTGAACCAAGTTAGGGCGACAAAATGGATGGTCCACGGTGGCGATCAGAAGAGGAAGGTCAGGAGAGGAGGCGGGGCATACACAGATGGCCAGTGATGGCCGGCGCGGCCCAACCACCAGCTAGAGTTTGGAGAGAGGGGATTCAGTCGATGGAAGAGGCACCGATCCAGGCAGGACCGGAGCTCAGGGGCCCAATTGGGTTCTGAGGCTCAGAAACAGGGACAGGTCCACTTACCAGCCCTGGAACACTGCGTCTAGATCAGATGAACAGAAACGGTGGCACGAGGCTGTGGGAAAGGTGCTGAAGAGGCTTGGGTGACCCCTAAGGAGGGTGCACTTCACCCCACACACCTGTGGTCTCACCTTGGGAGGTGCTGTGTGTATATACCTGTGGTGCCACATGCCAGGGTTCATTGTGTCTTCTTTCTAATAATCTCTCAAGAACCCACAGTGTGTAAATGATCTCTTATGCATAGAAGTGAGTGGATTCAAGGTTAACCCTTTAGGGGGTTACTTTCACACTCTTGACTTGCTTCCTTGAAGAGGAGAGTAAGAGATACAGATGCAGCTGGCGTGTTTGCTGAACCCTGGGGATGCTGTGTGCCTATGCCACGCATGCTGATGCTAGTTTATACATCACGATGGAGAAAAGGCAGAAAATTGCCCTCAGAGGAGGGGAGTCGGTCTGTGGGTGTGCAGGGTGTGTGGCAGGAGACTACTGTGTTTTCTTGTAAGTCCTTCTGTAATGTTTCAGTTGTATTATTTTGTTACATATGTGTGTGTGTATTATAAACTTGAAAAGAAAAAAAAAGTACTAAATTTGACTCTCAGGCTATCGGTCCCACACTAAATTAAAAAGTAGGGGGTGGCAATCCAAAAATGGGCAGAAGACCTAAACCTACATTTCTCCAAAGAAGACGTGCAGATGGCCAACAAACACATGAAAGGATGCTCAACATCACTAATCATTAGAGAAAGGCAAATCGAAACTACAATGAGGTATCACCTCATACCAGTCAAAATTACCATCATCAAAAAATCTACAAACAATAAATGCTGGAGAGGGTGTGGAGAAAAGGGAACCCTCTTGCACTGTTGGTGGGTATGTACATTGATACAGCCACTATGGAGAACAGTATGGAGGTTCCTTGAAAAACTAAAAATAGAACTACC
>NC_041214.2:25079263-25082932 GCF_002837175.3 Physeter macrocephalus
GTCTGTCGTACAGAGTGAAGTAAGTCAGAAAGAGAAAAACAAATACCGTGTGCTAACACATCTATATGGAATCTAAGAAAAAAAAAAAAAACATGGTTCTGAAGAATCTAGGGGCAGGACAGAAATAAAGACACAGACATAAAGAATGGACCTGAGGACACGAGGAGGGGGAAGGGTAAGCTGGGATGAGGTGAGAGAGTGGCATGGACATATATACACTACCAAATGTAAAATAGATAGCTAGTGGGAAGCAGCCGCATAGCACAGGGAGATCAGCTCGGTGCTTTGTGTCCACCTAGAGGGGTGGGATAGGGAGGGTGGGAGGGAGACGCAAGAGGGAGGAGATATGGGGATATATGTATACGTATAGCTGATTCACTTTTTTATACAGCAGAAACTAACACATCATTGTAAAGCAATTATACTCCAATAAAGATGTTAAAAAAAAAAAAGTAGGGACAAGCATAGAGACAATATTCTAACATATTGTTGCAGGTAGGAAATCAAGGCAATCTAAATGGCAGATACAAGAATTTCAAAAAGAAAAAGAATAGGAGCCAGGGACCACTTAATATGGGCATAAAGAGGTTCGCATACCTCTTGGAAATCATTATAACAAGCGAGTGTTAGATTTTATGGGGCCAGTGGCAATACTGAGACGTCCAGTAAAGTTCCGAGTAGCCCCATCACACTCTGTTCAAGGAAGCAGGGGACCAGGTAATATATTTTAGCAAGATTGCTGTGAAAAGGAGGCAAAATCATAAGAGAAAGAAGGCATCATTCTTAGGTGCCTTTCCTTCATAGCACCTCAATTATAATAGCATAGAGAACAAATGTATGGATACCAAGGGGTTAAGGGAGGAAGCGGGGGTGGGAGGAATTGGGAGATTGGGATTGACACATATACACTATTGATACTATGTATAAAGTAGATAACTAATGAGAACCTACTGTACAGCACAGGGCACTCTACTTAATGCACTTTGGTGACTTAAATGGGAAGAAAATCCAAAAGGGAGGGGATATGTGTATATGTATGGCTGATTCACTTTGCTGTACAGTAGAAACTAACAGCATTGTAAAGCAACTATACTCCAATAAAAATTAATTTAAAAAATAAGACCAAAAAAATTGTAAGAAACTTTTCAGATTTTTCTAATTAAACGTACCTCACCGTATGCCCTGTGAGGGCAGGGACCACATCTGCTTTGTTCCTCACCAGCTGCCCCAGGAGGGAATAACTCACACGGAGTCTCTCTTTCCTCAAGCCTCTTGAGATGTTTAGTCTGCTCTAGGCAAGAGGGCTGCAGGCCTGGCCCCAGGAGTCGACCCTGAGCTTCCCTGAAACAGGAGGAGGGAGGAGATGTATTCTTGCTCCGAGGAAGACAGCCGATCTCTCGGGCCCCTGAGATGCTTTTCACCGAGTCCCACGTAAAACTGAAGCCCTTAATCCACTGCTATCGTTCCTCCGCTCCACCTGGCTTCTAGAATAATTGAAATTAGAAATGTCTGCTATGACTGCTGCTGGGGAGGAAGGCCTCAGTGCTGCCTCAAACTTTAAATGTTGGGTTTCTTGTGAAATTTGATCTCTGTTCTCTCCAGTTTTCTAGACAGAGAACTAAAAAAAAAAAAAAAAAAAAAAAAAAGGCCCTAAGCAAATGCAGCAGTGGGAACTTCAGGACCCTCAGTTCAATTCACAGCCTGCATGGGTGCCTGTAGCTCCTGGTGTTGGGAAAGGGGTTAGGGCTCAGTAATAAAGGCTCCTAGGGGCTCCCAGCATCCGCCGGAGAGCTCAGATCCACCAGAGGCTTGAAGGCGGCCCAGCCCCACGAGAAAGGGGGCCAGGGTGCCTCCAACTGGGACCCCACTGTTCCTAGAGGTTGGACTCAGGCCACCCCTACCCCAAGGTCACTGTCTAGACCCACCTTGAGAGGCTGGGCCTTAACTCGCCTCCATTCTCTGTCCTTCTCTTTTCTCCCTCCTGACCCCCTTCCCCCCACCCCCCACTTCCTGTCCTTCTCTCCCTCCAACTTCAACGAAATAGATCAAATAGCTCTTTCTACTCTAAGAAAATCAAAGGTCAGTCCCCACCAGAGGCTCTTTCTAGTTACCTGGAGGCCAAAAGTTTCAGCACACAATAAATAGCCACCCATTTCACCCTCTGGGTTGGAGAAAAGGGGCTATTCTTGCCCAGAGGACGCTAATTTTTGAAGAATCAGAGGTATTTTAAACCAGCCACCTCTCCACTGTGGTTTTCCTTTCACAGACTAACACATCTGCAGGCCTGGTAGCTTCTAACCTGCCTCCCCCCCCCGCCCCATCTAGGGACCAGAACAAGGGCACTGCAGAAGTGTTTAGAGGGGCCAGAGTGGAAGGAAAGACTCTAAAGCTCTAGAAATTGTGACGTTCTCAGGAAAGGCTCTGGCGGAGCCCCAGCCAGGTGGCTGAGGCCCTGAGCTGCACCCCCAGGCCACCCACCACAGGCAGAGGCCGGCTCTCTGGAGCAGAGGAAGTTCAAGCTTCAGGCCCTCACATGCTCCGGCCCTTCCAAGGCCCTGGGAAGAGCCCCAGCATTGTGTTCCCATGGTCCTATGTTTTCGTAAGATTTGCAAAAGGAATATATTTTAACCACTGTTGGGTTTGATCACTGTTTCTTTGTACTACAGTTTCCCCTCCGTCATACTTCTCGCCTGGTCAGATGGCTCTGGAGTGGCCCTGGGCAGCTGTGGGGTCCGACCAAGGGGAAGTTGAATTGGGAGCGCATTTAGTTTGTATTTAGTGGGACAAGGCTGTGTGGTCTGCAGTCACTTCTGTGCAAGGGCAAGTCACTGCTGGCCAGCCTCCTGCAGCGACGGCTTACAGGAAGCGTGTCACGAGGCTGGATGGAAGATGAACATGTCCTGTGGCGCCTGGCTTCACAAGTCTGGGGGTAGTGGAGGAAAAACAAGGCTTCAAATGCACTGAGCCAGAAGCTAGTCTGTGGAAAATTCTTCCAGTCATGAGATGTGTACAACTGAAAGTGGAGGTTTCTGTTCTCATCGATGCCCTGTCAAAACGGAAATTCAGGAATACGTACATTCAGTGATGCAGCATATACATGATAAGCGTACTGGGTATTGTTGATGAGAATTGCATGAAGTGAAATTTATCAGAAATTTTGTCTTTTTGGGGTATAAACCTTTAGCAGTACTGCACACAGCAAGCGTGCCTGTGTGCATAAGGAACCATGTTTTAATGCCTCCCAATTATTAATAATTGTGATGACTCTTACTAGAAGAGAGACTACCTTGTCTTCCTGTTCTCTCTTATACAAAATCATTATACCATATAAAGAGAGTAACAAAGTATGCAAGCAAAACTTAGGAGGAAAAAGTTATTTTAGAGGTATGTCAGGCAGTAAATTAATTAGAATATTATGTATTTTATAGATGTTGAGATGTCTGTTGCATTTGCCAGATTTTAAAATTATGAAATGTGTTATCAGTTATTTTCTCTTTCTCTTTAAAGAGTCACATTCATCCCTAATTTTTTTTTTTTTTTTTTTTTTTTTTTTTTTTTGTGGTACGCGGGCCTCTCACCGTTGTGGCCTCTCCCGTTGCGGAGCACAGGCCCCGGACGCGCAGGCTCAGCGGCCATGGCTCACGGGTCCAGCCGCCCCGCGGCATGTGG
>NC_041214.2:25083074-25110044 GCF_002837175.3 Physeter macrocephalus
GGGGCACGAACCCGTGTCCCCTGCATCGGCAGGCGGACTCTCAACCACTGCGCCCCCAGGGAAGCCCCCCATCCCTAATTTTGTGTTTGTATTTTTGTATTAATTTGCTTAAAGAGAGCCCCCCAAATTGTATAAATCTCAGGCCCCACAAACCTGGACACTCCCTACTGCAAGCCTCCTTGAGCATCTGGACAAAGGATCTGTTTTTTCTCTGTCCGGGGGAGCCTGCTCCAGCCTGGGCCGCCACATTCCCAGAGCAGTTTTGTCAGTGAGTCCTGCAGGAGGAGCCGGTGGCCTTCCTTCTAGGATCCCTGTTTCGGGGGCCATGGAGGTCTTTTCCTGAGCGCTCCTATCCCGGGTTCTCAGGCTTCTGCCCTTGCTGGGAGAGACAGCATCAGGGAACAGCTGTTGGTGCCCGATCTCACCAGCTGTGCAGAGGCCCAGCTGTACAGGTTCTCCTCTTGCCATAAATCTATGTGAAGTTCTTTTGATTCAGGGAGAGGTAGGAGGGTTTTCTGCCACACCTTTCCTCTGATTCATATTGTCTTTGGTTCAGGTGATCTGACACGAGAGACGGTCTCATCTCATCTGCAGCAAGGCCCTTACCGGTTCTCCGTTCTCTTTAACAGGGTTGGTGTGGACCTGGATGAGGACAAGAAGGAGGAAGAGCCCTCTTCACACCAGGCAAGTCAAAGAAGCAATGCACAGAGTACAGCGATGTGAGATCTTCTGTCCCATAGCCAGGAGGCTCATTCTAAAGGGGCTGGCCCCGCAGATAAAATAAGTCAGATGACTATACAATACACAGGGATTCAGGGTGTCGATAACCTTTGCAGAGCCTCTAGAGTGCTTAGAACTAGCATACACTCGTGCCTTCTTAGTGGCTGCAGGAAGCCTGGAAACTGCAGTGTAGGAGCAAGAAAGAGCACAGCTCTTGGAATCAGGCAGCCTGGAGTTCAAATCCCTGCCCAGCAACTTGCTAGCGCCGTCGTCTCAGTGAAATTTATTTGATGCATGTTCCATGCGTGTTGGGCACACAACAGATGGGCCTGCTTCTCCTGCATGACTTCTCATTTATCAGGTCCAGGTATACAGAAATACAGAAACATTGAAAATCTGCAAAAGCACAGCCTGAAAATCCTTAGGGAAAATTATTCAGAACAACGTGCTATCGCCTTGAGTAAGGGAAGTATAGTCTCCGCGAACTCCGGACTTGAATCTGACATCAGAGTAAAACCTGTCATTGACAATTTTGCTTTAGTCATTTTTAACTCAGTACTTAAAGCAAACAATTGTGTAGACATGTTGCACCTCTTGCTGAAATTGCCGGTAGACAGACAGGATAGAATAACATCTTAAATAAGCTGTGCTGCTTAATGAATTGTGTCCTGATCATATCTGGATCTGAAGAGGATCCATCTCTCTTTTATTTCATGGGTTTTTTTCCTACAGTCCCATCAGTGAGGCACAGCTGGTGAGTGCCGCCAGGCAAGATACTGCTGCTTACCTGGTTCACGTAAAGAGGGAAGGATCCTATGCTCTACACAAAGGGCTGGAGAATGAAGTTGGCAATGATCCTGGCTCATACGTACTTTGAATTTCTTTGTCACATGTGTTCCAAGCCCATGCTGGTGCTGTTTTCACAGACTTTATTGCCCAGGAAAGACACTTAACTGCAGGACTGAGCCCAGCAGGGTGTCAGCGTACTGGGATTAGGGCCAGAGTGGTGACCTTCGAAAGGGGATCAAAGCCCGTCCATCTCCTTACACTGGTGGGCTGTAATGAGTCCTTCGGAAGGGCTGGTGGTACAGATTTTCACAAAGCATTTTCTCTCATATAGATCAACTAATCCATTCTCCTACTTTCACGCAGAACTTTTATCTAAATTTCGTCCTTCTCGTATCTTTTTCTTTAAAAGAAAAGTGATAGAATAAGAAAATTCATCAAAGAAAATTCTTCATCTTCCTCTAACTGCCTAGTATTTTACAATTACATATAATTATTGGTAAGGTTACCTGCTAGCTTAACTTTTTTCTTTTGTAATTTAAATGTACTTTATTTTAGCTCATTCATACCATCGTCAATTTAGTAATTACTCTTACCTGAAGATACTTAAACCAGTAGAAAATATTTTGTTGTTGTTGTTATTAGAGAAATGAGATAGTACAACATAGTACAGTGAAAACTACGTGGTATTTGGATCTTGGGCAAGTTTTTTACGTCTTTGAATCGCAATTTTCCTAACTGTAAAATGTGAATGATAATAATCTCTACTTTTCCAGGTTGTTAGAATTATATTTATGAAAACTACCTAACTTAATTAATTTCATTCAAACCATATTATCTCATGAAGGATTTGATGAAGCGTCTTACACCACCACATATGATAAAATAATAGTAAAATATTTTTTAAGAACTTTAAAACTCAGTTAAAAAAATTAATGAAAGCAGGAACAAAACCAGAGGAGTAAAAAGAATCATGAATAAGTAGATCATAAGGTCCTATGTACTTGCTAAAGTTGAACCACAAGTAAGCTTTCTGGTAACCAAAGGTGGGGGGGAAAGGAAATGATAACCCGTAATATACTAAACTCCTATAATTAGAGGGGAAAATTATACTCTGTCCTCAAGCTGTACAGAACTTCACAGGCCACAATTTCTCACTTGGCGCTTCCTGTAGAGGACACATAAAGAGCTATCTAACTAACCTTGGTATAATTTACATGGTTCCTACTGATCTGCTGCTGCTATTGTTTTTAAAAAGTGTCCTGGAAGTGTTCTTATTCATGATGGTTGACTACCGAGCTAAATACGTTTCAGAAAAAGGTTTTTCCCACCCTTGGAATAATTCTTATGTTCAATGTCAAGTACAGGAAATGGTGGGCTTAGGCCAGAAGTAACAAACCACAGTGTCCATGCAGCTGCCACTTGACCTGGACAGAGGGGGTTTTTTGGTACTTTCCAAACTATGTGTCAAGAACCTGTCGGCCCTCATTTTGCCTGACAACTCTTCGCTTATTATCAACATCTGTTGCTCTGACTACAGACCAGAAACCTAATTCTTAGGAGGATTGCATTTTTCCACTCAGCTTGCACTTATTAAATTGGTCTTGCATTAACAAATAGGATAATCTCTGCACTGGTCAACTTCTGAAAAAAAGACTTTACTCTTACTTGCCAAAAGCTAAAACTTTCAGATAATTGTGGCAATTACTGATCATATACTCTCAAAATCACTAATAAGCATATGTAATGACATGTACATATTTTTGAAGGAATTTCCTTTCTCTCTGTTTCTGGAGAGTAAAATAACCTTTGGGAAATACGAACTTGTGGCTGTGACTAACCAGCAATGTCACAATTTTCCTTTTCGCCTTGTAATACCTTGAAAGTGTAAATGGTGTTACACTCTTACTCATACCAGGCCCAGAAGCTTTAAAAAGGATGTTCCACAAGCAAGTATTAAGCCTTAAATATATAGTCTATGCAAATGTGCCACTTTGAGAAATGGAAGGTATTACGGTTGTGATTTCAGGTCTCTTAAATTTAAAAAAAAAACGCTCAGACAAAATTCCACCACCCCATCCTCGCCCCAGCAAGAAGTTTTCCTTGTAATTGATTCTGTGTCCTTGGCAGCCCAACATTACAAAGAAGGTGAGACTTGCTGGAGCACCACGCCCACCTTAATCTTTCAGTGGAAAATTCCTGCTACCCAAGAAGGGCTGCCACAATTGCTTCTCTTTTTCCCTTCTTGCCCTTTTTCATGATCATCCTAATATTTGTGGAGCACTGACTCTTGTTGTTAACACTGTTCTAAGCACTTTATCTGTGTTAACTCATTTATCTTCCAAGATAAACCTATGAGTGAGTACTGTTATTATGCTTATATTTTAAATAAGGAAACTGTATACAGAGAAGTTAAATAACGTACCAAAGGACACACGGTGAAATTCAAACCCAGACAGTCTGGTTCTAGAACTTCCACTCTTAATTGGTGTGCGTGCGTCTATTCGTTCATTCGTTTATTCATTCATACAACCCACCCATGTCAGGCACAAATCTAAGTGTGAGGAGGATGCAGCAGTTACCAATTCATCTTCACCCTCACAGAGCTTACGCTCTAATGCGGGACACTTGGAACAAAAAGGTAAACAGCTACATACTATATGTTAAGAGAATGGGAACAGTAGAGCAGGTACAAGGATGGAGAACAGTGGAGGAGAGGCTATGGCTGGCCAGGGCAGGCCTCTCTGAAGAAGTGGCATTTGACCAGAGTCCTGAACGATGTGCAGAAGTGAGATGTGTATGTGGGCTCTGGGGGGAAACAGTCCAGCCAGAGGGAACTGCAAGGATGAAGGCCCTGGCCTCACAGTGGGTATGGTGCGCTCCACGCGCAGCTAGAAGGCCAGTGTGGCTGGAGCCCAGAGCAAGGTGGGAGCCAATGCAGGTGGATTAGGAGAGACCGAGAGGGGCCAGATCACTGGCCACGGTGGTGATTTTGATTTCATTCTATGTGTGATGGCAGCAAAAACTTGCAGGTTTGGAACTTAAACGTAATGGGATCAACTTTTTTAAAAACTCATTTTTCTTCCACCTCCAACTCTGCCAACTGTTACAGTGAGGCTAATTTTCATCTTTTCTAACATAATTTTATTTTGAACACTATGCTGGCTTCTCTCTGTGCTCTCTTAATGCTAACTTCCACTTTTATTTTTGCTTTGAGAAGTCCCTTCATTGAATTCTGGTTTTGGTTGTCATTTATGCTTGTGTGTAACCTGGGTGGATAAGTTCTGGTCACCACAGCTCAAGAAAGTCAAAGCAGAGCTGAGAAAGGTCCAGAGAAGGGCAGCTTCGATGAGCAGAGAGAGATGAAAAGAATTACGATTTCTCAGCAGAAAGACTAGCACTAAGAAGGGATACAACAAAGTGTCTGTAAAAGTATGGAGGGTATGAGTCAGGTAAGCAAAGATTTGTTTGCCAAATCCCAGAAAACCATAACTTAAAACACCCTTAAAACTGAAAGAGCTCATTTGGAGAAGAATACAAGTATGTGTTCTTCTGCACAACTGATACTTAAATGCTGGAAATATAAGTAGGTTCAAGAGGGAAAGAGATTAGCGGATGGTAGGGTCATCTAGTCATTAAATAAAATTTAATTTTGCCTCGTGAATATTTTCTAGATATTGCTAACAAACCTATAGAAAACGGAATAAAGATTCCCACGTATATGTTCCTCAGATCTAACAATTATCAATATTTTTCCATACTATGTCCCCATGCTGTTGGAGCTGTCCTCACAGAATGTAAATTCCATGCTATACCAACAAATATTTCAGAAATAGAACAGTAAGCTCTAAAATTGACCTGACCCAGATGAAGGTTTTTTTATGTTATTGTAACTAATAGTACTTTGAGAAAAATAAAATGACTATTTCAGAGCAAGTATCTTGGGTTTTCCCTTGGCCAACACTGAATTTATTTTGGTTTTACTTACGGCTTATACACCCAAAAGTATACACCCTCCCCACTACATTTTTACTGCTTAAGACTAAATTCCATATATATATATGGAATAGAATAGAGAATCTATATTTATAGATTCTATAATTACATGCTCTAGAAAACAGAAATAATAATGAGGAAGAGGAAGTGGAGGAAGATGGTAGCCTCAATTTAGCAATTAGGTGCCATATGTAAAATCACATTTAATATTTACCTTGACCAATCGAGATACATATTATAAACCCCATTTTATAAATGATGAAATTGAAGTTCAAAGAATTAAAGTAACTTTCCCAAGACAACAACAACAACAAAATTCCAGCCACTTCAATAACACCCAATCTCCAATTTGTAGTTCTTCAACTCAGTGAGACTGTTGCTCTCAGCTTGAATTGTTCTCTGCTTGGACTCTAGCTCCTTGTACTACGATTGGGAAAGGGCCACCAGGCAGAATATAGGGCTTACCTCGTTTGTCCTTTGCTGCCTGTTGCCCAATATCTGAATTCTATCATGTATTTATGATACCAGTTATTCTTATCAGCCATTATGTATTTTGCAAGTAGTTTTGTAGGGGGAAACATTGTTTTGTTTTGTTTTCAGACAAAAATATAATACTGTATACTCAAATCACAAGTCTAAATGTAGAACCCTTATCTTTGCTGTGGTGTTTGTGGTTTGGGGCACTGTCACTGGGAGACAACATGAGCTAGGATCTTCTTGCTCTAAGGTGCATTTTCTACTCCAGTACCTTTTACATCTAGAACTTATAATTCCAATATGTAATTGTATCAGCCTTCTATTGCTGCTGAACAAATTATCCCAAAACTTAGAGGCTTAAAACAACAAACGTTTATTATCTCACAGTTTCTAAGTGTCAGGAATTTGAAAGCAAATTAGCTGAGTGTTTCTGGCTCAGGGTCTCTCATGACAGTTGCAGTCAGGATGTCAGCCAGAGCTAGAGTCATCTGAAGGCTTGACTGGGTCTGAAAGGTTCACTTCCATGTTGGCAGGAGGCCTCAGTGCCTTACTGACTATTGGCAGGGAGACTCGGATCCTTACCACATGGATCTCTCCATAGAGTGGCTTGGGTCCTCACAGTATGGTAACTAACTTCCCTCAAGTGGTTCAACACAGACAGAAAGGAGGAAACCACAGTGTTTTTTTTATGACTTAGCCTTGTATATCACCTCCCTTCTGCCCCATTCCACACTCAATAGGAAGGGAAATTAGTCTCCATCTTTTAAAGGGACAAGTACCAAAGAATTTGTGAATATACATTTTTAAATCACCAAAATATTATATTTACCTGAACCAAACAATTTATTTTTCCCTGGATTAACTTGAATCTCTTGTACGGACAAAGTTATTTGAAGCAGACCTTTTTTTTTTTTGGTAGCTAAACCATGAGTTTAGCCCATCTGGTAGTGTATCTGTGATGTGTACGTTTCCTCTTGGCATTTTTACCCATCCTTATCTAGTTTCCTTCATTCTTTCTCCCTAAGCATGTATTTTGTGACTATACCCTCTTGGGAACGTTTATGAATTTATCATAGTGTGAGGAAGGTGAAAATATTTGTACAAAATACTCTCTATGTGGAGGCTAAGAGTTAATTTTACCTTTTAAAACATAAATTTGAAAAAAAATTCCTATTGACTCACTTGTATCATGTCCCCCTTCTTCAGAATCCAGAAGTCGTTCTCTTTAGGGACAGAGAATCCGGTCTTCTCCTTGGTAATCAGAAAATCAAGGCAATAAACTTGAAATTATTACATGAATACATTCCACACTGGGAGATGGCAGGGCAAAAGTACTGCTGTCAAATCCCATTCACACTTACTGCTTGAAGAAGTGCTCTGGAACCCATAAGGCACTCTACAGATTTGTTATGATAATTATCTGTCTCTGTCATCATTCTGTACAACCTCCACTGACATTAGTATTGAATATGAAATCTTAGAAATAGAAAGGAAAATCTTCTCTCTCTTAATCCATTGATTCCCCGTGAAGTGAGAGCAATCCCATATGACTAGCCCAGAGCAGAGTTCCTCCGGTTCACTTAGCAAAGGCCCCACATTTGAATATTGATAGAGGAATGTATTTACATCTGCTTAGTCCTGTTTCATTAAGGTTAATACAGCAAACAATCCCCTCTTGCTTCAGTGTCTGTTTTTTAAAGATTTCTGGCCAGAGCCTTTGTTTTCTCTCAGGGATCCAAATAAGCATAAAACAAAGAGTACCTTCCTAATTTTCCTGTTGCTCCCTCCCTCGGGTGGTGCTAGAGGGGTCACTTAAAAGACAACTACTCACTTCTTATTGTGCTCAGCCACTTCCCAACCTCTGCTCTATTCCCTTGTTTAAGGAGGAAAAGGAAAGATATCAAATGCCCCATTCATTTTTACATTTTCCCAGAAATGGAGGATAATAAAGGAAACAGAAATTACACATATATCAAACACTCTGCTTCTCAGAAGTAGCAAGGGCAAATAAAAGCTGACATTCAATGCCCTTGGATCTCCAGTTCCCATTTACAGCTGTGAACCGTGAGGCTCAGATCTGGAAAGTGTATCATTATTATTAAATGGTAGACAGTAGAGAGTCAGAACTCAAATCTTGGTCTTCACTTTCTGGATCCTCTGCTTGTTCCAACATGGATGCCACTGCCCCTCTGGCATCAAAGAGCTCAAAAAAGAAGACATATCGCTAGCAATAAAGAGACTATCACCAAGTTCCAGATTCTTCTTCTGATGACTGCTTATATCCATTGTCCTTGGGTGTGATCTGATCTCTGCTTCAGAATAATCCAGGTAAATTGATGCTACCTGCTGTCCTCTGCCCATGTGGGCCCTCCCAGGGGCTTGCCCTCTGCGCTGCCTCATCGGATACCTTCCCTGTTCCAGGGTGACTGCAAAGGCTGGCCTTCCCTTGGCACATTTATCTTCAGCCCCCAGTGAACAAGTAGAGCACACAGTGGACTAACTCATTTATTTCTACTCATTTATTGATGGCCTTTCATAACCGAGTTATTAAGTCATCAATAACTTCAGAGAAATAAATGAATGGATCCAGAACTGGGCCAACAGATATTTAAGACATACACTGAACATTTTATCTCAGATCAGCAGAAAAGTCAATGCTGGGTCATCCATGGTATTTCCGTTACCTGGAAAGACATTTTCTATGTTTCATTCTAATTGGAACCCAGTTCATTTCTCTACAAAGCAGTGAAATGAATAACATCTCCAGTATCCCAAGTAAATTAAAGTTTGAAAAATAGATTACAAGTGTTAACATTTTTTCCAAAATGCTACCTAGTATGTGTTGCTCTCATCAGCTGGCAAAAAATAACCTTGGAAGATTTCCCAGAAATAGAGTATAAGCTCTTTCAGGAGTGCCTGTAAGTTCTGATATATTCCCCTCAGGAAATAAAATAAAAAGGAGAGGAAAAAGGGAATGAAAGGCAGGGAGGTTTTCCAAGACCTTGAGAAATCCCTGAAACCAGTATTTAGGAGTCTAGAGAAATTTCTAACCCCGAAGTTAAGTATTTTCCATATGATTAGGACCTCAGAGACCAGCCAATCCAATTTCCTCAATTCATTTTACAGACGAGGAAACTGCAGCCCAAATAGCCTATCCTTCAGTGTGTGTGCTTTCCAAAGTTCAAAGGCTGAGTGAGATCCCAGCAGAAAGAACATCATCTTTGGAGTCCTTTAGTCCTATGTGCAAATTCCAGCTCTATAGCTTGCTAGCTGTGTGACTTTGGACTCACCTCTTCCCTTCTCTGGGCCTCTCTAGGTCCTCACCTGTAAAATAGGTATAATGCAACCTACCTTGAGGGTTTGTTGTGAAAATTGAAAAACAATGACTGAAAAAGTTAGTGACTGGATAATGTGACCAGCACATTGCCTAGGAATGAATGAGCATTCCATAGCTGGGGAATATTATTACAAATGTCATTCAGCTGGGCTGCTGTGGAGTGGGTGCCAGAATCCTGGGCCCTGACTGCCAGCCAAGCTCAACACTACACAGCCCACCTTAACTTAGAAACAAACAACCAAACAAAAAAACAGGAATTTGCTTACACTCCTTTCTATCAATTTTCTTCAATGACTATCTTGTCATCAATAGATATTGTCAGCTATCAAAATTACCTGTGCCTCTGGATGGATAAAATTTGTAACTCCTTATTGTTCTTAAGAAAAGAAAAAAAGAAAAGAAGGGAAAAGAAAAGAGAGAGAGAACTCCCCAGGGCTAGCCCAGAGCTTTACTACCTAGTTTAGTTTAGGGATAACAGTTTTACTCTGCCAGCTGAGCCCCAACGTGCTGACCTGTTTGAGAGACAGTGACTCAGAAGCAACTTGCAAATGTTGCAAGATGACGAAGAAAACACTAAGTATAGCGGTGACTTTGCAAATCTGACACCTTTCTTGGGGTAGAAATAGCTAGAGAAAGGTTCAGGGAAGGATGGAAATTGAACTGGACACCTTGGTTTCCCTTCTGTGGAAATGCGATGGGTACATTCTAGCTCTAGATCAACAGGGCGTGGCACTCTGGGTCTATCAGAAAACAGATCTATGAAACTCTGACATCCATGAAAAGATCATAGATGTCCCACTGTGGGACTTGGGAATGGGGCATGTGGTCCATGACCAGGTAAGTTTGAGAAAGGCTTCCCTCTCAAAGATTTACAGTGCTCATTTACAAATGAAAGATTCCAAAAATTTCTGAATATAACAAACCTGGTTAACACTCTCAAACCCATCCTTTCCTGAACGATCGGCACAGAATTTCCATCAACATCACGTAGAACAGTGGCATACTAAGGGACGCCTTTTAGGAAACTGTTCAGTGTTGCAAATCAGAGATCTTAAAACAACCTATGAGAAAGGCTGCCAGTTTGGGTTTTCATTTTATTGTTGAGTGTCTGCTTCAAGCATTTTAGACAAAGGATAAATGGCTGCCTAGAAAGGGAGGGACCACACTTAGCATTCTCGTATTCCCCTGTTGTTTGTGGGGCATGGAACTGCAGCATCTGCTTTTACATGTGTTTCCGAGAGCAGAATACAGCCTTTTGTGTTCAGTTATTTATCATTAACCATCAGTGGAACTCTGGAAAGGGGCAAAAAGTAAATAAACAAAGTAAAGTAAATCACCTTGGGTTCAACTAAGGGCTAGCTTTGGAGCAGCCAGTGGTCTCTCACTGTCTTCCATGCCTCATGATTTCTTGAGAATGTTCACATTATTACTGGACTGTGAACTCCTGATACAATTTGGGCATGGAAACCAAGGGCCCAAACAAAACAATGAAGTCCATGTTAAGATATAAATGCTTTTAATGATGAAGGTAATTACAACTGATTGAAGTCTGGAATTCTCTTAATATGCAAAATGAGATACACAGATCCGGGAAGATCCCACATGCCGCGGAGCGGCTGGGCCCGTGAGCCATGGCCGCTGAGCCTGCGCGTCCGGAGCCTGTGCTCCGCAACGGGAGAGGCCACAACAGTGAGAGGCCCACGTCCCACAAAAAAAAATGAAAAACAAAAAAAAAACTTAAGAATCGAAGCGGAAAGATATCAAGAATTAACCATAGGCTTTGGTAGTGATCTATCAAAAATAAAATGAATGAAAACTAGTTTAACAATTATTAGACTGTTATCCCTTTCGTCTTGACCTTTTGGTAAATCATAAATAAATACCATCCACATCTGACAGAAGTAACTGCAAAATTCCCACAATGGCAATCCGACAGAAATATCATGTTCACTGGTGTCAGCAAAGTGGCATTTCTTAGCTGTTTAATAAAATAGGAATTATGAAAAAAAGTAAACGTTGAACTATGCCACAAGAACCTCACCCATATGGCAAGATCCATGAGCTAATCTGCTGGGCGGCGGGTTCAGCATTTAGATGAAAATACCTGTATCTGGAAAGATTTTTTTAAAGTGGTTAAGTTTAATTTGGCTTGACACATATTTTTATAGTTAAAATATATTAATATTATAGACATACTATCTATTAATGTTGATATTATATATCAATATTTATAGTGATCATTTATCCAATGCCTTTTTCCGTTGTCTCTCGCTAGGAAGCAAACAACTCTGGCAAAAGCACGACAAAAACAGAGAGTGCCTGGCTCTTCAGAATGTGGTACAGCTTTGACCACAAGTATCCTTTGATAATGCTAATCTCCCAGGTCCTGCTACATGACAGACACTGACTTCGAGCACTTAATCATTGAGGTATGCGCCCCTGCTCTTCAAGAAACACAGAAAGGTAAAGCGAGTTCACGAGCAAATTTAGCCAAAAGAATGATTTCAAAACATAAAAAGCTGTGTAGTCCATACTTAAGTGTTACAAAGACCTAAGGTGAAATCTCTCAGAGGCAAATGAATTTGGTGTGTTCGTGGCAATCTACTATTTCCTAATGCCCTATGATAAAATCATAGAGTCCTGAAAAATTGATCTATTTTACTAATTTTACTGTTCGTCCCTTTGTAAAAATCTTACTTCTGGTGGAGTCGGCCAGGGTGACAAAGCTCCTTCACCCTTCTGCCAGGAACACATTTGTCTGTTTTTGTTTCATGCTGTAAAAAATGAAGGGGGAGGGGGGTATGGAGGACGAAGAGTCCAAGGAGAAGAATAAGTCTGGTAATCACATTGTGAAATAATACTACTTTGTTTTCCAGGAAACACTTGAGTAAGCTTTTTCTAGTGACGGGCAATTTTAAAATTCTAGCAATCAGTGTAAACATAGTGGCTCAGATACACCTTGCCATGCGACTCACAGAGCTGAGAAGTCAGGCCTGAAGGGCTTTGCCATTGTGAGTTGCAGTAAGCGGTCCACCTCTAATCCCAGGCAAAAGCGCCACAGAAGAAAGGAAAGAACTGTGCTGAAAATTGAATGTGTTGGGTCTTTGTAGTTAGTTTTCCACAGGCACAAATCCCTCTCCTTTCAGGGAGAAAATGTCAGTCACTGGGTGATTTTAAAGCAGCTCAGCAATGATTAAAGCCACAACAGATCAGAGGGAAAGTAAGAAGAATTAAGAACAGGGGAAAGAAATTCAAAGAATAAGATGAAGAAGAGGTAAAAATGGAAAGGGGAGAAGAAGCAAGAGAAATACAGGAAACTCACAGCAGGAAGGAAAGGAAAGCAAATTCGAGGAATGACTGTAGAAAAAAAAATAAGTAAGAGTGAAGTGAAGAGAAGCCAATTGAAGATTGCAGAGATAAGCAAAAGTAAAACAAGGTTAAAATTAGAAAGCAATTCTGAAAAAGTAGAACATTCCAAGAATTATGAAATGAGATGTGGAAGGTAGAGGCTTTTTGAGGCTACAGCTTTGCTTTTCCATACTTCTATTATCTATGGGCAAATACCTTGCCTCACTCAATCTTGAGCTTTCATGGACAGTGTAGGTTGCCGCCACCCTAAAAGTGACCCGTCTTGGCCATTAACTGCCTCTTGGAGGTTCCGGTACCTCATTAACGAGTCACCGGTCTCTCTGAGAGAAGCCATTTCTTAGCAGGTTACGCTGGTTTGTGTTCCAGTTTGTTTCTCTTCTGGAAACACAATTTTCTCCTGCCATTGCTTAAAGTATCTGATAACCAAATTTGTAGGAAGTTATATAAAAATGTGGCTAAAGAGTACATATAAAGGCTGCTTGGCTATGACAAGATGTACAGTAAGAAAGTGTCTTTTGGGGTTCCAGGACCCGATTTCCAACTTGTGGAAGGGGGGCTTCCCACCCATCCAAGCAATGTGCCAGGTCAGTGTCCTACAACTCAATTCTGACACTGTGTCCCTGGAGACAGTGTCAGATCTCACAGGTAAGGGCTCAGTCCCAGTAGTCCCAGTCTCAGTAGTGGTGCCCCTACCACCACCACTTCAGACGCCAGTCACAAGCCCAGGTTGTTACCTATGCTTCTGAGCTATCGGCTACATGTTGGAGGTTCCCGTGACCTTCTCCTTGGGTTTGATTAATTTGCTCAAAGACCTCATTACTTACTAGATCATTGGTTTATTATAAAAGGATACAACTCAGGAACAGCCAGATGAAGGAGGTGCATAGGGCAAGGTACGGGGAAAGGACATGGAGCTTCCATGCCGTCTCTGAGTGCACCACTCTCCCCGAATCTCCACCTGTTCACCAACCTGGAAATTCTCCTAAACTCCATCCTTTTGGGGTTTTGTGGAGGCTTCATTGCATAGGCACAACTGATGAATTATTAACCATTGGTGATTGAACTCCATCTCCAGCCTCTCTCCTCTTCCCCAGAGGTGGTGAGGGCGAGAACTGAAAGTTCCAACCCTCTAATCACATGGTGGGTTCTCCTGGCATCCAGCACCCAACCTTAGTTGGGGTCCAAACGTCATCCATTAATATAACAGAAGGATGCCTTTTTGCTTTCATCACTTAGGAAATTCAAGGGTTTTAGGAGCTCTCTGCCAAAACTGGGGAAGAAGACCAAATTTCTATTTCTTATTATAAATCACAATATCACAAAATGGCAAATCAGAAATTAGTTAAAAGATGTTTTTGTTCAAATTCTGACAGTGTTGTAAGGAATGCTTTATAATGAAGAAAAGGAGCAAAATGGAAAAGATAACTTAGAGACAAGAAAATGGAAGTAGGAATCCACCCAAATTTTTAGTTTAGAGCAGTGACACTAAATTCAGATGATGTCATAGTTTTTGCCTCACATTTCACCGGGGGGTTATTTCCATATGATTATGGACAAACTAGCAAAAAATGAAAGCAGACTTACACTCTCAGTAATATCTCTTCTCATGGTAATTTGTCCTCCTGTGCATTCATCCTAGAAATTGCAGGGCTACCATCACTGCATAAATATATTTTCACTTAGACAACAGAGTTTTTATATCCTAGTTATGCTCTGAATTCATACCCAGAGTGTAGCAAACCAACCAGTTTCCACTCTGTAAACTCTTGATTTATCCATATTTTTAGAGCCAAATTATCCCCTTGGCGTTTATCTTCATCCTGTTGTCCACCTAGAACCCAGGCGATGTGCCCCATGCACCTCACGGGTAGACCATGCCAGCTGCTGTCAATGTAGGGACGATCCCCCCAACTCCGGGGTCAGATTGCCTGGCTGAGGCCAAAAAGAAACTGTGAGGCTGAAAGAAATGGATTATGCAGTTTGGAGCTGTTCAAGTTTCATTTTAGTAAAATTGCATCATGCAAATGAAGCATCATAAAGAATTACCGACAAAAGAAAAAGAAGAATAAATGAGACTTCATGTGCACCTTTGTAAGTCAGGATTCTCCAGAGAAGCAGACACAGAACCAGTCAGGAGTACACACACACACACACATGCATACATACATATACATATAATACACATACACATAGGTTTACTTCAAGGGATTGGCTTATGTGATTGTGAAGGTGGCAAGTTCAGAATGTGTAGGGCAGGCTCTCAGTCTAGAAACTCTCCAGTAGGAGCTGAGATGCTGCAATCTTAAGACAAAACTTCTTCTTCCTCAGGGAAGGCTCAGTTTTGCTCTTAAGTCCACTCAACTGATCAGATGAGGCCCACCCACCTTATTGAGGATCATTTCCTTAAAGCCAACTGACTGTAGATGCTAACCACGCCGAGAAAATACCTTCACAGGAACACCTAGCTTAGGGTCTGATTGAATAACGAGGTAGCCTAGTCAAGTAAACATGTAAAACGAAGTGTCACAGTACTCAATTCACATTGAGCTTATGCCCAATATTCAGACCCAAGGATACAAAGATGCTCTTAACTCACCATCGGTATCAATAAAACAAGTCACTATTGCTCATATAGTTTTGTTTTCTTTTTTTCATAGCATAATTAATACATATGCATTCCCATAAAAAATTTCCAAAAGCTACAGAAAAATAAAAATAATAAAAATTAACATTCCATAAGGATGAACCATGGCCAAGTACCGTGTTGAGTGCTTTACGTTATAATTTCATGTCACCTCCACAGCTCTGTAAGAGGGTGGGTCCAAGGGTATAGTACCACACAAATGGACTGCTGATTGTCTTGGCCTCTGACAAAACAGCCTGTGCGGGCTTCCCTGGTGGCGCAGTGGTTAAGAATCCACCTGCCAATGCAGGGGACACGGGTTCGAGCCCTGGTCCGGGAAGATCCCACATGCCGCAGAGCAACTAAGCCCGTGCGCCACAACTACTGATCCTGCGCTCTAGAGCCTGCCAGCCACAACTACTGAGGCCCGCGCGCCTAGAGCCCATGCTCAGCAACAAGAGAAGCCACTGCAATGAGAAGCCCATGCACCGCAACAAATAAAACAAACAAACAAACAAACAAAACAAACCAGCCTGTGCTCTCCTGTTCAAGAACGTTGCCAGAAGCCTACGGTGCCAAAATTGACGATTAGTTAAGATTTCATTATGATTCCCTGTGGGCAGCAATTCTGAGTCTTGTGGTGCAAAGCTGAAACTGAGAAGGGGGCGATGAGAAAGGGAAACTTGTTACTGAGCACCCGTGCTTTGCCATCGAGAACATTCTTTCGTTTAATCCTAATAACCACCCTTTCGGTTTCATTCTCACAAAGACTCTCTTTGAGATGGAAGAAACAAAGTCGCCAAGAACTTAAATCACTTTCTTAAGTTTCCATAGCTAGTGTCAATTCCATGATCCAAGCCCAGATCTGTCAAAATCTAAATTAGGGACTTACGCGGCGGTCCAGTGGTTAGGACCCTGCGTTCCCCTTGCAGGGGGCTTGGACTCGATGCCTGGTCAGGGAACTAAGATCCCACATGCTGCACGATGCGGCCAAAAAAAAAAAAAAAAATAGACTTCAAAACACTTCACAACAAAGACTGTAATGACAAAGAAAGGCATTACATAACGATAAAATCCATAAATATACTTAAATGAACTCTCTCACTGACAACTCTATGTCCATGATAGCTCTTATCTACACAAATACCCCATTTCCATACATCCAGAATGTCACTATGAAAGCAATGACTGTTATGACTGCTTACATTATGTCATACAGAGTTCACATCCCAAACATCTGTTGAAGATACAGGAGGTGATAAGGTTAGGGGGTCCTGGTCGGTCACCCTAAGAACACCACCATAGAGGAGTCTCCAAGTTTCTGAATCACGTTCTCAACTTTTCAAAGGCAGAAAGTTCAATGTGCCAAAGACTCCGAGAATGGTTTAGTTTCATAGAAATGGATGCACTCTAGCCAAGCTCAGGGAGGCACAAGTAGAAAGCAGACATCAAATTCCTAACTCATCCTATGTATCCTCACGGGGAGGGATATTCTTTCCCAGCCCTTAGAAGGGTCAAGTCGCAGTCTGGCCCCCAGTGTCCCTCCGGCCCCTTCTCTTCCTCTTGCCCTCTGGCTCACCCTGCTCCAGCGCCCCGGCCTTCCTGAGATACACCAAGCACATTCCTGCTTCAGGGCCTTCGCAGTTTCCTCTTCCCCCTGCTTGGGATGCTCTTCTCCCAGACATTCGCAGGCCTCCCTCCTTCACCTCTTTCATCCAGCTTGGCAGTGAGGCTTTCCTGGCTCCCTATTTAAATTCGCCGAGCCAACAGGAGCACTTCCTCTCCCCTTCCCCGCTTCGTGTGTCACCATTATGCTTATCACCATCGGACACTGTATGTACTTTATGCATTTGTTATCATATTCTCCCCCAACCAGGATGTATGCTTCCTGCGGACAGGCATTGGGATCTGTAATCAAAGCATAGAACACTGTTTGGCATATAGTGGACACTCAGTAAATATTCACTGAATGAATGAATCAAGCAAGAAAGCAATATTTTCTATCCAGGGCACATTTACTCTAAAACGTTGATGTAGCAGAAAAATCCAATTAATTATCTGAGGGTTGCTAAGTGAGTCTGAAGGCAGAGCAAGGCAGAGGGGGATAATCTTAGTGTTCTTCATCCAGGCTGCCCTTCGGCACCAAAAGGCACACCCCGGGTGGACACCCAGCCCTCCCCCAGCTGCAGGGTCCCTCTCCCTGGGCAGGGACGACCACCACGGCAGAGTTGGATCCCTCTTGCCTCACTGACCTCCTTGCTATGGTTGGTCCATCCTTCCTTAGGTTTAATTCGTACACCTGATCTCATATATTCAAGCCTGGCTCTGGCTTAGAAGCCATTCTCTGTCTGGGTGACTGTATCTTATCTCACCGATTGTGTGTTGATTTTATTTGTATACAGAAATCAGAATTTAGAGCCACCTATCATCCTCACTAACAATCTCTTATAATGAGAAGGTTAGAAACAGAAATTGATGCCCCCTTATTCAGATTTTAAGACATCAGATACAACTGTTTGCTTGGATTCACAGTGTTGCAGCTGGTGTAGGAATCGTAGGTTGCCTCATTCGTAGGTGACTAACGATGCTTCTGGACTGTCTACTTTCTACAGTCTCTATCCATTCTATCATTTATCATCTCTCCCCTTAAGCATGTGTATATATTAGTTCTACAAATGTGAATGACAGAGGATAAGAATGACTTCTTCCAAAATAAAAAGGGCAGCCTAAAATCATTTTAAGCGCTTCCTGTACGCCAACATCAACTGAAAATAAGGCGTTATCCTGTGGTTGCCAACATTTTACACAAGTGTAAAGATAGCACAAAGATAACAATGGATTGGCAAGTTGACACGGTAACAGAATTACTAAGTCACATGGATGGAGACTTCCTTCCCATCACTGGCTTGAAATGAATTGTGCACTGAGATGTTACCAAGAAAATGAAAGGCCCGTGGCAGATGTGTAGATGTTGCAGCTCTTGAGTTTTCCATTAAAAAGTCTGGCAAGGAAAGTGGCAGATGCCAGACCCCTTCCTGTTCCAAAGTGTGACAGACTGCATTCCAGGAAAAATAAACGGGAACATCAGGATCATTCAAAATGATCCTTGGAAACAAGTATTTAATGGATTTAAATGTAATGGCATTGTAGTCTTTAAACAACAACAACAACAACAACAACAAAAAACAAGAAGGGAAAAGAACGCTTTTCCTCCTAAAACTTGACAGAATTCATTATATCCCATACAGTCATGCTTATTTTAAATCCTAGGTATGAATATTGTGAGCAGCAATTTCCATTTTAAATGATGATCACTGCATTGCAGTTTTTTCTTATTCTGACTAGCTGAAGCATCTGTGAATTATTTATTGGGTTGGTACTGTGGCCTTGTGAATGACTTGAGTTCACTTAGCAAAAAACTCTCAGAGGAACAAGGAATGTTAGCTCTGTGATTCCTGTTTTATCGATGAGGCAGCTGAGGCCAAAGGAGGGAAAAGGCACACCCAAGGTCAGTGATGGACTTGGAGGCAGCATTTGTAATCAACAAAGAGTGGGCTGTGTCCACCTGAAGAATCCACGGGTCCTGGTTCAAGTAGTCCATCCAGTGAGCTCTGGTGGCATTAATATGTGTGTGATGCTCTTACTGTTAAGTGTGCCTGGCATACAATTGATAGTTTGACGTTATAGCTTCTTGGGTGGCTCATCAAAATCTTTACCAGTCTGGAGGCAGGGTGTGTTTTACTTTAAGTAGAAAGCCAGAGGGATAGCAGAGGATGTAAGTAAGATGCCTTTTGTTCAATTTATTGAGTAACTACTATGTGCCAAGCAATACAGGAGGTACTGAGGCCAACAGCAAACAAGGTAGGCATGGTTGACTCTCATGAAGTCTTGCTTATTTGATTCATTCAAATGAGTCATGACCCCAGAGCCCCTTGAAATGACAGGTGGCCCTTAGTGTAGGAAAGAGAGACATTTGCTTCACCAGAGTTTAATGGGGGAACTCTTTAGGGAGCCATGAATTAAAATAATTTGTAACCCTCCCTTGCAAAATGTAACCAGATAACTCCACAAGCGGTCTCAGAAAGCACCAACATTTCAAAATATTTGAAACAAACATAAGCAACCAGCTTTCTGAAGACTCTCTCTAAATAACAACCCCAGTAGTATCCCACGTGAGGATGTACATGGCATTATAACTGCTTCCCTCCTGGGAAGCTGGCTATAGGGAGGAGCTGAGCTTGTATGGGGCAGTAGTGCAGCCAGCACTCCCACCCAGATGGTTAATCCATTGGGTATGCAGCTTGACTTTTGGTCATCCTTGTCCTGACAAATGCTAGTGTAGAAAGATCTTGTAGACAGCCATTGACTTAGCACCTAAGTGAAATGAAATTAAAATTCACTAAAAGAGGGCTTCCCTGGTGGCGCAGTGGTTGAGAGTCCGCCTGCCGATGCATGGGACACGGGTTTGTGCCCCGGTCCAGGAGGATCCCACATGCCGCGGAGCGGCTGGGCCCGTGAGCCATGGCCGCTGAGCCTGTGCTCCGCAACGGGAGAGGCCACAGCGGTGAGAGGCCCGCGTATCACAAAAAAAAAAAAAAAATTCACTAAAAGAAAACACTAGCTTCCTGTATCCTTATATTCCTTGACTGTTTGGTGAGAACCAATGTAGGGGGTGGTATCAGTGCCTGGAAACATGAGCTGTCTGTTGTTCAGGTCATAACTTGGGTCTTCCATGATTTCTTCTTCCATATAATGGGAACAAGAAATATTATCTTCTGTTTTGGCTAAATCCATTGGAAAATGTGGCTAGTTATTAAAACAGCTTCCTACTGATGGTAACTTGTTCACTTATCTCTCAGAGCCAGAACATGTTTAAAACAGTTAAATAGTGTAATTTTCTTAAGACCCTGTGGCCTAAATATGTTGAAATATTCCATAACTGGCCTTAAACTCTTCTGGAGTCCTGACAAGTGACTACAAGCATGACACTGTGAATTGTTGCCCAAACATGTTAGATACTCTGCTGTCTATGAATGGGAAAAGTTGTGGATCCCAGGATGATAACTGGGTTCTCTACAATAATCCTAGGATTCTACAAGAGTTTGGGCATCCCTGATCTGTTTTGCCTTTTCCCCTGTAAAAGTTTTAATAATATTTCTCTTAAATGAGAATGCTTTCTCATTTCATCTTCACTGTAAGCAAACAATATGAAAATCTGGATTTACACAAACAGGATATCAGAAGGTGAATCCTCCTCTTCTCGAATGGATTCATAAAACAAATTCCTTTAAATCCAATTTAAAATATCTGTTGAGCACTTTCTCATTGCAAAGCACTGTATTAGATTCTCCTCTTTTCTCTACTTATTCACGTATTCATCGCATGTTTATCAAGAGGCTACCATGGGCCATGTACTATACTAGGCTGTAGGGATACAGCTGTTGACAAATCCTCACAGAGCTTACATTCCAATCTGGTTCTGTTTTGGAGTTTCTGACTTACAGATGTCTTTTCAGGAAATGACTATGGTATAAAGAAAGATACACTTAGACATTCCACTATTGGTTTTCATCAAATAGAGGGAAATCTGGCTCAGTGGTCAGGATTTATTGATTTTCTACTGTAGCCTACCCACTTGCTAGTTGTGTAATTTTAGGAAAGTTATTTACCCTCTCCGTGCCTCAGTCTCTCAGCTGCAAAATGGGGATAATACAAGTCCCTACGTCATAGGTTTGTTTTGAGCATTAAATGAGTTAAAGCACTCAGATAAGTGCTCAAAAATGTGAGCTTTATTATTGTCATTATTACCTGTTGATGTCTGCTTCTCTTAAAGGGCAGCATCCTGTAATGTATTTGGTATTCATTGTCATTTATTATTTCTGAGTGACCAAAATATCCCTGGTCTTGTATGCTTGTAATAATTTTTTGTTGTAACAGCCATATTTTAATACCATAAGCAAGTCTTCAGTCTCCAGAAACAAAAGATTCCACTCAGGCTATAAATCAGACACAATTCTTCTGATTTGATCTTGAGTAGATGGAAGTAGCTGGGTGTTCAGCACTTCCTTGTGTCCCCTGTTCTGCACATGTGATCGTTTCATTTACAATTTTCCTAAGTTACAGTACTTCGTCCCATAGTATTTTTCTGGAAACTACACCACAGAAAGCGATTTTCGCTTGATAGAAAAGTGCAACAATTTTCCTGTCCAACGATGGAAGCAATACAAGCCTTGGATGATAATTATTCCTCTTGTACATTCTTGTGATAAAGGAAATCTTTTAATTGCGCCTTTCAGGTGAAGCCATCATGTTTTGTCATTAGCAGTGTGATGTTAACATTTGAAGATTTCCAAGTCAGTACATACTGAATCATTTTATTAGAAATAAAGGAGAAGGAAATAATGTTAAGACTGACAAAAACATGTGTATTACCTTAATGTTGCCAGTTTTGAATTTAGTTTCAATATTTCTTCCCCATGGGAAAAAAAGAGTATTTTGCTTAAATTGTCTTTAATTGCTACTCGGTCATTCCTTCTCAACCGTAGGAGACAAGGCATTTACAGGCTGCCAACAAATTCAGGAGCTACCAGAGACACCTTAGCAGCATGAGCCTTGGCTGCTCGTCTCACATATTCTCACCTGACAGGGAGACAGAGGCCAAGTCTATCTCGTGGACAGCAGTACTCAGCCCTTGTCTGATTGTGAAGCTGTGGTAGACACAGCACAAGGCATGTGGGCAGACAGGACCCCACCCTAATTAAAGTTCACTCCACAAGGTGGATGGTGATAACCCCTTCTCAACGTATGTCACACCAGCGCATAAATAAGAGCAGGCAAAGAGGTACGTGCGCTGGCGGTGAATGGGAGAAGGGATTACAGGAGAAATCACTACTGTTCTTCTCATCATGTGGGAAAGAGTCCATGGAGGGACTGGGATTTCCTAACATGAAATTAAACAATGGGAAGTGAAGAAGAGCATTCTGCGTGGATGGGATACCATGGAGGATGGTCCCATGACAAGTGTGGCACGAATACCTCAAAGAAGCCTGAGTAAGGCTGCCCGTAAGGCACAGAATTGGGAGGAGAGAAAGCAGGTGGTCTCCAGAGAACTATAGTGTTAGCCTTTGAAGCAAAGGAGGAGACTCTTATTCCCTACACCTAGCGCAATCAGAATTCTCTCCCACTGGTATTAATTTTATTTCTTTGTTTTGGTCACTCAGATGGCTAAAGGTAGGGCAGCGTGTCACAGGCTAGAGCCTTTAAAGTTTCCTTTCTGTGGCAAATCTGATTCGTCTGTCTGACAGTCATTTATCAGGTACCTACACATTTAATGTTTCCAGAATTACATTTAATTTTAATATTTCTCCTGGAAGAAAACAAGTATTTTGCTTAAATTTTCTTTAATTGTTTGAACTGACTTTAGTTTTAATACTTCTTTCCTAGAAAAAAAATATGAGCATGTCTTCTGGCTTCTGAAGTCACAGAGATAAATAAGAAATGGTGGTTGCCCTCAAGATGCAAGTAACCTAACGAGGTAGAGACAGCAGCCACCAATGCACTAAGAACTATATAAAAGTTATGAGCAAAAAGCATTACGGAAGCCAGAGGCGGGTGTAGCCAACGCACTCACCAGCTTTGGAGAATCAGAGAAGCCACACAGAAGTAACTTAGAAACCAGGTGGAGAAAAAAAGTAAGAATCCGTAAGGAACTGGGCTGAGGATGTGAATGGCATTTTGGCAATAAAACAGCTCAGGCAGAGACACAAAGAGGGTGTGAGGTATTTGGAAAATGGTAAGAGATTCAGTGCAGCTAGATCAGTGGGAGGTGAAACTAAAGAGTTCTCATGTGGACAGATTGGGCTGCACCACGTGTGTCACAGTCAAGAAAATGGATTTTATCTTATTGACAGCAGGATACCAATGCCGCGCTTTAAGCACGGAGTCACACAGTCCTGCTTGTTATAATGAAGAGAACTCGTGGCTGTGTGGAAGGGGGCGACTGAGAGAACAATAAACTTAGGATGATTCTGGACAGTTGCTCTCAAAATCACCCACCCGTTTTCTATGTGGATAAAAATGAGGACAGGAATGTTCTCATTCTCCTTTGAAAAACATTTGGGAACGCTCAATATGTGTTTCGAAACACAAACGTATTAACATAGAAAGGTATCGTTTCATTAAGAGATTGATTTTTTTTTTAACTTCCACTAAGGAAAATCCGGTGGTGGAACTATTAGGGTCTACCAGGAGGTTTTCTGGTTCAAAAGCCAACTCAGTCTTTCAGCTCAGCTTCTGGTACTGCAGTTACCTAACCGTGGTCAGAAAAGGGAGCACTTCTGACAGAGGTTTGAACTAATCTAACAGAAAATGTTGGATTAAAAATCACTTCCAAAGAAAAGGCTGCTTTTTGTTCCTAAACTGATAAACTAGAACACCACCAGCCCTCAGGCTACGCTCAGCCCTGGGGTCAGCCACTTGCCAGTGGTAACTGATGATTTTAAATGGAGGGGAAGAAGCACAGGAGAGCTAACCTTTCTCCAGAGGAAACAGACACATCCTCAAAGCATTGCCTTTGACATTCCTTAAAGCCATTTCCTTGGAATTCCTGGAAGTACACCAGTGTGCTGAGTTTCACTGACCTGTTGCTTGTAAACATAGCCAGAGCTGATTTCCAGCTTATACATACAGCCTTTAATAGCTGGAACAGGAAAGTCCGTAACTCCTTCGTCCCTTTCCTCGCTACCCTTTCCCAGCAGTCACAAACACCTCTTCCTACATCCCTCAGCACCAGGAGCACGTGGGTTGCAGGTGCCAAGCCCTTTGCCTTTCCCCCACTGCTTCATGTAGACGCAGATCATGCTTGGAGCTTCCAAGAGCAGCATGCCAAGGCTGGCTGCATACACTGCAGGAAGAGGGGACCCTACTCCGAAGCAGGTACACCACATCTTGAACAGCTCTAGCAGCATAAGCCCAGAAGCCTGGTCTTTAGCTTGACCAATTCTTTTTCCTTTACTTTTTTTTAAAAAATTTTTACTCTCAGTCTGAAGTCCTCAGGCCTCTCTGAACTGCAGTGTTCGGAAGATGAACATTATGGTAATTGGTAATTGTACAAGCACTTTGCAAACGTCAAGTGCTTCATAAAGTTGAAATGATACTAACTTCATTGACAGGTTTATAGGACTGAAGGCCCTCAGACTCACTATGCAGATAAAAACAAAAAATTTTATTACATTTTTACTATTTTTAAATTCTAGCTGATTTCCTGCTCTAGTCAAGATTATGATGAGCACACAAATCTGCTCTCAGTCTACAGATGTGCCTTATTGAGAAATCTTTCTCCCCAGATCTCTGGCACTCTCTTTTGAAGATGATCCACTGTGAAATAGATGCATCCCGTTCCTCTATCAATTAGCCCGTTAAGAATGCCTCTCCTTGCATAATCTCACATACATGTGGAAGCCAAAAAAGTCTAACTCAAAAGCAGAGAGGAGAATGGTGGTTACCAGGGGCAGAATTGGGGGAAATGAAGAGATGTTGGTAAAAGGGTACAAAGTTTCAGTTATGCAGGATGAGTAAGTTCTGGAGATCTAATGTACAGTATGGTGATTATAGTTAATAATTCTGTATTCTATACTTGAAATGCGCTAAGAGAGTAGATCTTAAGTGTTCTCACCACCACCAAAAAAAAAAATGTAAATGTATGGGGTGATGGATTTGTTAATTAGCTTGATTGTGGTAATCACTTCACAATATATACATACATCAAAACATCACATTGTACATCTTAAATATATACTATTTTTATTTGTCAACTATACCTGAATAAAGCTGAGGAAAAAAATCCCTGTTCTTGACCTTCCAGCAAGTAGAAGCTGGTGCTCTCCAGCTGAGGCCCTTCCTTCCTGGCCTAGCCTTTGTGAGAGGTGTTTGTGTTCCAGATAAGAACCGCAGATTAAACCCCCAATGAACATAGTTCTCTTGCTAGCTCAGTCTTTTACAAATCTTTGAAAATGTTGTCTAGGCCATTTAAAAGGACAGATTAAATTTAAATCAGTTTTCCAAACTGCTGACCAGGACTCATTAGTCCTCAAAATCAATTTAGTGGGTTCCTAACGAGTACTTTTTAATAAAAAAAAAAAAAAATAGACTAGAGAAAATATGATAATGCATTGCAGCATTAGAAATACTGTATCATGAAACTTGTTTCAGGGGTGTGTGTGTGTGTGTGTGTGTGTGTATACACTACTTTGTGATATAATTAGGATTAGGAAATGCTAATCAAAAAGACTTGAAACCTTGATCTATGCTGGCCTCAAACCCTTATCCTGGAACTCTCAGGCCTTTTCACCTAATTGCTTTAAGTGCCAGGGTAGTTGAGTGAGGAGCTGTAAGAGTGTACGGAAGAGAGAGCCATTGACTCTTACGGGTTATTTTGGAAGAGTTCATGGAGCTAGTGGATTTGAGCTGGACTTGGAAAAAACGCAGAACTCGACAAGTAGAAACTGGAGGGAGCCAGAGGAAAGGCAGAAGAAGGAGAGAGAAAAGCAACCCAGACCTGTGGAGAGAGGGAATTTCAAGATCTGGCTCCTAGGCCTGCCTCTCGGCTGTGGAACCTCAGGCTCTAGGCCTGCTCAGAGCCAATATTTTCTAATCTGCTATCTGCCCTGCTTAGTAATTACAATTTTCCAATGGAATAAGGTAAGTGAAACCACTTTGAAAACTAGGAAATATCAAACAAACACAAGATATGCTTAGTAAGTTTTTCCAGGCAAAGCAAAGGTCACACGTGAAGGTGAGACTGTGCCTGGGTTAGACAGAGGATGGCAGCTTGGCACATGTAGGGCTGGCCATGAGAGAGGAAGGGGCTAAAAAGCTGTGTTTAGGGAAATCTGTAAAGCTTTTGAGTATCAGGTGAAGGTGTCTGGATTTGATTCAGTAGATAATGGGGAAGCGGATGATTTGTAGACACAGGAGTGAGAGAGTCTTGTTTCAGAAAGATTGATCTAACAGCATTGATTAGGGAGAAGTCACAAGGGCCTAATTGGGACTAGTGGCAACGGGACTAGAAAGAAAAGGGACAGATGCTAGAAAACCCTGGCCCCAAATCCATAGAATCTGATGCCGTGGTACTGGGGGTATTGGGGCTGCAGAGAGGAAGGGCCAGGAGGTACAGTTATTAGGGAGTGGGGGGCTGTGGGTAGCTGGGGGTGTTCCAACCCTCTGCTTCTACCAGTCACGGAAACAGGAGGCAAGAAGACTAGTCTTATGGGGAGAAGCGGTTACCAACCCACAGGTGGAAACCATTTATATGAACCTGCTCTTCTTGCTGAGCCTGTTCTTTGGGAAAAACAAGCCACTGGCCCAGTCTTGCCTTGCAAATACAGTTCTCTTGACCTCTGAGTGAACTTGTTTTTTTTCTCCCGAGCTGCTCTCTCACAGAGAGACGCTCTGCAATTAAAATTCTACACTTATTCAACATAGTTTTGGAAGTTTTAGCCACAGCAATCAGAGAAGAAAAAGAAATAAAAGGAATCCAAATCGGAAAAGAAGAAGTAAAGCTGTCACTGTTTGCAGATGACATGATACTATACATAGAGAATCCTAAAGATGCTACCAGAAAACTACTAGAGCTAATCAATGAATCTGGTAAAGTAGCAGGATA
>NC_041214.2:25110091-25111007 GCF_002837175.3 Physeter macrocephalus
TGGCATTTTTCACAGAACTAGAACAAAAAATTTCACAATTTGTATGGAAACACAAAAGACCCCGAATAGCCAAAGCAATCTTGAGAAAGAAAAACGGAGCTGGAGGAATCAGGCTCCCTGACTTCAGACTATACTACAAAGCTCCAGTAATCAAGACAGTATGGTACTGGCACAAAAACAGAAATGTAGATCAATGGAACAGGATAGAAAGCCCAGATATAAACTCACACACATATGGTCACCTTATCTTTGATAAAGGAGGCAAGAATATAAGTGGAGAAAAGACAGCCTCTTCAATAAGTGGTGCTGGGAAAACTGGACAGCTACATGGAAAAGAATGAAATTAGAACACTCCCTAACACCGTACACAAAAATAAACTCAAAGTGAATTAAAGACCTAAATGTAATACCGGACACTGTAAAACTCTTAGAGGAAAACATAGGCAGAACACTCTATGACATAAATCACAGCAAGATCCTTTTTTGACCCACCTCCTAGAGAAATGGAAATAAAAACAAAAATAAACAAATGGGACCTAATGAAACTTAAAAGCTTTTGCACAGCAAAGGAAACCATAAACAAGACAAAAAGACAACCCTCAGAATGGGAGAAAATATTTGCAAATGAACCAACTGGCAAAGGATTAATCTCCAAAATTTACAAGCAGCTCATGCAGCTCAATAACAAAAAACCAAACAATCCAACCCAAAAATGGGCAGAAGACCTAAATAGACATTTCTACAAAGAAGATATACCGGTTGCCAACAAACACATGAAAGAATGCTCAACATCATTAATCATTAGAGAAATACAAATCAAAACTACAATGAGATATCACCTCACACCAGTCAGAATGGCCATCATCAAAAAATCTACAAACAATAAATGCTGGAGAGGGTGTGAAGAAAAGGGAAC
>NC_041214.2:25111126-25199473 GCF_002837175.3 Physeter macrocephalus
TTATAAAGCAGAAACTAACACACCATTGTAAAGCAATTATACTCCAATAAAGATGTTTAAAAAAAAATTCTACTCAAAAAGAGGCAAAACACTTATTTCAGTATTTTGTGAAAATTCAGTCTCATCAATCTGTCTTCTATTTGTGGACTTCGCTTAAATTAAACCTCAGGTTAACTTACGTTATGAATACAGCCCTGATACCATATCCTACCAAGTCCAGTTCAAACTCATTAGCTTGGAGCAGCATGGAGGATGAGTCAAACAGCTGGGTTTAGATCTTTGCCACTTACTAGCTGTGTGACACTGCAGAATCTACTTGAATTCTCTGAACCTTAATTTCCTAATCTGTAAAATGGTGAGGATGACCATGACAATAATACCTGTCTCCCAGGATTGTTGTAAGATTCGAAGTGTTAAACACACCTAGAATAAGGTTTTAAAAAAATAGGCCCTCAGTAAAGGGCTGCTATTGTTATTCTTACTCAAGGATATGAACTGATGTGTTCCACACCCCTCCCTAACCACACACTGCAGCTTTTCCCTAGTTCCACAAGATGAGGCTTACCCAGGCTCTGGTCAAAGACAGGGGCTTCCGGGACTGACCTGGCAGCACCTATGTCTGCAGGGGAAAAAAGCTATCACTGCCCCTCTGCTTTAAGCCCACCTACAGGCTCTTTAGGCAAAATTACTTTGTTCCAGCTCAACGGTGGTCCAGAAATGCCAGGTGTCCCTCACTGGGAGTAAGCGCACAGAAATAGGACTCCTCCATGTGTACCACTCAAGTCACCCAGTAGCCAGGGGTTGGGGGAAGACAGGATTCCCATGGCTGCAGTCAGCTGAGACCTGGGGCAGCTGGCTTCCTCCTGACCCACGATCAGAGTAATCCTTGGGGAATCCCATCTGGCCATGAAGATAAAGTGCCTGTTTTTCTATCATAAAATATGATTGCAAGCATTACATTCAAGCAATTATTGATGTGCCTGGAGTGCTCCTTGTGAGAAAGTCAGCTAAACCAGAAATCAAATTCAGAGAGTATGCAGTTGGGCCCCAGAGGTCACAAAGCAGGAAGAATCTGAGGCAGAAGTCCTGGTTTGGGGTCCTGGCTTTGCAGGCCATGTGAGCTTGAGGCAACCCCTCCCAGCGCCAGTCTCCTCATCTGTGAGGACCTGGAATGCCCCTGCCTGTTCTTTAACAAGGAGACCACTACCCCAACACAGAGCACTCCTCGTGCAAGTTCAGGAACCCAAAGCTTTGACAACCCATCATTCCCACACGGTACCCCCACTATCTTTATAGGCTTGGAAATTAGAGCTTATTTTTCAGTCTTGTATGTCTGTTTATGCTTCCAACCAACACCATGCTGCACAACGGAAGTGCTTAAAACAAATTCTTCTGTGAGAGTTTGGCCCCAAAACAGCCACCTGTATGAAAAGGAGTATTTATTCTCCCGTGGTTTTGAGGGAAGAAAGGAAAGAGACATTCCTGGCTCTCTGTTGCAAACTTGGAGTCTATTTTTTCAGAAATAGGGCACACTTGTCATGTTTTTATCCTTGCAAACTTAACAAGATGTAACATCCCATTTGGATGGCATGTAGTAAATAAAGGTACTTTCTTTCTTAGACTCCCAGGAAGTAAATAATTGACATAGTGACTTTCTATGATTCAATCACAGGAAGCATACGTGAAAATGAAAGAAAGAAATGAAAGAAAGTCCAATAAGCTGCCATCAATAGCTGCTTACCTTCTCATCCAGCTTCCCCCAAGACCTGGTTTTACCCTATTTCTGATAGAAACAAAGGAAGAAATCTTAATCGCTTTTGACAAGCCATGAACTCACCTTTTAATGATGCTCCTTAAATTGTCACCTTACAAATATTTTTTTTTCTAACTGGATCCTCTTCATCATCTTGGTTTCAAAATAAGTCTTTCAAGACAGAGTTAGAAATAGCTGCTCTGCTACGTCTGGCTGTGGATAAGAGTGGGCAGAT
Source organism: Physeter macrocephalus (assembly GCF_002837175.3). Lineage (NCBI taxonomy): Eukaryota > Metazoa > Chordata > Mammalia > Artiodactyla > Physeteridae > Physeter > Physeter macrocephalus. The sequence goes on from NC_041214.2 coordinate 25,113,115, forward strand.
GACAACAGTGGCCATGGCCTCTTCGTTCTCGCACAGAGCAGGAGGCTCCTCTCTCTTTACACGTAGAGAAACTGAGGCTCAGCAGAGCTGGGACTGAAACCCTGGGCATGGGACACCCCCATCCAGGGGCCCTTTCCCTATCTTGTGTTTTATCGCTCTGGACTTCAGCTGGGAGTAGCTGCCGTTTGATTTCTGGATTCGCCGAAAACACCTACATTTTCTTATAACAAATTCTCTTTGGAGGAATTTTGAACTTCACTTTTATTCCTTCACTTATCTTGTTTCCTTGAGTGAGTTTCTTGATTTCCCCTTTTATCTGTCTCATCATTCCATTTGTTACCGCAAACAAATGCTCCTTTCCCATGCTGCCATCTGATTAAACCATACCTAAAGCCGCTTCTCTATGAAAGCCCTAAATTAGTTGCCATGCTTGGGAACGTTCTTGAACCAGTACATGACCAAATTCAATGATGAAATATATCTTCGATGTTCCTTGCTGAGAAAAATGCTATCCATTATCTCATAGGCTCACAGATGGACACATTCTGGGATTCTAGCAATTGCTTCAGTTATGTCCCCTACCAGGTCCAAGTTCATGTCCTTGGATTGTTAGATGCTTTTTGTTTATTTGAGGTTTAGCTGGTGAGGAGAAATTCCGTTTCCTTTCATTTGCTTTTCCAGAATAACTAGTCATTTTCCTTTCTGGAAAAAAAGAAAAGTTAGACTTGCCCTTGGCTGTGATATTACTTATTATTTGGTGAAGGAAATTGACAACAGTCATCTGAAGAGTTTTGTGGCGATTGAATGTAATGTTTTTTCTCACGATTTTTCTCTTGTTTTCTAATGGCTAGTGTTTTCTTTTCCTTTTCATTTTATCCAAAGGTTTTAATAAAAATAATATAATACAAAAAGGCCACAGAGTGCTGAGAAAGAAATGAGACTTTAGTATGATTATTTTTAAGTGTATTTTTTACAACATCAAGTATCAGTTTTCTCTTGCAATTAGCTCAGCACTCATTTTGCTGAGAATAATGGAAAATTAAGCGAGGTTCCCCTTTGAGTAAAGTTATGCTTTTCATCCTCTCTCTCCACTTTTTTTCCTCATCTGGTCTCCAGTTCTTTGTACACAGTGGTGTTCCTTTACCCTTAGCCAAATGAAAAGAGAGCATTTTTCCCACAGATTTATTATGCTGTGAGAGTTGTAACTGGCATATAGGGAGAAATCTATATTCAGATAAGAATTTATACAAGTCTGAGCTTGTCTCTGAAATCCATTTTGTCTGTGCTTGGACCTTCCTACAAATTTGAAGGGAGAGGGAGTAGTTAAAATTGGATTTAGTTCTCTTTTGCCCTTTAGTTTAATCAAAAAGCAATTCTTTATACTCAGTGACCTTAAATACCTATAACTTTAAATAAGACATTATTTTTCCCCCTTCTCTAGACAAGCTATATTAAGGGGGGCATAGGCATAGATGAGACCATTCTTTGATGTGATAGAGACTCCAGTTCACTAAGGTCTATCCTTTCCCCACTTTTCCACTTACCTAGATTGGAATCGATGCTCCATCATTTCAATAACACCTTTCCAAGCACTCTAGATTCCTTTGTCCGCTATCCTTTTGGTACACCCATCTGACAAAACCCCAAGCAGTGGCGAACCCAACTCTCTGCTTTTGGGGGAAACTGCATCTGAGTCGCTGAGCCCCGTTAGAGTTACACACCTGGGAAGACTTCTTCTCCGTTACACTGTTGAATACCAACCTCAAATGGATCTGTACTGCTCAGCTCTCCTACTTCACAACCCTCATAACTTTGATCCTTAATTACTCTTTCAAACCTATGTCTGCCCTCCTGAAACTTCAACTCTCCAACTTTCTCATCTCGCCCTCAACAAATGAGCTCCCCTCCTAATAGAGAAAGGAGGCAATGGAGAATAGAAGCCATTAGATGGGAACTCCTCTCATCTATCTGTCAAACGTTAAAACCAACCTACTTCTACACTTTCTCTTTTCTTATATTGTTAACCACTCCTTCTCAACTAAATCTTTTGACATGACTTTTAAAAAATTTTTATTTTATTTTGGAGTATAGTTGATTAACAATGTTGTATTAGTTTCAGGTGTACAGCAAAATGATTCAGTTATACATATACATGTAGCTATTCTTTTTCAATTATTTTCCCATTTAGGTGATTACAGAATTTTGAGCAGAGTTCCCCGTGCTATGCAGTAGGTCCTTGTTGGTTATCTGTTTTATATATAATAGTGTGTATATGTCGATCCCAAACTCCCAATTTATCCCTCTTCCCAAACTTAAGAAGTCTTAACCATTTAACACCAACTACATAAATAAAAACTTTCAGTAACCTCACAACCCCTTCGTCCATCATCTTCTTTCACCTGCCTTTTTTTTTCTTTTTTTTTCTTTTTTTTTTTTTTTTTGCGGTACGCGGGCCTCTCACTGCTGTGGCCTCTCCCGTTGCGGAGCACAGGCTCCGGACGCGCAGGCTCAGCGGCCATGGCTCACGGGTCCAGCCGCTCCGCGGCATGTGGGATCTTCCCGGACCGGGGCACGAACCTGCGTCCCCTGCATCGGCGGGCGGACTCCCAACCACTGCGCCACCAGGGAAGCCCTCACCTTCCCTTTTAAAGTCGAAATTCTCAGAAAAAATGACTATAATCACTGTCTCCATTTATTCTCCTTCTACTCAGTCCTCACCCCTCTCAGTTCTGGCTTCCATCTCAACCACTTTACTAAAGCAGTTTGTTAGGTCCACAATGACCTCCAGATCTCTAAACCATACAGATTTTTTTCAGTTCTCTTCTGACGTGTCTTTTTAGCATCATGTGTTACTGTTGGCGGCTCCCTCCTTGCCATGCTCTTTCCCTTGTCCTCCCTGACCCAACACTCTTTTTGAGTTTCCACCTGTCACTCTGGCCAATCGTTTTCAGGCTCATCTTTCTTTGTCCTTTAAATGCCGGGATTAATCAAGATTCTATCCAAGGCCCTCTTCTCACTTGGTTCTCTATCCCTAAGTGTCCATCTATACTCTTGGATTAAAATAACAGGGAAACAGAGGTAAGTCACAAATTTAAACCTCTGTCAAACTCCAGGTACGTAGATGCAACTTACTTGATAGCCCCACACGTATGCCTTAAACTCAGGAATTTCCCCTGCAAACCTAATCCATGTCCAGTGTCCCCTCTGTACTGTTAACGCAGACAAAAAGCTAAAGCATTTTCTTGGATTCCCTCTCCTTTATCCAGCTGTTATGTAAGTCATCTCTCACCAGTTTTACTACCTTCAGAATTTATGTTCAGGATAGCTTAGAATGTTCTGATTGTTATTGTTTGGTTGAGTTTTTTAGAAGAACTACCTAACACGTTTTCTTTCCTCCAACACACTGAAACAAGAAACAATTATAAATGGGAAATGATGTAAGTGTAAAATACTGCACAGGATCAAGTATTTTTTGAAAAAAAAAATCACATGCCAGGAAATATTTTGTTTTTTTAAAGAAAAACATCTTTAATAGTGGGCATCATTCTTGTCACCTTCTCAAGGTCAGAGTCACTAAATTACACAGGACTGAGACACATTCTCGCAGGTACACCCAAGAATTTCAAAAGGTCTAAATGGATTGTCATATCTTCTTAGATACATACATTTCTTCCATTTGGAGGAAATGTAAAACAGAGTATTAAAGTTAATTTTCTGATCATAAAATCTTTTAAATGGGCCTCCTCGTCGAATTGGATTTCTCAAGAGATCTGTAACTTAGCCTGTAAAAGAGATGTCTTAATATATTTTAAAATATTATCTTTGGTTCTAAGCAGAAAGCACTAAAGACTTAAAATGAATATTTTACCCTGTTTTCTTTTGGTCTTGACTGTCTTTACACTAGTAAAGAATGACATATTCGTCTGCAAAACCTCCTAAGGATATAGAACTAAATGCATCCGAATATTGCATTGTTTGGAAAAATGAAAGAGGTGTATTTTTGCAAGTACACCCTCTACCTATATTGAAAGCTCAGTATTCATAGGAATATTGATAGGCGCTTTCTCAAATAATATTCCCCCCCTGCCAAAGTACAAAACAACCTCCATCAGTTAATAATGAGCATGACTAATTATTAACCTGAACAATAGATGACATCAGAGAAAACGGGCATAAATTTATCTCAAAAGGAACCGTGAATGAATCTGTCCACTTAATGAATCTAATTTACATGATTCTTCTCCCTGCTGTTCCCTTTGTAAACAATCTTTCATTTAAATAATTTCCAGCCCAAAAGCTGGGATCATTATTCCGAGAGTTATGTGGGTTTGATGGGTAAGCCATTCCTTCAGCCGTAACTCGCGAGCTGTTCAGATCATTGATCACTACACCTGGCTGTTAGTTTAGATATAATGTCGCTCAGGTAGTCAGCTCAGGACCTTGTTCAGAGCTCAGATCACAGAGAGAGAACTCATGGGAACTCATGGGACCTAGAACCAGGCTTCCAAGGCAGCAGGGTTGGGTAAATGGCCTAGTGAAAATGTATACACTCTGTCATTTTTAACTTATGAATAGCAGACAAAAGTGCTTCCTTTTATATATAACCATGAATCATCTTTGACACCATCAGAAGAATCAGTGGTAGTCAGGCCACTTTCACAGCCTTCCAAGTTCCAGCAGACCCTTTAAATTCATGCTGGGGGGACACAATGGGGACTCCTGCAGTTTTCTCTTTACAGCATTTTTTTTTTTTTTTTTTTTTTTGCTGAATCCAAGACCATATTCTGAAGCCATATCATTGATTTGATCGACTACCACTTGTGGCAGTTCTCTCTTAGCTGGTGAAAATTACTTTTTTTCCCTCTTAACATCTTGCTAAAACATCTCATTCTGAAAATTGGCTTACTCTCGCCCTTCATTCCCACACTTTGTTTAGCAAAAGAGAAGAATTTTTTAAAATGCCCTCCTGTTCCTGTCACTACAAAGTGAGAAATCAAAAGGAGTTTAATATTTCCTGTCACACATGTACTCGTGTGAGCCTGATCACACAAAATTAGTCCCTTCATAATAAAGAGGGAGAGAACCAAGGGAAAAAAGCGTTCATAACCTCTTCTGGTATTAAGTCTATGGGATTTGCTACACAGTCAAACCATCTATTAAGGTCAAAACCATTATATCCTTCTCTGGGTGTCTAAACTGCCTGTATCAGTCATTTCAGCGGATAAAAGAATAAAGACTAGAAAATAGGATAGTTGCAGATTTGAGAAACAGTCAAAGTGTCAGTGCCATGAATGGCAATGATACCACTTGTATTATTAGTCATTTTTATGTTACTAGCATTTGAGGATTATATTATGTAGCATTTGAGGATTGTTTTGACAATTTGTTCAAAGAGAGATAAGATAGAAAGAAGGAAGAGTCTTTTCACAAAGAGAGACATGTTTGTGTGTGTGCATGCCTGTATGTCCCGGCTTGAACGTGCACTAGACATACTGTACCCAACCTGAGTGATTAAACAGATCACCCAAAAGGAATTCTTGCAGCTAATTTTCAGTTGCTTGGTCTTTTGAAATAACATGATACGCTATGGTCTCCACAGGGGTATGTGTCTACAGCATTGCCAGATTTTAACTTGCTCAAGTTAATCTTGACAAATCCAGTTCTTGGCAGCTGTTTGGCCTTGAAGGTTTTTTTATTTGTGGCTATTGCTCTAGTGGCTACCTAGATAATAGCATTGGGTAGGGTGTTTTAAATCTAAGGTAGTTCAATGATAAACAGGAATATATCCCCAAAAGCTTTATAAGTGGCCTTATGAGGAATCTTCCAGCTCAGTAAATTCTGGATTAGGGCCTTCTGGTCATAAGGAAGCACAAGTTCTGGTGTTTGTTTCATTGACAGTTCCCTTCCTAAGGGATCAACAAGCAGCTTCCAACATGGTCAGCAAAGCACTCGGATGTGCTAAGTAAAATCTGAAACTTGGAACCACAGTTTCCACATTCACCTTTGCCTAGCTCCTACTAAGATGGCAGGGGAGCTGGGCCCTTCCCATGACATGGCTCATAACACAGCTCTACATCCAGACGTGGATTCGCCAAGAATCGATGACATTCAACTCTCAGGGCCCTTCACTTGAGGGAGCCCCTTGTAAAGAATCTGTCCTTATTTTATACTCAAAGTTTATATTCTTTTTGTTAAGGAGGGTCCCCCAGATTGGATAACCTTCAGGCTCCACAAAATCTGGATCCACTCCTATTCATTTGAGTAAGCAAGACAGAGCAAATACGATCTATTGTGAGTCTTATTGTAATAATATGTGTCACATCACTGTGAAAGATTTCAATCTCTAGCACCCATTTAGCACCATTTTCTGCATTTGCTTATTGGAGCAGTGTTGGTAAAATAACATATTTTCAATTTACTTCAGCAGGGCTCAAAAATGCCTCGGGAAGTTTAATCCTCAATTTGGTATCTGAAACTAATGTTATTCCTCTCCACATCTCTCCCCAACCATCTTGCACAGCTTCTCCTGGCAAGTACCTTGTCACCTCCTGAAAAGTGTGCTTAAATTCACAGGTACCCGGTCATGTTTGTTACAGGATGTCCTCCAATACCTTTCATTCTTCAGTCTAAATTTGCACTGTACAGCCAATGACCTAGAATGACTCTCTTGCCCTCCTTTGCCACTTGGTACAGTTATGAATTGATGATTACTTTGAAATCTCCCTCTGGATCCCCCAAACCACCCCAGACCACATATCCTTAACTTCAAGCATTGGGGGCTCCCACACTGGTCCCATCTCAGGCATACGTTCTCATGACTAAGACTTCATGGGAGCTCGGCACCTGTAAGCCTCCTGCTCCAAAGGGTCTGCACAACAGAAACACTAAAGAACAGTGACAAAAAGCCTGATGAAGGAAAATTACCTCCCAATCATACCAAATTAATGCTATCCTGAGATAAACCCAGAGAAAAGAAGTGATTATATTCAATATAAGTGCCAAAAGGCATTTGGGCAGATTTTTCAGCCTAAAGGATAGTGGGAGGGGCAGTCTTAAGCGTTTTGTTAAGGATTTCTTAAAGAATTTTCTTTGAATTAAGTACCCTTTTCAGCTTTAATTATGATTCTGCTACCAGCAAGAGTGGTAAATTTCAGATGATCCTAACTGCACAAAATATGTAGAAATGAATAAAAACTTTTGTCCTGATGACTGACAAATTTCAATAAATTCCTCATCTCTCTTTTTTACATTCCTCATATCAGGCCATTCGTACTGTCATCTTAGAAAGAGCAAATGAAAGGGCACCTGCAGACAGGTTTTTGGATCTTAAGAGAACCTTTACTGAGTGGAGATAAGATCTGAACAGAAGACCTTTTCTGAGTATATTCTGAAATACAGACAGATGAGTATAGTAAGGGCAAATAATTATTATGAATTGTATCTGGAAAAGGATTGGTGCCCCCTTTCCAGAAGAAATCTTGAAGAGGGTGCAACCAGAGAGCCCTGGGAAAGCTGCCAAAGCCCAAACCAAAACCTCATTGACAGTGTCTCTTCAGACTCTGCTATAGAGTGGTTGAGATAGGAACCCATCTTGGTTTTCCACTGAGAAATCCCAACTGCTTATCAGTAACTGTTTGCTCACCATGATAGCCTCTAGGACTACCACTGTGCCTGGCACATAGCAGGTGTTCTAGTAAATGTTTAATCGGCAGGTAATCAAAAAGGTCCTTCAGTTAAATAATAGTAAAAACAGGAACATATTCCACAAAAAGGCTTGCTCTATTTCAGGCTGGTGTTGGGCATTGGCTTATGACCTCTGCCCACTGCTTTATTTATTTATTTGCTTTGCACTTAATTTTTCTGGCTTAGCGTGGCTGTGCACAGAATCTGGAACCTAAGACTGTATTAGGCCATCAAGCATGAAATTATAGTTTGTTGGCTGATAATGTGCAAGGGTGCCTAGGAGACTAAGCACGATATAAGAGTGCTGAGGGCTTCTAACAGGAATTTAATCAACCATGATTCCAACACACTTATTATTTTGTTTACAACGTCACGACGCACAAGTTCTCATGTTGTGTCTTTAATGCTCTTTCGAGTTCTCCTATGCATTAGTCTTTGACCTGATTGCTTTTTTCATGTCAGTTAACACCTTTTTGGGAGCTGTAATTGTATGTAGCACACCCCATAATTCAGGCAGCACAATTCTTTTACAGAAGCAGTTGTCACTCCCAGAGTTGTATTAATAATTGTGAGAAAACAGTGAATTGAGCAACAGTTGTAAACCTGAACCTAATGATCAGAACTGAACACAGCCAAACTCGGCTTTGGAACAGGAGAGGAAATGATCAGAGCCGTGTGGTTGTTGAGAACTCCAGAGAAACCTCAACAATCTGCTCTTTTAGTGACCACTGTCATTCACCAGGCGCAACAAGGGTTTTCAAAGATGGGGCAGTGCAATATGATGGAGAGCCTTAAGAACAGCAGTGAAAAGGATCTGAAGAATCGTTTATTCATATTAGAAACAAAGTAGTATGTCAATGCAGAAGGAAGGAATGTGACCTAAAGGAAGGCAGGAGGGAAAAGGAATTCTGTGCATTGAGCGAGAATCAAGCAGCCTGGAACCCAACTGGAGAAGATCCTCACCCGAGGCTTGAGCCGAGTAGGTGAGCGAGAGAGCTGGAAACTGCATTTCTTCCCTCCAGGCACTCAGCTCCCATGCGGCAAATTGTAATTAATTACAAACGCGAAAGATGACAGCCAACACACACTAGCAGTGAAGGAGGCTGAGGGCACCTGTCCAAGGAGCAGTGTGATGAGCCTGCACACCAGGAGACTGTGAGACAGAGCGAGGTGGCGTTCCAGGGACGCGCAAATAATCATTGATGGTGATTGAGAGTGAAGCCCTCGGTGGCAGGTAGTGGCGTAGGGAAGCCAAAAGTCCGTCCCTCGGGCCGTCAGTTGACACAGAGCCTCGTGTAGGAGGCATCAGTAAGATTTAAGTTACGGAATCTGCAGGTTTCCGGCGTTCTTAACCACTCCTTGGTTATAATTCCAACAAGGCCTAATAGGGAAGAGACCCCATGGCATTCTTTTATGTTATAAGCTGAGGCGGTGTGACTTGTGGAACTTTGAAGGTCTTTGGATTCAAAACACATGGGTTCAGACCCCTGTCTCTTTCACTTAATAACCGAGTGACCTGGCCAAGTCACTTTTCAAATCTCTTTCGTAATCTTCAAAACGGGAAGAAGCTATTGTCATAATGGCAAAGTATCAAGCACTATAGCCACATGCATGATTATTTTAATCCATCGGCAGCCTAGACATACAATCCTCAGGCTGCTTTAAGTCATTTTTTAACAGAAAGGTGATTGATTACCCTGGACCATTCTGACTGTTTTCCTCAACCCAGTGGCAGCTGTGAGTGGAAGCAAACACCTGTGTAAGGCCATCACCTGGTTTGGGTGCAGTCAGGTGTGTCATTATTTTTAAAGAATCTTCTAAAAAGACGTGTATGCATGTCCCAAGTTCTGTACGCACACTCTAGGCTGGGAATGAGTTAAATGATTAAACAGAGCTGACTGGCTCCCGCCTGCTCCCTCCCTCCCTCCCTCTCTCTGTGGGTTTCACAAAGGTGTTGTTAATATAACACTGCCCTGTCTGCCTGTCAGGAGCTCCAGTCTGACACAGAAAAACACAGACTAAATCAGGCCAAAGATGTTTACAATGCCTTTCCCTTTGCCACATTTTTTGTGCAAACTGAAAGATTACAGTAAACTGGATTCAGTTTTATTTATAATGAAGCCTCTTAGAATGGATTTAGGCACAACTGGGTTGACAACCATAACACTTTGACATTGCAATAAAAAATGAGAGCTCTTCTCTTTCTCGAAACTCTGCAAGACCACTACGGTAATGTGGCCAGTTTTCAGCCTGGTACAAAAAATACATACTCCATAGCTCTCCAGAACCACATGAGTATATGTTTTAATAGGTCTTTTTATTTAAAGAGACATCCATATCAGTCTCTTGTATAATATATAAAAGTCACTTAATTGGCATTCAAGGATCCCTCCTTGCTTGAGAGAAAAGCAAAAAGCATGGGAGTCTGCTTCGTGGGGTCATGACTGCTTCCCCTCTGGCCCTGACAAGAAGCAGCAGAGTGGGTTCTGACTTTCCAAGTACCCAGGCAAGGACGCTCCTCTGCCAACAGAGAGGATGTAGGTCTAGGAAGAAAGGGATGTGGGTACAAGGCCAGGGTCTCCATAGGCTGGAGATTGCCCTTCCCACTCTTTAGTTCCCCAAGAATCTTCATCAGGGTTTGTCAAGCTGTCTCTAAAGTAGTAGTTTCTAAACATGGAGGCAGCTCAGAATCCCCTGAGGCACTGATTAAAAGTTCAGATCACTGGTCCTCCCCCTGCAGATTCTGATTCAGGCAGCCTGGGTGTAAGGCCAGGGGATCTGTATATTTAACCAGTATTCCAGGGGATTCTGCTAGAGTCGGTCAACAGGAAAGCTTTGGGAAAGTCCAGAAGTCCTCTGAAGGAGCTGCCCTGTCAGATTCCAGTAGAGCCTGACTGCTGTGCCCATTTTACAGAAGAGAACACTGAGGCTCAAAGTCACAAAGTAAGTAAGGGGCCAAATTGGCTCATGAACCAAAATCTGTTAGATGCCATAGTCCACACTGTGACCCACAATGGGATAGTCCCTCCAGTGCAGTGGGTGACTGAGTCTCATGTCACTTCCTCTGCTATGGCTTCTATTAGTTTTCTGCATGTCAGCTTCCAACAGCTCTCTACTAATATATGCTGTTGAAATGTAATAACCAGGATTGTTAAATCAGAAACCTTGACTTTAAACCCGTTTTAACTCCATGGTCATGGTATAAGGGCATGTAGGTAGATCCAGATCTCTCCCGAGAGTCAAGTTCATGGGCTTTGTGACACCTCTTTTCTGCTATGTTCAGGCCACTTTTTCAGACATGCACAGGGTCAAAATTGAATTTCCAGACAATTAAAATTAAAAGAAGTCCAATTGATTGACACATGCAAATGCTTACCCAGGGATTTCTTATGGCTAGTTCAGGGCTCTTCACACCAATTATAGCCTATTTTTTTTTTTTCAAATATAAAATTAGTAAAAGCAAAACTGCTCGGGTTGAAGATGGGATGAACATCTTAGAGCCTAGAGTCCAACCCTCTCTCCTACCTTCTTCTCCTCCCCATGACATCCACTGAGGTCCCTCCCATACAGCAAGGAATCTTGGGGCTCTACAGAACACAGCTGGGAAGCCAAGGTCCTAGGGTCTCCTTGCAATTAAAAAAAAACACGAGATGCTAACGAAATGCATAAGATTTTGTCGAGAGAGTAAAACATAACAAATGAATAAAACACCTCTTACTTGGCTCCACTGTTAGGAATTAATACAATCTGATAATTGAAGACTTTAGACAAAGTTAGGGACTTCTGCACTCTGTTGCGTGTTCCTCTGACTTCTGCACTCTGTCGTGTGTTCCTCTGCTGGCGGCTTTTATTACCAGGGCAAGCCATGGGGCTCACCTAGCCGCAGTAACATGCTTTCCTCAAGCCCAACCTTCATGGCCAATCACCCAGGCCAGGAAGCAGCCTGCTGGATTGTAGATGAGATACAGGTTGTCAAATTCAACTCATGTCATGGCTGCTGGCTATTCTAGCTGCCTCTGTTGTATAGAGAGAGATAATAGAATTGACGTTTCAGACCAAGTAAGAACTTAGTGCTTCCTGTGAATCACTAGTTTCCAGCTTATTTGTTCTGAAATGATCTGGATAGTTCGGTAGCCTCGGAGCATTAATTGGTTGCTAAATAACAATTGGTCGGACAAATCCAAGTTTTAGATACATTTGCAAAAGGACCTAATGTGTCTTTTAATTTTAGAGGTTTCACTGTACTATCTGTTCACAGGAATCACAGCCAAGCAAACGCACCTAGTCAGGGCAATGGTGTGAGGTGCATACATTGAGGATTTAGGCCAACCAGGACACAGAGTGAAAGCATAGCTCCTGGTGGGTGGGAATTACCTTGTCCGGACCAGAGGGAAACACTGATGTTTCCATCAGTCCTCCATAAAAAGACTATGGTAGGTGTAAAATCACCCATTTCCTTAATGCCATTTGCAGCAACATGGACGGACCTAGAGATTATTATACTAAGTGAAGTAACTCAGACAGAGAAGGAAATACTACATGATATCACTTATATGTGGAATCTAAAATATGACACAAATGAAACAGACCCACAAATATAGAGAACGGACTTGTGGTTGCCAAGGGGGAAGTGGGCTCGGGGAGGGATGGATTGGGAGTTTGGGATTAGCAGATGTAAACTATTATACATAGAATGGATAAACAGCAAGGTCCTACTGTATAGCACAGGGAACTATATTCAATATCCTGTGATAAACCATAATGGAAAAGAATATGGAAAAGAATATATATATATATATATATATATATGTATAACTGAATCACTTTGCTATACAGCATAAATCAGCTATACTTCAATAAAATAAATTTTTTTAAAAGTCACCCGTTTCCTGAGCCACGGGGCCAGCCCAGACTACTTGACACATCAAGAGGCTCAGGTTTTAGTTCCCGAAAGTGAACTTGATCATACCTAAGAGTAACAATACACTCCTCAACTGCTCTTATTTCTTCTAATGTGTCTCCTGCGTTTTATATATGATTTCAATTAGAAGTCCTGAAAGTAACATGGAGGAGTGAAAAGAATATAACCCTTGGCATCAGAGTACCCTGTGATCATAAACAAGTTACTTAAGGTCTCTGAGATGTGGTTACTTCAGCTGTAAATTGGGAATAATAAATACATATTTACAGGATTAATGTGGGGATCAAGTGAAATTATACATCTGCATATAAGTTAGCAAACACATACACACACAGAAGACTGCCAAGAAAGCACAGTCATTATTAGTTACACTATTTGAATAAAGGCCAAACAAGGGCAAATCCTTTCCCATCTTCTCCAAGTCATCTTCTCCCCTCTCCAAGATCATCATGAAGGCAGATAAAACCTATTACGTTTAATAAATGTTCTCATTAACTAACACCCAGACAAGTGGATCTCAACCCTTGGGCACACGTGAATCATTTGGGTTCACTGGTTTGGGGTGGGACCCAGGTACAAGATAAAAATTTTTTAACAAGCACTCAAGTATTTCATTGTGCACCCAGGGTTGAGAACCAATGGCTTAAACTATTAAACAGTTTACTACTGGTTTTTCTGATTCACGATACCAATGGATTCCAATCCATTCTCTAGTGTACTAGTAAAATAGGCTTCCCAATAATCAGATCTGACCTTGTCATTCCTATATTTTAAAACGTTAGAATACTTCCTTTGCCTACAGCAAAGATAGTGAATATACTTTTCCTATGTTCCAATCCTAGTAAGGTGGAGGGGGCTTCCTAAAGCCCTGTGCAGAGAAAGGTTCCATGGGTCGGCCTGGGCTCAGCAGGAAAGAACGCCATTCATGGCAGACTGGGGGTAGAAAGGGGGAAGCTCTGGGATTGCCATTCCCAGTATATAGAATAAAGCTAAAGCTCTAACATGACACTGAAGATCCTGAAGAGGTTATTTCTCTAGTTCCATTTCCTGTCTATGAAGCCACAAGCTTTATCCACAATCAATTTCTTATTTTCTTATTTTTCCTCCCAAGCATGAATCCTGAAGTCTGTGACTTTGCTCATACTACTCTTTTGCTAGGAAAGGAAAGGGCCTTGCCCTCCTCCCACCCCGCCGATACCACTTCTTAATCCACCAATCCATCTCCAAAATTCAGGCCGAAGGTCACTCTATCAATTTCCTATGACGACGCCAGATATAATTAGTCTCTCTCTCCACCTCCATCCTTGCGAAGCATTTTCCCCTATTTTTATAACTGACTTTGTCATAGTACCATATGGTCATTTACTCTCTGTTTACGTATTCAAGTCCCCCAGTATACGACGCACGTCATTAATGCTCAGTAAATGTTGAAGAATGAATGAATGAATGAATGGACTCCTTGGTGGCAGATACCATTGCTTACTCATCTTTGTTTCCCAATGCCCAGCTGATAACGGACGCATAGTAGGAATTCAGAAGTCTGCTGAGTGACTGAGTCAGTGTCTAAAGGCTCTGCTGCCATCCATATGGCACAGTGATCTGGGCTCATTCTGAGTCACAAATCACAATCTGCCAGAAAACTTCCATCTGGAGAGATCACTCCCCTCAGCAGCTTTTCCTTTCAGTCTTTAGGCCTGTTTTGTTCCTTATTCAACAGGAAATAATTGAATGCTAGCACTGACTCAAAAATAACTCGGGAAGCTATAAAAATTGTAAAAGGTCTATTAGTAATATTGTGCAGGGTGCTTTATGGCAGCCCTGCAGAGGGCCATCCATTTAGTTCCCAGGGTTTCTTTGTGCATTTCTGTTGCAGCTGTTCTCCTTATCCAGGTGGTCAAGGCAGCCCACCAGCCCCTCACAACCCTCTTGTGTGCAACTTGGCCTTGCTGACTGCTCGGTGCAGCGAGACTGATCAGCTGTCTATGTGGAGTGAAGGGAAAGTGCTCAGGGTTTGCTCAGGATTATCCTTCATCAGTTAATGTGCAGAAGAAATGCTGCATCCGTTCTTTCTTACCCCATCCCACCTGAAACATAAATGCTGTACTCTCTCCACTAGCTAAAGGCGAAATTCTGCCCCCAGAGAATTCTTTCGTGAGCACGACCATGCTGAGATACACAAAGAGTTAAGCTTTCTCGATTCCTTGTGGTTTACTCATTTAAATCAGCATCGCTACAGAGCAGAAACTATTTTGCCTCCGTGCATAAGTGGAATATCTAATATAGAATTACATTATAATGAAATATGCATTAATGCAAGCCTCATAAAGTGCATTTCCTGTTCTGTGGACATCCAAAAGTTGAAAATGCCCATAATCTTATTTTGGTTGCTGCTCAAGTGATGATTCATCAGGTTAATACACTTAATTAAAAGTCACACTTGAAACATTCAAAGGGATAGTTAGTTCCCCATTGGCATTTGCTATAACACACTTAAGCGCTGTGAAAGCAAGACAATGGGATGTGTCACTCCTACGAACAGAAGGAAGATCTTTAATCATTTTCAGGAAACAGCATGTGCTTGACACCCAAGAAAATGTAACTAACCGTATCCTAGAATATTAGCCATTAATAATAAATTTGTGCTTAAAGAAACACTCTCAAAATAATATCCAGACTACTTTTAAATGAAAATCAATGACAAAGAGATATGTCCAAGTGCCATTTATTCTGCAGTTCAGGTCTGATTAGTTGACTCTTGGCCACAGTCCTCAGAAAGGGACCAAGACGGTCGAGACTGTCCCTTTTGGCTTCTGATGACCTACCCGTCCCCAGTGTTTGAAGGTGAGACTTGAAACTAATTGAGTCCACTCCCCACCACTTGGCACTGAATTTAAAATAAAATGACTGAGCTCATTCCGTTCACAAACGTCTTGACCTCCCATTCATAGCGCTTTATCCTTTTCTTCTCCTGCCCTCAAGTTCATGTTGGTTTAAAACGCAGTTGGGCTGCCCTCCGCTCCCACAGATGCTGTGCCGTCCCGCCGATGGCCCTGGCCAATACATCAGGTGGCACACGCGGTCTCTCACCTCGCCATCTGTTTCCTCCACCTCGGACTCAAAGCCTGGCGTGGCGGGTCATAGCCCGGTCAAATTCCACTTTTCCTAGAATTGCACCTCCAGCATTTTTGTAAAAAGTATTTTGAAAGCCCTTTCTCAGGATTTCCTTCTAATTACCCTCCCTCCTGTATTACGGAGAAAAAAACCCCACAGAGCCAAGCCTGCAGGTACGGGTGCTGAAGAAAAGCTGCGGGGGGGGGAAAGGGAGCCGCGCCCAGGCACCTGGGCCCCGGGCTCCTGAGGTCCCCGCGGAGGAAGGGACCAGCCCTTCCCGAAGGGGAACAGCTGGGAGGCTGCGCAGACGAATGGACGAGAAAGGGTGCTCCTTGGGCCGGGAGGAGACCCGAGACCCCGCCAGGCGGGAACCCGGAGGCTGAGGGTCGTGGACACAGGTGTGCCCAGCTTCTCCCGTGTAACCACCCTTCCCCTCAAGAATCTGATGGGAAATCAAAATTGTTCTGCTCATCAACGATTTTAAATTTCATGTCAATAGAGATCCACTGCTACCAACACACAGGGGAGTTTCCTCTACAGGGTCTACAAGTTATTCATTTTTCCCTTGTGGCTGTTTTGTTCCTCCTGGCTTTACTGAGGACCCTGTTCTGCCCCTGGGCTCAGCTTCTCACCTTTTGCATCCACTCCCCTACCGCCACTTCCACCCCAAACGTGCGCGCGCGGGCACGCGCACACACACACACACACACACGCACACACACACGCACACACACACGCACGCACACACACACGCACGCACGCACGCACACACACACACACACACACACACACACACACACTTCAAGGGACAATAAATTACTAGATCCATAAAAGGTTGCCCTAAATAGGAAACATTCCTTATACGGTAAGGATTTCTCGTCAGCATTGTGGAGCAATGTGTTGTCTGGGTCACGGCTATACTGAGGCTCAGAAACAGCTCCTTGTTCTTAAATGGCTGGACACACACACACACACACACACACACACACTTCAAGGGACAATAAATTACTAGATCCATAAAAGGTTGCCCTAAATAGGAAACATTCCTTATACGGTAAGGATTTCTCGTCAGCATTGTGGAGCAATGTGTTGTCTGGGTCACGGCTATACTGAGGCTCAGAAACAGCTCCTTGTTCTTAAATGGCTGGACTCTTGAAAGTCGGCTGTTGGGCATTCCTGACCCTTTTAGAGCAAGTGCCACATGCAAAGATCAACTTGAGTGGAAACTTTGGGGCCCACATCAGGCAATAAGGTTTATTTTCAGGGCTCTTTGATGAGATCTTTAAATGGGTCACATGTGGTCAAGCAAAGCTGATGCAGTGTACAAAAACAGCACAAAACAAGCACACTTGCAGACAGGCAAGAACAGCATTACCAGCAAGGAAAAATCCAGGTACTGTTCTAACAATCTTGCGGGTCCATAACAAATAGGGTAATGGGGGAACAGATCAAGCTAATCAGGGAGAACAACCCCGATATCCTCCAGCAGCTAAAGCTAACTTGTGACAGAAACAGGAGAAGCCCTGTGTACAACTTGTGGAAGCTGGGAAAGTTCCAGCAACGGTGACAACATTACTTCCAGGTGGAGAACTGGATGTTCTGAAAAAGAGGATCTCAGGGAACTGGGCTGAGAATACTGTGTAGGGTTTTGAATCAGGGAGATGAAGGAAGGGGAATGTGTCAGACATGATCCGGGCATCTAGGCTCCAGTGTTACGTCAGCACCCGTTTAAGATGGCAGAGTTCACCTGATTCTTTATGGCTCACTGTTGCTGTGTTTTCAGGCTGTTCAGAATGGTTCTGTGAAACAATCTTTAATATCATGAAAGATCTTGAAACCAGAGGGATTGTAACTACTTTGTATTTTTTTAATTACTAGACTTTACGTTTTAGAGCAGTTTTAGGTTTACAGAATTTTGAGCAGAGTTGAGCAGAGTTCCCCTATACTTCACCTCTCTCTGCACATAGTTTCCCCTATTATTATTTTGCATTCGTGTGGTACATTTGTTAGAACTGATGAGCCAATATTGATACATTATTATTAACTAAAGTCCATAGTTTACATTGGGTTCCACTCTTTCTGCTGTACATTCTATGGGTTTTGGCAAATACGGAATAACATGTATCCACCATGACAGTAACATATGTAATAGTTTACTTTTTTAAAGACAGCTGAAACTCTGATTTCTAGATATCTATCTATTATTGATTAAAAGAAGTATCTGTTATTGCAGGCAAGAAGAACAGAGAGTACTTGTACAAGGAGCAGAAACGTTTATGTAGAAAAACTCCCTCTGTTGACACACATTGCAAGCGGGAAGAGAGGAGCCTTTCAGAACCTTTCTTTTCTCAGTAAGAGTAGCTCGTCCAGGTTTGCAACTTTTAGTGGAACATGAAAGCTGGGGATTGGACTAGTTAGTGCTCAAAGAGTTTAGAATGAATTGGGAAGAACTGGCACTGCTTCTCACAAAAGTTATTACATGTACTTGATTTTTCCCCTAGATAGCTTGGAAAATCTAGTTACTACCACATTCTGGAACCGTGTGCAAACACACAAATGTTGAGATCAGAATGTCCTGTTAATCCTGTGTTACATTCAGAGTATTACCCTCAAGTACACTGAACACAAAAGATGTTAGAGGCTGTTTCTCTATCTCCAGTAGGTGACCACAGATGGAGGATGTTTGTGGAAGAACTAAGAATAATGAAGGGGGGGTGGGGAACAGAGGAAAATACTTCTAAGTTCTAGTGACAGGAAACAAGGAAAGCCTCAGGGCGCAAGAAATGGAATCAATCTACTAGTAATAATAAGAGGAGATGGAAAAAGTTAAACAGACAAAAGCTCTGTCTCCTTCTCTTGAATTAAAATTCATAGTTGTTCCATATGGCGCTGTACTAAGGAACTTCTTTTCGCACTGTCTGATCCAGTGTCTAAGTTGGTTTTCTTCTTTATTCCCCACATTTACTAGGCAAGTTCCTTTACTGTTCATTCGCCCCACTCTACCTCACACCCACAAGTCTACTTTTATAGATTTTTTTCTTTCATTGTGGGAGGTTGTGATGTTTTAAGAGAGGAAGTTTAGCTCTCACTTGGATTTATCATTTGCAATTTTTGGAGACTTTAGACTTCCTTCCTCTTTCTTTCCTGTCTGAAAGAGCTTCTTCAAGTGAGAGTTCTAGTTGAAGTTCTGGAAAAATGTGTTTCCAGCTCTCCACTGTACTCTCAGAATACTTGCAAGGACCCTTTCTGAACTTTTTCAACTGAAATTATCCTAAAAAGACTTATCTCTGAACCCATGTCTGCTGACAGATTCAAGGGGATCATTACTGCTGATGAAAAAAAATTACTTTATTTCACCACAAGGTAGATGAGTGGCCTCTATCACCATTTGTAAGAACTATGAACACAGGCAAGAGAAAATGGACCCCTGAGGCAGAGACACACGTGACTGTTGATTTAAGTGCGCAAACATATAACACCTTACTGATTCTACAAATATTTATTTAGTGCCTACTAAGCGCCAGCCTCTGTACTTGGGCTGGGGCTAGAAGACATGGCCCCTCTTCTCATGCAGATTGCAGCCTAACAATCTAGCAGGGGAATAAAACAAAAATCAAATCAAACAAGTGGAATAATTACAGAGTCGGTCATTTTTTACCGTGATGGAGAGGAACCATAGAGGGGAGAAGCTACGTTAAAGGCAGTCAGGGAAGAGCTTTCCTTCAGAAACTAAAAATGAGAAGGACCCAGGCTCTTGCAGAGCTTTGAGAAGAGGATTCCAGGCGGAAGGAACAGCACGTGCAAAGACTTGGGAAAGAGCTTAGCATGTTTAAGAAACAGAAGGGCAGCCAGTGTGGCTGAGAGAGAGGATGATTGAGGTGCAAGGGCCAAGGGAAATCTGCTGAGGAAGGCAGATCCCGCAGGGCCTGGAGGCCAGGCTGAAGAGGGTAGACTTTATTCTAAGTGAAATAAACATGCATCAAAGAGTTTTAAGCAGGGAAATCTTGTGATGTAATTTACTTTTTTACAGATCACTCCGGTTACGCTGTGCGGGGTGAGCCTGGCATCTGGGAGACTAGTTAGGAAGCAGTTGTATTAGTACAGGTAAGAGTCAACAGTGGCCTGGATGCAGGGAATTGTGGTGCCCTGAATCTAGTCTGGAGGTGGAATCACAGGACTTGCAGGCATTGGTACGGGGAGTGGGGTGAGGGAAAAGGAGGAATCAAGACTGACTTCCCAGGCTTCTGACTTCAGCCACCATGTGGCTGGTGGTGTCATTTACTGAGACAGGGAAGACTGGTGGGGTCAGGGAGGACTCCAGAGTTCAGGTTTAGATTAGTTAAGTTTGAGATTGGTCAATGGAAAAGGTAAGTAGCCAGCTGGATATATGCATTTAGAGCTCAGAAAACATATGGAGATATAATATTTGTTATATGTGATTTGTTCATCTCTAGACACTATTTAAAACCATAGATGAGATCACCTAGCGAGATGGTGTTTGGGGGAAGATAGGAGGTCCCAGGACAGACCCTCCAGGAATACCAGTTTTTAGACTTAAGTAGAGGGATGGGAGTCTGCAAAGAAGACTTCAAAGGATAGGCCCGTGAATGGCAGGTGGCGGGGGCGGGGGGCAAGAGGAAGGGTCCTTTGGAGTTAGCACCACAGAAGTCATTGGTTGACCTTGACTGGAGCAAACTCAGTGGAGTGACAAGAGCAAAAGCTGGCTGGGGCTAGATTGAGGAGTGAATGCAAATGAGAAAGTGAAGGTAGGGAGCATAAATTAACTCTTCTGAGTATTGGAGCTCTAAAAGGAATCAAAGAAATGGGGCAAAATATGGAGGAGAGTTAAATATGGAAGATACCAGATCATGCTGGTCTGTAGCTGATGGAAATGATTCGGGAGGGAGGGAGACAGCAGTGCTGAAGAGTGAATAAAAAAAGAATTCCCTGAAAAGGTGTCAGAGGATGGACTCCCAATCCCAGGAGGAGGGACTGGCCTTTGAGGGGACAAACGGTCAGAAGAAAGAGGGGCAGAGAAGGAGAGCGTAGGCCAGACGGGTGGGAGTTTGATGGTGGGGAGGGGAGGGGGGTCCCGTCTGGCACAGCTTCTGGCTCCTCTTTCTTTTCAGTAGAGTACGTGGCGAGGTCATCAGCCGACAATGAAGGTGGAGCAGGAAGCTGAAGGGGAGAAAGGCAAGTCATTTCAGGGAAGAAAAGCAAATCTTCTTAAAAAAACACAATAGGGTCATCTAGCACAGTTAAGTACCCGGTTGAGGTTTGTTACCATAACTCAGGTCAATGACTTCCTCCAATACTGTTCTGAGAGAAGTATCTTTTTTCCTTTCTCCAGAAGAAGCCTCTTTACTTGCCACAAAACGTGTCCCTGTTCAGGTGCTAACACTAAGTCACTTCAGAAACGACTAGAGAACTAGAAACTCTTTGTAGAATGAAACCCAAACACCCCACAGGCACCTGGGAAGAAGAGATACCCAGAAAGGCCGACAGAGGATGAAATGGACGCAGGGAGAAATTTCTTCTAACCCTTCCTCCGTTCCTTCAGAGTATTCATTTCTCCAATAATTGGGTCCAAAGACAGTCAAAGCCTCCATTCACTGCACATCCAAGATTTGTACATTGTTTTTCTTTTCATTATTGCGAACAACTTTTTACTGAATTTTCTATGAATATTCATGTGCGAGCAAATACGTAAAGCACTCACAGAACAGTTGCGTGCACGAAGGGAAAACCGGTACCAAGTGGCATCAGAGCTTCAACTATAAGAAAATAGATTCATCCTTCCTAAAGCCAAAACATTAAGCAAAACTTTAAGCCAGGACACATTTGCAATGCCTCAGGACTGACTGAGGGCACGTCAGCACATTCCAGAACCTGCGCGAGTGACGGCTGACACACCCTCTGTGTCCGCCCTGAGCTCATCCTATAGGCAGAGACCAGGTCTGAAGGATTCACTTTAAACAGTTACTGACAAGGCACCAATAAACAGTCCATTACTGTACTTTTTTTTTTTTTTTTTTTTTTTGTGGTATGCGGGCCTCCCTCTGTTGTGGCCTCTCCCGTTGCGGGGCACAGGCTCCGGACGCGCAGGCCCAGCGGCCACGGCTCACGGGCCCAGCCGCTCCGCGGCACGTGGGGTCCTCCCAGACCGGGGCGCGAACCCGGTTCCCCTGCATCGGCAGGCGGACGCGCAACCACTGCGCCACCAGGGAAGCCCCATTACTGTACCTTTTGATGCCGCGGCTGATAATCCTGACTGGCACGAGGCCACGGGCTTTCAAAGATTTGAACACACTGCAGAGCCCAAGGGGATGTCTTGTCCTATGGAACAGGCCAAGGCCGTCCAGGTGTATCTGTTCCTCTCAGTTACTCCTGCCCATAGCACCTTCACCCTGAGCAAAGGTAAGGAAGCTTTTGATCCTGATTTGCACGTGTGGCACATAAGGCAGGTCCCTGGTCTTGGGAGCCTGCAGTCAGAGACAGAGGGGACACGAAAAGGACAGCCAAGCTGACCCTGCCAGAACAGAACCCAATCTGACAGTAAGCTCTGTCTGAACTGAGGCCAAGGGAGAAGTTTTGGGTTATGGAGGGTGAAGAAATGAGAGACGTAATTGACTATATTCCGCAGATCTGTTAACAAACCCTTAGCAAGGCCAGTATTTCAGGCACTTCCTGGCGCTCAAAGCTCTCAGTGCTTAAGCACTGTGCTGGGTATTTTACATGCATTTTCCCATTCAGTCCTTGCACAAACTGTATTTTATAGGTGAGGAGACTCTGGGGTTGAGGGAGGTTAAGTGACATAGTGACATAGCCAATGAGGACAAATTCAACCAAGGCCAATGGAGAGCAGGCTTGGAACTGTTCTCTCCACTGTGGAAAAAGGAGAAGCGATAGAGGCTTGCTTTTATTTATTTATTTATTTATTTTTCTGGTCAGTGAGAAGAGACAGAAACACATAAAAAAGAAAACAGCAGGTTGTCCGTAATCTGACCAACCAGAGTAAAGGATTTGGGGAATTTTTTCATATTTTCCGTAGAAGATTTCTGATGACATTAAGAGGAGTAAGCTGACAGCCGTGCTGGAGGTAGGAGAAGTAGCCTCCAAGGGGCCGCCCTGAGAGCCTTAATGCAGATGAATGGAGAAGCAGCTACTATTTACTAAGCATCCACAATGTATCAGCACCACCCGAGGGCCTTTACATTTACGCTGTCCTCACTCAGCCCCAAGAGACAGGTATTGCTTCCAGAGACGGAGGAACTCACCCAACGAGGGTCACACACTAGTAAGAGGAAGGGCCCCGACTGCAGTTAAAGTCCAGATTGGTCTGACTGCAGAGTGCTTTCCCACCGGGCTATACTGTTGGAGCTTCAGGGACACAGGGAGGCTGTGGGAATGGAGAGCAAGACGTAGACCAGGCTCAGCCGTTGCCTGGGGAGCGTTACAGTGACCCCACGGTCCTCCCACTTGTTCAGTAAGTCTCATTCAAGGAAGGCTGCTGTTGTTCCCCTGACCCCGTCTCTGTCCTTTCCCGGGGGAGCAGGAGCTTTAAGTTGCGCAAAGGAGAGAGGTCATGATAACAGCAAAGAGCAGCATAGGAAGTAACTTTCAACCTGGACTGAAAACAGACTGATAAATATAATGCAAAGAAAAACAGATACATTGGGACCGAGTACATAGGGCCAAATAAATAATTGGAAGATTAGGTAACCATTTTCTTAGGCTGCCAAACTGAAGACTAACATAAGCCAGCTTCAAGAATCCATTTAAAAAATATTAGTTTCCTCAGGGCGCATATGTATTATAAATGGATCCATATGCCGGAAACAAAGCAAACATAACCATCTTTTATGATTACAACTGTGTGAGGACCATGCCAGGCACTCTGGTCTGGAAGAGTTCTTCTTTCTGTTAATCTGTAGGCAACCTATTTTGCACTAATTAATACCCTAAAAGTAAGCCTTGGAATTTCTACTTTGAAAACATACACACATACACACACACACACACACACACGAAGGGCCTAGATCCACTGAGGAAGAAGCAGTTCACAGGCAAAATGAGGTACAGATTCTGACTCCTCTTTCCCTCGTTATATTAGTCAGGGCTCCTCAGAGAAAGAGAATAAACAGGAGATATACATACATATTTACACACTGGGGAGAGCAATCTGCTTTACTCAGTTTGCTGATTCAAATGTTAATCTCATCCAGAAACACTCTTACAGATACACCCAGAATAACCCAGAATAATGTTTGACCAATTTTCTGGGCACCCCGTAGCCCAGTCAAGTTGACAAATAATATTAACCATCCTACTGGTGAATTATGTAAATGAAGGAAAAAGTCAGCTGAGATCAACCAAAAGGTCAGGACTCCTCCCCTAACTTCCCAAAAGCCAGAGGCCAGGATTCCTCTTCTGAAAAGTCATTGGAAGGGCCAGGCAGCTTCTCCTTTTGATAAGCTGAGATGAAGAAAAAGATGATCCACCTAGGATAGAGCAGGAATTCCTAACTCAGGATCCAGGGCCTAAAGCATCATCCAGATGTTGTATGGATGTCCACCTGGAGAGACTCCATAACATCATCAGACTCTCAAAGGGTCTGTCACCTAAAAAGTCTAAGAATCATGCTCCAGAGTCTTCCTAAGGAGCTAAAAATCATGACCAAGAAGCACTGACATTCCAAAATTGCTTAAAGTTCTACATATTCCTTAGTTACAAGAAGGAATATACTTCAGAACAATGGATGTACTATTTCAGCTGACTCTTTGGACCTCAGTGATTATGATTAATGTGAGGGGAAATGTCCTAGAGCATACCTGACACACAGAGTGCAGTGCCCATAGCAGACCCATTTGTCTCGCCAGAAACAGAGAATATAGACCACGCAAAGTAAGAGCTTGAAGCTCCAAAATGAAGGGCAGCCAGTCAATAGGTGGCTGGTGGTATCCATGACGGTGAACATGCCAAGAGGAGCTAACCCCAGGAAAAACACCTCCTGGAACGTGAAAGACTTCAGGGGGGCCATATTTGAAACCAGACAGACCCGCCTGGGTCAGAGGGCTCCTGGGCACAAAGCGAAGGCCTCAGTAAATTTCACACAGTTCCCTTTCTTCCCATCCATATCTATTACCGCCACTCTAACAAAGCTGCTAGGATACTGCCTTGCTCTGCAGTAGAGGCCATAAGTAAACTGAGCTTCCAAGCAAAAGTGAGCAGAGCTTCCTGTCTCATTCCCCAAAGGGTCTCTTGCTGATCTGTAATAACCTTCATGGATTGGTTTCCCAGGGTTGTTATAACAAAATACCACAAAGTGAGTGGCTTAAAACAGCAGAAATGTATCCCCTCACAGTTCTGAAGACCAGACGTTGGAAATCAGTGCGTCAGCAGGGCCATGCTGCCTCCAGAAGCCCCTGGGAGGAATCCTTCCTTGCCTCTTCTAGCTTCTGGTGGTTGCTGTCAGGTACTCTTTGGCTTCCTTGGCTTGAAGATGCCTTGCTCCAATCTCTGCCTTCGTCCTCACATCATCTTCTCCCCGCGCATTTGTGTCTCTATGTACAAATTCCCCTCTTCTTATAAAGACAACAGTCATTGGATTTAGGGCCCACCCTGACCCAGGATGACCTCATTTTAACTTGATCACATCTGCAGCGACCCTATTTCCAAATAAGGTCCTATTCACTGGTACTGAGGATCAGAACTTGAATATGTATTTTGGAGGGGATACAATTCAACTACAGTACTTCAAATACAGAAACTTCCTCTTCTTCTAAACAGGAGCTTGTTGTCATTGAAGCGGTAGCGTATAGAGGATAAGCAGTAAATTCATCCAAGCAGTATTTATTGAGCAACTACTATACACCAGGCCAGTCCCAGGCACAGAGGATACCACAGTGAATAAGATGGACAAGGAGCATCTGCCAGCACTGCCCTGATGAAACTCAACAGTGCTGTGAAGAGAGACAGAGTATGAACAAGTAAACAAGTAAAATAACTTCAGTGGGTGGTAAGAACTGTTATCCCAGCTGCTCCAAAGTGGCCCTCCAGGTGGCAGAGAACTGGGTGGACCTCCAATGACAGACAACTCGTGTTTGTAGGGCATCATAGCAAAGACCTTGAAGCAGTGGTGCTAATGAATGATACCTCCCCACAGGGTGTGGGTATATTAATTAGTTAAAGTTTGTCATGTGGCTTGAAGATCAGAGCTCTACCTACTGTAAAAGCTTTTTATGGCTGTTCCCAAGAAGTCAATTCCCTTAGAAAAAGAAGCCACCTCCCAGGGCAGTGGCTGCTCTCCATCTGATGGGATAAGATTTTTCCCATGTTTTCATCTGTCAGAAAAAAAAAGGGGGGGGTTTGTTTCATTAGCAGGCAATATTTTTCTGGAAACGGCTTCTGTGAATTAGCAAAGAGGCTATAACTCCCAGTGTATTATTATCATTTTTCTTTTCCCCCATCTGACATTTGCAGTCTGTCGCAAGTCACAAATTCCTAAAGGATAGATGTACTGGGGGGAAAGCTAAGTGGTGAGAGTAACAAGCCACTGAGGATTTCTGTTGCAACTGAAATTTAAGATCTTCAGGAAACATCTGCAGGATTATCAGGGCAAAATGGTAGCAGAGAGAGTAGAAGCCTGCAGGAACTATGGGTAAATGACTTCCTGTTTTGTGTTTCTATTTTGCTAACTCTGAAATGGGCTGATACTCCTCACCTGTCCGTTTGCTTCCCTGTCATAGCATTTGAGTTGGTCCTGTGTCCACTGCTTGTACCTTATTCTCAGGCAGGCAACAGAAATGGGTATCACAGGCTAAGTAAAGACCAGGAATGACAAGTGAGACTCCACCCCATGTCTGGGAGAAGGGGTGGGAACTCTGGCAAGTCCAAGGTTCATGCCCCATAAGGGGCAGCCATTTGTGACTGGTGAGTTGTTTTGGCTTCTTTGGTCCAATGTGTGCGTCTGGAGGTTGCCTACTACATTTACTGGCTAATTGTGAGGTCTGAATGTAGTTACAAGTTCTGCTTGACTGCATTGTATATTCTGAAGGAGCACATCACTTTCCCTCTCCATGTTTGTTTCTTCGTGAGAAAAGTGCACCTAATCACATTTCTCTTGTATTTGCTTCCCAGGGCTAATTGAACGTTACTTTGAGTTCCTCAAAGAAATAATACAATAATGCTGCTTATCTTTCTTATTTTAAAGATTGCAATAATGACAGCTTCTTCTCAATACAATTTTAATGTATTTCTTATCTTCCCTTTGAACTATCCCGGTCTTGATTTGTTGAAAGAAGGGTGAAATGCATGCAGGAGTATTTATTAGTCAGTGGAGAAACAACCTTAGGTATAGTTTCTAAACGTAGATTGTCTAATAAAAAGTAAAAATAAAAAGATGACTCTATATCAACGTCCAGCCCCACTGCTGGCGGTTGTAACAAACTTCTCGAAATCCCGCTGGGTGGCAAAAGCCTATAAAGAGATTGGGATGGGGAGAGAAGGAAGAAATGAAATCCAGAACATATCAACTCTCTAGAAATAATGAATTTGGTAGAAACTGCTTTCTTTAAAAGAAAGAAAATAGATGTCTGCTTTCTCCAGTGCCCAGAATGCCTACGTCTTGGAAAACACTGCTGGGAAGTGTGGTTCATCACATCTCACCTGTTCCCCGCACGTCCCCACCCCTCCGCCTCCCCGAGCCCCACCCGAGACCTCACGCCCTCCTGCTGGCGTGGGAATCGGGAGGATTTTGACGGAAGAAAGTCTTTTACTCAGTAACGCTGAAACATCCAGCCCAAGAGAAAATGGAGGGACAAATGGGGTGGGAGTTGTCCCCGCCTTGGGCTCCCAGGGCCCCCGCTGGGCTCTACCTGGGCAGGGGGCATCGTGGAGCCGGCTCCGTGGAGGGCCACCTGCACTGCACACCGCGAGCCTGACCCCGGCTGGACGCAGGGGGCTGGCAAGCTCTCGCCTCATTTCTTTGCTCCTTTAGGCGCAGGTAATCAGTGCCTTTAATCACTGCGAGGTCTGCATGAAGTTGCTTATTTGAGGGGAGATCATTTATTTTTCTCTCGGAAGAGATCTGCAGGCGAGATTTATCTGTGTTGGTAATAATGGTTCACTCTCTTCGGGTGCTTGGCTACGTTTCAGGCCCCATTCCTAGCACTTCGCACATACCTTGTCCTCATGACAACCCAAAAGATCAAAACTAAGACTCCTACGTTCACCACTTACTATTTGTGCGATACTGTGCCCACGCAAGCTACTTGACCTCTGTGAGTCTTGATTTGCTCATCTATGAGGTGGAAATAAGGATCACTTCTTTCCTGGGAGGGTTGCTGGGAGAATTAAATGCAGTAACACGTGTAAATTGTTTTAAGTGCTCAATACGACTTTGCTGTTAACAGTGCCAGCGTCATTCTCCTCTATCCCTTGATGCGTCCACGATATCCTGCTGATCCCCAGCGGGGCTGATTTTCTCACTGTCTGTCCAAGTCAGATGGTCAGGGTTCTGTCAGATGTCGAGAGTGCATCACTTCATATTTACATGCCTGACATGGGGTCAACTAGGTATTTTATTAACATCATTGTGGTATCAACATCAGTGCGGTCTTAAAGGCCCATCTCCAGAGCAATTCACTGCACGGAGTACTGTCTGCTTGGCACTTTGTTGCATACCAGCTCTCCTGGGAATGTAGGAGAGGTCCTTTTGCCACTGACTTTGGTAATAACTTCCTGTCCTGCATGCTCTCAAAGACTCCTGTCGAGACCCTCTCAGATCACTGAGCAAGGACTTGAAGTTGCCTGTTTCCTTTTTGTCTCCTCACCAGAATAGGAGAAAGTCTGAGGGCAAGAACTAGGTCACAATTTTGGTTATATCACCATTGCCCCGGCAAACTCCTTGACATGTAGTAATTGCACATTGTAAATGTTGGGTGCATCAATCAAGAAAATGAAATAAAGCTGGCAACCCCCTGTGCCCATGTGGTCTTGTGAGTGGCAAGTGGTTCTCCATGTTTAAAGATGTGGGAATGTTTTCACCTGTGCACTTTCAACAACGCGTCATTTCCTCCTCATGTCTAGTTTCAAACCCTCCAACGCCCCAGCATCCCTCAGTGCTGGGTGCCTCAGCTAAGTATAACCCAGTTTGTCTGGCTCAGACACTCAGATACCTATCACAGAACCTTCTGGCTGTAGCTTTGGGCAAGGAGACTTAGGTGTCACCGTCTCCCCTCGCTGCCTCCTGGCTTTTTTCATCAGCCAGAGGTCCTTCCTGGCTGCCATTGGAGGCCTTTTCTCTCCATCCAGATCTCAGGCTCCGTCTTCTCCAGGGCCTGCCACAGCACAGGGCCGTGGGATCACGTTCACTCTACCGGCACACAGTTAATACGCATTTTAGCATTACCCCAGGGAAGCTTTAAACCCTGGGTTTATTTTAGCTCTACCCAAGTGGGAATTCTTCCAATTAAGGAAGATAATATAAAAGCCTAAAACCGGTACAGACAACAAGTAAGTGTTATCAAGTCTCCTTGACCAAAGGACAAGCAGCCCCCTGGGTCTTTATTATCTTATGGTTCCTGAGTCATGATCCCCACACGTGGTTTTAAACAAATCTAGGTAGGAAAGGGACTAAGTGGCATCTCTGTTCTCCTTGGAGGTGACGTGGATGTTGCTTAGGGCCAGCCGTGTACCTACTCTATGAGCTAAGCAGCGGAGAAAAGAGGAGCGGACCGCTGGGTTTTGTTTTCTCAGGCTGCCCAGCAGTACATCAATTCTTGAGACACAAAGAATGCTTTATAGAGCTGAGCAGAACAGAATCTTCCCAGATGGAGTGTGTTGCTGCTAGAGGCTCTCACCACCCATCAGCCCTGTCAAGATGAGCCAACTATATCTTTGCAAAGATCTAATTTTAGAGAGATCAGAGCTCGGTAATGTGTGCCCAGTACAATGGGAATAAAATGTGACTTCCATTAGTTAGATGACCAGAAGATGTACTATAACTTGTCTTTGCTGGGGCCTTACAGCTGATGCGTTTTAAATTTAATTTATTCTCAAAAATTGATTTTCTTTATTTGATTTGCCTCCTCTATCAGTCTTTCTACGAAGACTGCCCATGGTTTGGCCATTAATAACCCCAGGACTCTCTGAAATTTCCTGGAGTATCACACCTTGAGTTTATTTGTTTCTATGAATTAGACTCTTAACTCTCTAATAAGCACAAATCAAAAACCAAACAGTATTTTATGTTTAACTTCCCAGGTGCTGAAGGGCTAATGGAAATGGCATTGCCCACCAGCCTATCAGCTACTCACTGTTGAGGGCTGTGATAGAGTCCAAGGGCTGCTCTGAGGTTCATCTCCAAGAGTGTGGCCCTTGCCCCAAAGTAGGGTGAGGCTGGCCTGGCCGCCTCCGTCTCCGGCGACATTTTACTTCCAGCTTTGCCGACAGTGCCAGGGCATTCGCTCGGGACCAGGTAAAATTCATGACAAGCAGCCAGCAAGAAAGAATTGGGATTCGTCTTATCTCTGTAATGTAAGGGGAACCGTAGCCTCTAGAAGGACTGTCCAGTAGGGGGAAAGCAGGACTAACAGAGATCTCTTTGGTCTTCAGCTGGAGAAACTTCTTTCCTTCAACCCATTTAGAATGACTCATTTCCATGGAGTTTTGTTTTAAATTCTGAGTCCATTTGTAGTGATACTTGGTAATCAATTTTAAGTGGAAACAGCTGCTGTGTGTTGCTCACACAGCTCCCCTTCAAACCCTGGAAAAGCAGAATTCAAACCATTCTCTCCTCACCCCCGAGTCGACTCATGCATATGGCTCAGTCTGCTGGGTTCCTTACCTCTGTTCCCTGGGGCCAGCCCCTCTATGGGGACAGGTCAGAAGGAGAAGGGCCAGCAAAATGTGGGGAGAGGTAGGTGAGCGAGAGGAGTGTGGGATCCTGACAACATATGGAGTAGAGCAGTCTGTGGTCTCAGCAGTCAGGAAGGAGGCAGCCATGTTTCTCCTTCCACTCGTCCATGCCATATTTATTGA
Organism: Physeter macrocephalus; assembly: GCF_002837175.3. Taxonomy (NCBI): domain Eukaryota; kingdom Metazoa; phylum Chordata; class Mammalia; order Artiodactyla; family Physeteridae; genus Physeter; species Physeter macrocephalus. Next base: position 25,143,872 of record NC_041214.2, read on the forward strand.
ACAGCTACTATGTGCTAACAAACTATGCTACCTGCTCGGGATGGAAATGAGAAGATGCAAATCCTGTTCTCAAGGAGCTCACGGTCCAATGGGGAGACAGGGGCTTAAAAAGTCATAATTCACAGAGTTAAGTCCCATGATGGAGGTGGGCACGAAGGCAGTGGAAGCTCCCAGGAGGGTTGCCGAACTTACGCTCCACCCCTCCCGAGCACACCCACATCTTCAGTCCCACAAAGCGGCAGGTCTGGCGGCGTGGTCAGCTCAGTGCATTGTGAAGGCCAGCATCCCAGGCAGGGCCATTCTCCAGGACAGTCCAGGAGAAGAGAGACACGCTGCCTTGCCTCTACCGAGAATGGAAGAAAGGGAAAGACCCAAGTGCGCCCCCAAAAACCAAGAGGTAAAAAAGAGTGTGAACTTTCACTCCTTCATTGCTCGCAGGACAGGAGTTTCTCCATCTTTAGGATGGGAATAACACTGAGAACATTTGGGGAGGATTCAGGGAGAAAAAAGAAGTATTGACATTCTGGAGAGAGAGCATGAAGAATCTCACGACAGGCGGCTAGCAGGTCCTGGCTGTTGTGGCTCTGGGTCTGAGCATGGCTGTAGCTTAGAGCACTCTGCGAATCCCAAACCAGCTGGGGCCTGGATGTGTTTTGTGGAGCTGTGTCCCTATGGCTACGAGGGGACCAAAAAATTCAATGAGAGGCAGGGACAGGGAATTCCCTGGTGGCCCAGTGGTTAAGATTCTGCGCTTTCACCCGGGTTCGATCCCTGACTGGTGAACTAAGATCCCACAAGCCATGCGGTGTGCCCCCCACCCCCAATAAAAAGAGGCAGGGACAGGATTTAACCTTGGGCATGGAACCCTTCCCCGTCACTGGGCCCCTGCCCTCCCGGAGTGTGTGGCCTTAGAATCAGTAAGACGCGGAACTGCAGCTTTTCTATTCACTACGGAACTGAGGCTCCATTTCCTCAAGCACAAGGCTAGCACCAGCCAAACCCACCTTGAAGAACCATCCTGAGGATTAACTGTGAGGGTCCATGTGGTCCACAGTAGAAGATCAATTAATTCTAGCCTCTAAGGGTTTTTTTTAACCTCCTGACCCTTTGCGCTGTTTCCTACCTAATATTATTAGTTTTATCGAAGTCTCACAAGACGAATTCGTTAGCTCTCTTGCCCAGAGAATGACCTGAAAGAGGATATATGAAAAAAGAGGAGGTATAGTCTTAACAAGAGCTTGTCCTCTGGGATGGAGGATTCACTGGGGAGCTCTCTTGAGTCAGCAACAAAAGGCACGGGTTGTCACAGGGCACGAGATGCCATCTTGGTCTGAGCACTGATCAGAGGTGAGAGGGGGATAACGTCAGTCCCCCAATGTCTGATATTATTAGAAAACGGTAGCCAGCTGCACTGAAACAAGATGCGACATGAGGAACTCAGTTTCAAACGTGAGAAGACCTTCTAGGAAGGTGGGGTTGCTACCCCAAGGAATGAGTTGCCCGAAGGAAGGTGTAGACTATTACTTCTCTGCCAGCTGTGGAAAGCAGGGTAGGTTTTCATCCACTAGAGGAAGGCAGGATGATGGAACAGATGACTTCACTGGGTCCCACCTCATCCTCAGGCCTGGTGAGCCAGGGTCCAGTTTGGTAAGGCCATGCTTTTCCGCCCGGGTGTGACATCAAGCAGCTAACCTGCTTCTCTCCTTTGGGGCGGATTCAGAGAGAGTCAGATGGAGGGTGGAGCAAAGATTTGAGAGCAGCCTTTTTCCAGACAAATGCTCGTGCTTCCCGAAACGGCACGGCCAGACCTTTTGTAGAGGTGCTTTTGTGACGTTACAATTGGGGGTTAACTTTTTTGGCAACCGTTTCTGTGTTTCCTCCAAAGTTCATTCTGGTTCCTTTGACTTGCTGTTGGATTGAGCCCTGTTGCAATACATTTTCAACCATCCACCACCATTCCTCACCCACATGCCCAACCCTTGCTCAGCAAACGACAGAAGTAGGTTACACCGTGTCCTCTGACATGGAGAGAGGGCAACTGAGTATTTTCCTGGGGTGCTTTGACTCTCTGTAACTTAAAGAAGATTTAACAGGCCAAATGGTCAGCATTCAGATTTTGTTTCTGCGTGAAGACTGGAGCTTAATGCTTTTTTTTCACCTTCTGGTAGACAAATAGAATGTCTCTCATCCCTCAAAAGGACTAACTCATCTAATGTTTTTGTTTTCCCCATGGGGTAGGGAAGTATAATATATTTTCAAATTATTTGCTAAGGCTGAACTTAGGACGATCTCAGAGAAACTAAAATATGGAAGGGCAACCGTCACTCTTCAGTCTCATAATGTGTAGGGTTGGTATTCAGTACCCAGGGGAGCAAAGTCAGCCAGAGCAACAGGGAGAGACAAAAGAACATTCAGAACATAGTTCCTCTCCCCACTAACTATGTCAACATAATTAGAAGAGACATTTTTTCCCAATATTTTTATTTTATGTAATAAGACCTGACATATCACCTGCTTCTAATACAACTTTACTTGTCCTAATCTCCCCCATTACTGTTGTTTAGTTCTGCAAGGTAAAAGGTGTAGTTATTGTTAGTAGAAGCATCTAACCTGCCTGGGAGTGAAGGCTGCTTTCACCAGGGTCCTAGAGAAGAATTTCTCATAACCTGGAAAAGTTGAATTATTTTAAGACGGAAAGGAAAGTTTGAATTGGAATAATAAGTCCCTGGGTCAAGCCCTACATCTGCCACTTAATTACTGCCCTTGAGCAAGTCATTCTTCCCTATGTTTTTAATTTCCTTATCTGTGAAAATGGGAACACATACCTCACAAAACAGACATTTAGAGCAGATGAAACAGTGTTCTCATTAACTGTTAAGTGCTATACAAATGTATAATACTGAATGATATTTAAATGGTTTTGTTCCATTGCATTTCCCAACTAACTGTAAGAGGAGGTCATAACCAATAGGGAAAGCAGGCACATGAATTTATTAATGTAGAATATTTATGATCCCATACCAAAATAATATGCCATTTCACTTCACCAGCCATGTAAGGTCTTCCCTAGGTAGGCCCAAATTATCAAAGCCTGGACTATCAGTATCGATTTTGGTTTCTGGCTATCAGGAGTGTTTCACTGTTTCAGCTCACTGAGACATCCTTCCCTTTATTGCAAAGTATAAACCCTCCTACAGGAGAGAGACCGGGCAGGTAAGAAGAGTCCTGGCCACTAAAGACAAGGCAGCTGACCAAGGGCCAATTAGAGCACGATGGACTTGCTTTTAAAGAAAAGACCGCCATCTCCCACTGACCGTGTAGGGTAGGTAAGAAGCCAGTTTTAGTCTTGGCTAAACTGGGTGGGAAGATTTCTCCGGAAATCAAGTCGTTTACACAGAGAGCTTTTACAAGCTCTGGTAACAACCTTTCAGGGTGCCCATTTTCTGATCTCTAAACTATGTGAGGTCTAAGGACATCTGACATCCTCCCAAATAAACAATCCGGTTTGACTTGAGGACATTCTTAGCCCTGAAGGATTTTAGGCCCAGAATATCTTTCTGGATCTGAAATTTTCTTCTGATTTTCTATTCATGAACATTATGACCACCTGTGCTTATTAGTGTCTCCGTGATCTCATGAGCCTGTGAGACACAAATTCTTGTGGTTACACCAATTCTCATCACTGCTCTCTCCTGCACACACAGGATTTGCCCCCTAGTTTTCCTAGTCCCTCTAGGGAATGCTCCATCTACCTACACAGCTATAAGTACCCCTAAAACTCTATAATCCCTATAACTAGAAAGCATCCCTTGTCTCAGGATGGGGGCAGGAAGCAGAAAGTATCCATTTCTGAAATTGATGGAAACCTAGATTCTAAATTGGGATTTTTTTTTTTTAAGTGCAAGACTTTCTGGGTTTGTTTTGTAAAGGCCACACCACCTCCACATTTCACTCCAAGCTTCTCAGCCCTCCTTCTGGCCTGATACCAGCTGAAAATTTCATAGCAGCCCCAGACTTCTGTGACTTTCTTCTAGAAAGGAGATTATTACACAGCCTATGGAAAAGGGAGAGAGTGCCCACTGGAAACTGTTCTTAGTTTACAAAAACCTCATTCACAGGTGGATTCAAACTGGTTGGCAAATCACAGTTCCTTAGAATTTGAGCCTTTGGGCTTCCTTTCTAAGCTGTTTGAAGATGGAGAAAATGGCATATGGCCTTAAATCTCAATGAATGTTGAGAGTGGCGCAAAAAACCCTTTCCCTTTGTCTCTGAAGTGTCTGTCAGTTCAGGACCACTGCAGCAGAAGAAGGGCAGGTTAAACGAAGAGAAGAGATAAAATTACAATCTTCACTCCCACTAAAACAATACATGTTTAGTCTGGCCCTGAGCCAGTTCATGTGAAAAGTACAACCTTAAATTTAAAAATATATCACTCAAAAATGATCTGGATCCATTGTCCAGCCAGGGCTCCCTCAGTGAAAGAACCAGCACAAATGGGGGTGGGTATGATTTTTCGAAGTAACAGGATTTCCAGAGACAGAGACTTTTTTTTTTGTCTCTAACTCTCAATCTTGGGAAAAGCTCAAAAATTTCCAACCACTAGGCACATGACCAGATGCCCCATGGAGAGGTCTACTGGGAATTCACATGGACCAGACCCAGGGAATGACTGAGAACATTCCTTCCTTCTTTTCAACCTTTTCTTTTAAGGGAATGATTAGATATCCCCCAAAAACCAGTTGAGATAGAGGGAAAAAAAAAAGTTAAGAAGATATGCTTTTATGACAGACTCTAGGTCCATCCACCTCACTACAAATAACTCAATTTCATTTCTTTTTAAGGCTGAGTAATATTCCACTGTATATATGTGCCACATCTTCTTTATCCATCCGTCTGTCGATGGACACTTAGGTTGCTTCCATGTCCTGGCTACTGTAAATAGAGCTGCAATGAACACTGTGGTACATGACTCTTTTCGAATTATGGTTTTCTCAGGGCATATGCCCAGTAGTGGGATTGCTGGGTCGTATGGTAATTCTATTTTTAGTTTTTCAAGGAACCTCCATATTGTTCTCCATGGTGGCTGTATCACTTTACATTCCCACCAATAGTGCAAGAGGGTTCCCTTTTCTCCACACTCTCTCCAGCACTTATTGTGTGTAGATTTTTTATGATGGTCATTCTGACCGGTAGATAGCTAGTCGGAGGCAGCCGCATAGCACAGGGAGATCAGCTCGGTGCTTTGTGGCCACCTAGCCGGGTGGGATAGAGAGGGTGGAAGGGAGATGCAAGAGGGAGGGGATATGGGGATATATGTACACATATAGCTGATTCACTTTGTTATACAGCAGAAACTAACACAACATTGTGAAGCAGTTATACTCCAATAAAGATGTTTTTAAAAATTAAATAAATAAATAAAAGAAGATGTGCTTTTAAAGGAACATCTGTTTATTCACCCTGGAGTACAGAAACGTGAGAAGAAAGGGTCTGGGAATCCTACACTCAAATGGGAAGAGAGGAAACCCTCATCCTTACTAAGCAGAAATTACTGGAGAAATCATGAAACTAAGCCTGGATCAGGTGTCCTGCATTTGAGAAAGTAGGAACATACTTGAAAAAAATATCATCCGGTGAGCCTAAAGGAAAATTTACTTTTATTTATTTATTTTTTTTTTTGCTTTTCTACTTCTTCTTTGTTTTTATGAAAACTTTTTCAGAAGAGAATAATTGCAAAATATGAGTATAAAGATGTCTTCTGATGTTTCCTTCGCCAGAAAAGAAATGGTATAATCCTGTGGAGGAGCAGGTCTTGATTCCTACCTTGCTCCATCTCATTATACGGCCCCAGGAGAGGCATTCAGTCATCCCAAGCCTCAGGCTGCTCACGCGTAAAATGGGTTGACCTTTGAATTAGAGGAACTTTGGAAAGAATACATACCCTGATTTACGTATTCAGGGTTGGAAAGACTCTTTGATATGAAATGAACTTGAGGGCCAAATAGAATCTCAGCAAACCCAGGGAGGGAGAAATTGCTTTCAAAAGAACATTAAGACTTTGCTCGTATGCACAAATGTCACGGAGTTGGCCAAAACAGATTTAGAGCTAGTAAGCTCTTTAGAGATTTCCTGCAATCCCCATGTTTTATAGAGGGAAAAATCTGAGCCTAGAAAAGATGAAGTGACTTACAAAACATCACCCAATTCACATTACCATCAAGGTAAGAATTCAGGATTTGTTCTGGCAAAGGCTGAGCAGGCCAGGGGGAGCCAGGCCAGACCACAGAAACAATCACCCCCGCGTTCTGGACATTTTCCCTGGGCCAAGCACCATGCTCAACGCTGTCGATGCTTTAGGCCGTGGAATCCCCACACCTCTGGATGATAGGTGTTATCGATAACCAGCGCTAGCTTCATGGGCTTGAGACCAGTGGTGTTGCAGACAGACACCATTCAGAAGGGCCCTGTGCTCTGCGATCACCATCTTGAAATTCTAAAGTTTTGAACAAGGGATCCCCCATTTTCATTTCACACTGAGCCCCACAAATTATGTAGCTGGTCCTCATTATCTCCATATTACAGGTGTATCAACAGAGACTTAGAGAAATTAAATGGCTTGCTCTTGGTCCTAGCCACTCACAAAGATAGGGACACAGACGTACAGAGTCAGCAGGCAGTGTGAAGGTGACCAAAGAGACTGGCTAAGTGGATGCTGTGCTTTCAAAGCCCCTTTGGGATTTCTCTTCCTCTGCTGGCCTCAGAAGACTCTGTATTCTAAGTTGGATGACTAACCATTCCAGATTGCCTGGGACAATCGGGATTCCCGGGACATGGGACTTTCAGTGCTAAAATTGGGAAAGTCCAGGGCAAACCGAGATGAGTTGGTTACCCTACTACGCAGTCACAGGCATGGGGCTCTGGAGGCTTCCCAGACCTTATCAGTTGTACCATGTCCTGTGCCCACTGGGCCACATGTAGGTCCCCAAAGACAGGGTTCATCCAGAGGGCAGGCTGGAGACCATAGCAGAGGGTGGGCAACGAACCAGCTGTCATTGTGAGACTAGGGACCAGGCAAGTGAATCGGGACCAGTCTATTTGGGAACAGGTAGGCTTCAGTCCATATTCAGAGACCCAAGCCAGGCTAGAGACAGTGTGGGTGCAGACAGCCAGGAGCAGCGGGCAACAGGCTGGAGCGGAGCCCTAAGGTGCAGGCTCAAGGGATCTTCAGCTTACTCACTCTGTGACATTGGGGAAATCACTTACTTTGCTGAGCCTAACCCTCCTCATTTGAAAAATAAGAGACACAGTACATACTTCGTGAGGTCATTGTCAAAATGAGACATTAGATAGATACATAGATAGATGATAGGTAGATAGATAGATGATAGATAGAGTGCACAGTTCAGTATGGTCACCCTGAAAGTCTCAATTTGTACTTATTTGGTTCCATAAATATCTATTATGAGCCAGCCTCTGTGGGAGGGACTGGGATACCTTCAGCTCTTGTGGGACTAACCAATGGTGTGCTAATAAATGTTTAACAACCAGCTTTCTGGAGAAAAAGTAAAAAATTGCTTTGTCACACATGCCAGTTTCCATGGTATAAATATTCCCACCATGGCTGATATCAATCTACCAATGTGAGGTCACCGAATACAGAGTTGGGAAAAGTTGTGCTGAATCTGCTCCAGGGAACGTATGCCAGCATATCACTGAGCTCCCATCTATTAGAAAGAACAAACTATAACACTGAAAGTTTTACAGAAGAAAAAGGAGAGCAGGAAACAGGTCAATATAACTTTGGACAGAGAGCAGGGAGGACCTCCTTGAGGAAGAAGATTTCTACTGAGACCTGAAGACATAGATCTGAGACCATAGACATGACCAGGGGAAGGAAACAGCATGTTTGCAGGCCAGGAGGAAAGAGAGGGAGGAAGAAAGGAAAGCATGTGTGAGAAAGAGCTGGAGCAGGGAAGGACAAGGTTGTGCAGAAGCAGAGACCAGACAGTCAGACAGTGCAGGGGCCAAGTTCACCAGCTTCCAGAGCTGGGTGTTATGATAAGGCAGCCACGGACATAGTACTTATATTTTAGAACCATCACTCTGGCTAAGTGTGGGCAATGTGTCTACAGGCAAGAGGGCAAGCAGGGAGACCAGGCAGACCATGGCAGCATCCCAGGTGGAAGATGCTGGCATCCTGGGCCAGGTTTTATATATTTGTGTTAACAGGTATTTATTGAGCTTGTGCCATATACATATACCTGTGCAAGGTCCTGGTGATTCATCAATGAGAATACTGCCCCAGCCTTCATGGGTCTTCTAGGCAAGTGGAGAAATTGTTTTAAAAGATATAATAATAGTTAACTCTGGAGTGTTTACTGCATGGCAGGCATGGTATGCAGTACCATTTTACATGCATTGCCTCATTAATTCTCAAGTAATTCTAGAGGGGAGGTCTAAATGTTACCCTTGCGTGAAATATTAGGTCATAAACTGAAAGCAGGTAGGTTCGTGGTGCAGGTGGCTGGGTTTAGCTGCGTGGCAGGTGGATGCCGGTGTGATGGCAAAAAGAGACCGGGTCCTCCAGGGATCCAGCAGACTCCTGCCTTCTTGTCCAGCACCCCTGCTGCACTTCCCCACAGCCTCCCTGATGGTACTTCTGAGGTGCATTAAAATCTTTCAGGAAAAAATAAGGCTAGAGTGGGACAGTAAGGAAAACAATATCCATGTTTTTGTCAGTGTCTCAGAATGTTTTTAAGGAATTCCACTTTTATGATTTTTCAGGTCATACGTGCCAAAGAGAAAAAAACAAATGTTCATAATCTGATTAAATTACCGAATATACCACAAAAGGAGGTTTTGTTAGACTGTTTTGCTCACTCTCAAATAAATATGACTTTGACAAATAGCAAACATTCTTCCTCACCACTTGACAGCTGAGAAATTGAGACAAGCCAGGAAAGAAGCCGAGGAGATGGTTCTATGACTTGAGCTGGGTTTTCTGCCAATCCACTCATGGTCAAAAATATATTTCTTTTTATCTTCAGTCATTTCTTTTTTATAGAGTGATGGACAGTTAGTTTTGATCAGAGGCCTTAAGTAGAATTGACCGTCATTGACCGGATCCATCAAATTTACCAAAACATTTCCCTGAGACCAATCCACACTCTAGTATTTATATTTTCATTTGCAGCCCCTTCCCTAGACTTTCTCTTCCTATCAATTCACTTCCCCCCAGCAACCCCGTCATAAAGAAAGTGAAATCCAAATAGTCGTGAACCTTTATGAAGACAACAAAATTGCTTTCAGACTTCGAGGTCAGATAGACCCGGTTCCAGTACTGGTTTCCACCATTTTCACGTTGTGTGAGTGGGAAATATACTTAACTTCTGTGAACCTCAGTTTCCCAACTGTAAAATGGCATTACCTACCTTAGATTGTTATCAAGAAGAATAAATGAGGTAAAGAATATGAGGGTCTTAGCACTCAGTGTATCTATCGCTATTAGCATCACCATCGGTAGCCACTGCTGTGTAACAAAATAATCATGGTTCGGTGAGAGGTTTAGGAGAGGAGAACAGGGGTCACCTGCTGGAACAGAGTGAAAAGCAGCAGAAAAAAGGCCTGACTGAGCTTCTCAAGAAGTTGGCTTCAACTCTCCCTTTCCCTGTCTACCCAAATGGCCCACAACAGTGGCATTAGGATTCTTGAGTGCCAAGATACTAAGAAAAAAGCTGTGACTTTGCCTTGTCACTTCCTGAGCAAAGGAAAAGGGAATTTTTTTCTTAATCCCCCAAATCTAATTTTGACATCTGGCCCAGGATCAGATATCAAAATATAAAATATTCTCCAAAGCTGTTATCTATAGACCCAGATCAATTGGTTGACCCTAAGTTATAAAGTTATAAGCAGAGCTGAGTGGCCACCAGCAGGAGGAACCAGAAGGCCAGCGTGTGGGTGCGTGTGTGCGTGTGTGTGTGTGTGTGTGTACAGAGGAGTTGTGACCTAAGGGTGGGGTTGCTCTTCACCTGGACTTGCAAATAGTCAACCCTTAAAAGAAAATCTGTGTGTTAATTCAAAAAGACACATGCACCCCAATGTTCATTGCAGCACTATTTACAATAGCCAGGTTATGGAAGCAACCTAAATGCCCATCGACAGACGCATGAATAAAGAAGATGTGGTACATATATACAATGGAATATTACTCAGCCATAAAAAGGAACGAAATTGGGTCATTTGTAAAGATGTGGATGGACCTAGAGACTGTCATACAGAGTGAAGTAAGTCAGAAGGAGAAAAACAAATATCACATATTAACACATACATGTGGAATCTAGAAAAATGGTACGATGAACCGTTTTGCAGGGCAGAAATAGAGACACAGATGTAGAGAACAAACGTATGGACACCAAGGGGGGAAAGCCAGGGGTGGGGGTTGGTAGGATGAGCTGGGAGATTGGGATTGACGTATATACACTAATATGTATAAAATAGATAACTTATTAAAAAAATTTTTTAAACTAAAAAAAAATTGTGTAAAACTAACGCATTTAATGTCACTGGACTTAAATTTTAATAGGAATACTCTAGAAGGAAGGAGAGGATGTTAAACCAATGCTTTTTAAAAAATTACTAATAGAAGATGTATTTTGAATGTCTGTGGGAACATTCTGGGAAGTCAATATTGTTCGCATTATCTTTATTTAGAGAAATCTCAAAGAACTCAGCCTTATCAGCAGTGATGATAGTAATTTATTGGCTGCTCTGAAGATAGACCTTGGGTGTCTCATTCATGAGCCAGCCTTGGCTGGACTTTTATCAAGTCTGTCAACTTGAAACCAAGGTCTTGACCGAGACCTGAATGCCACCAAGATGAAGCTGAGTGCAAACAAGGTAGAAACATCCCCTCTGATCCCAAAGTGCCTCTCTTGCAGAACTCCAGATGACTAAGAGACTTTGGGTTCCTCTCTCAGTTTCATGTCTTAGACACAGGAAGCAGTTTCTCACTGCTGGAGTTGAGCAAAGGCACTCCCAGGCACAGCCATTAAGGTGGATATTTCCTGGATGCCTCGGCCACCAGTGATGCAGAAGGTGAACCCCAGAAATTGGATTTTCAAGGCTCTTTATCATTTCTCTCCTCCCTGAGGCCATCTCTCTTTGGCAGAAATCTCACCTATGTCTAGGAGACAGGAAAAGGAGAAAAATGCTGAAGGAATTCCATTTTGTTTTCATAAGCAGACCTGGAATGAAGTTATGTTGAGGTCACAGACCAAAACCAGTAGATACACCATCCAGTGGCCACTAACAATTGACTGTAGTTGCTGTCTTCCCACAGAAAGCTAAGATATCACTGAGTCCTCTTTCCCCCAATTCCCCTCTTTCCCTCTTTCCAGCTGACAATATAAATATTTTCTGGAAATCAGTGCCCAATGAAGCATTTTTTGGTTCAGCTCTCTAAAGACTAACCTAGTATGAATAAAGTCTTTCTGTTAAGAAATGAAGCAACTAGATTTTTTAAAGTAGCTCTTTAGGGTCCCAAGGGGCATTCTCTGAACTGGCCTGAATCTAGTCCTTTGTGGCTTTTGAAGGTGAGATGGGCCTAGCAAGTTCTGCAAGGAAAATCTCACAGGTCACTCAGACCTGAGGTCTGTGTAAAGAGATCCAGGTTTAAGCACAACAAAACAGAGTCAAGTTCTGGTTCTGCCATCAACTCTGTGACATGGAGCAGGTCATTTATAAATACCCCTCTGAGGCTGAGTTTGATCATATATTAAAAAAAACTAAATAATAATACCTTTCCAAAGTAATCATTCTCAAATGCAAATCTCACATCTCATCCTTGCTTCGAACCAGACACTACCTAGTTCCTGTAAAGTGATATCTGGTTCTGAGCCTGGCATTCAAGTTCCTTCATGACCCCGCCCTTCCTCCCTGTTCTAACCTCATCTCCATCACTGGGTCCCCTCTTAACCGCCTTTCACACAAACGCTCCAGCAATATTGAAAATCACACTGTTTCCCACCTCTGCTCCTTTGCACACGCTATTCCTGCCCCAAAGCAGTTCTTTCCCTTTGTTCCACGCCCCCCACCCCCGCCGCAAAACCATCTGGAAGAGGGAAAACATTTGCTCATCTTTGAAAACTCAGTTCAAATATCACTTTTTATGAGCAGCTTCCGCCGAATACCTCTGTATACACACCCTTCCCCGCACACACACACACACACACGCACGCACACACACAGACACACACACACACGCACACACACACACACACACACAGCATCCTCACAGAGTTGCTGACTGCAACACAAGTCTTGCTTTATCCCACCGGCACTTTTCTCCAACTCATCTGCCCAGGACCCCACGGGCCCCTTTTTCCAAACCGCACAAAGGCTGCGGACAGGCTGGCAGTGGCCCTGGAGGAACGAGGGTCCATGGGGACAGGAAGGCGGCTCAAGAGTCCGTGTGTCACACTGGCCGGCAGTGCCTGGAAGTCGGGAGGGGAAATGACTGGAGATGCAACGGAGGCTCTGGGGGCGGAGGGGCAGGATGCGGTGGCTGGAGAGGGAGGGCCGGGAGGCGGCCGAGGAATCACCCCGGTGTGAGCAGTGGCTGTCTGGGCTTAACCGAGGTGGATTTGTAAGGTGGCAGGGACTGTGCTCTCTCGCAGAGGATGATTGAAAACAAAGAGAATTATGCAGTTTGAAAGTATCTGATTCCAGAAAACGTGATGAACCCTGACAGTGGCCCACTTCACTCGCACCGGTTTGGCTTTTCCCTCCAGTCCTGCCTCAGTCAGACCTGAGCCACTCCTGTCTGTCCTCAGCGATGGGACCAGCTGTCCTGGTCCTGGGAGGTTCTGTCCCCGTGACAGCTCTCCCGCTCCCCCGCCTCCTTCCTACCTTCACTCGCTTCCTCTACCTTCAACTGCCCGAGGTCCCGCGTCAGTCACTACCTGTACTTCTTTCTCTCCGGTCATTTTCCCCTTTTTCTCTAGCCGTCCCAGGGGCCCCTTCATCCTCTCAGCCCCTCACAAACCTCACTCACGCCTCCTGGCCTTTCCTGCATCTCATTTACTGAGCTTTTTGAGCCCTTCACTCCATTCCCTTCGACATGTATTAGCATCAATACCTTATTTTTACCTACTTTTCCCATTAAATATCATTTCCTTTCTGTTTCCTGAAATCCTTTGGTTCCTCCGTACTGTCCGATTTTACTTCTTTCTGCCAGTTCATTCATTTGTTGGACCAGCACTTCTTAAGCACCTACTATGTTCCAGGCAGTGTGCTAAGCGCTAGGGAAACAAAGATGTATGAGCCTGTTTCATAAAGCTAAAGTATAGGCAATCATCCAGAAGAAGCGCGAGCCGAGGGACCAAGTGGACCACTGGAAAGTTGTGGACGTTTCCACTTAGGGGGTCAAGAAAAAGACTGACCCTGCCAAGCCTGCAAAACCACAGCTTTTCAAAAACCATTTCCGCCCTCTTGCTGATTTTTCTGAATCTCTGGAGTGTGTTAAGCCTAAACTCTGTGTGAATAGAACAGGAAGCAATTGGTACCCTTAAAAGAGAGAGAGAGATAGAAAACTATAGTTAAATGTGACAGATTTTCAAGACTCACGAAGTATGCATTTTGCATAAATGTCCAAATGTAGTCAGCACATCAGAACAATTCGGGAGAAATGCAGCAGGAGTGTTTTTGAAGCCGCAGCTGACCATACACCAGTCCTGTGGTCACTTTGTAGGATTAGCCAGGTTTCGCAAATGAGAAAATATGGAAACATAAACATGAAAAGATTTTCCAAGGTCACGCTGAAGGTGGTGATGGAAGGAATTAGGTGCTGAATGCTCTCTCTTGAGCCTATTTCTGAGCTACTGTACAACACAGCTTCCTGAATACAGATGTTAAAACAGTTTTTTGCCTTTAAAGTAAGAGTAAAAAATATTCTTATTTTGGCCATATTTCAGTGCAGACCTCCTGGGGAAAAGGGGGCCCATTTGAAAGGAAATTAATTGCTTCAATCTCCTGGAATACAAGTCAATCTAACTTCTCCCTTTGCCTTACTAAAGAGTGCTTTGGACTTTAGGAAGAGGTTCTCAAACTTTAGTGCTCATTAAAATACCCCGGAGCTTTTGAAAACCTTAATGCTCGGGCCTCACCCTGGACCAAATCAAAATCTCTGGGAGTGGGACCCAAGCACCATTATTCTGTAAAACTCTCCAATATGCAGCCAACTTTGAGAACCAGTACTGTCAGCCATGGAGCTTCAACCACGACTGATGTTTGTACCCCACCCCAGAGACCGGGATTTAATTGGCTGGGAGTATGGTCTGAGGCTGTTAAAGGTCCCCAAATGATTCCAATGTGCAATCAAGTTCAAGAGCAACTGCTGAGGAGACTTGCCACTCAAAGTGTAGGTCTGTGGACTAGTAGCTGGACCAGGAGTGTGGGCGTCACCCGAGAGCTGCTTGGAAATGCAGATTCTCAGGCCCCACCCGAGACCTACTGAGCCCGAATCTGCATTTTAATAAGAACCCCAGGTGCCCTGGATGCACATTCAAGTCTGAGAAGCATTCTTTTAGAGCCATGCCCCTGCCAAAATAAAAAAAAAAAATTATAAAGCAAAAAAATTCTTACATTTCTAAACACTGAAGGTTTATCTCCTTCTTCCAGTAAGGTCCAGAATAGGTGCAAGAGTGAATCACAGAATTTTAGAAATGGAAATAATAATAGCGAGTAATAAGAAATATTACCTAATATTTATTAGCCTTCACTCTTTGCAAGGTACTTTGCATGCCAGGCACTCTACGTGCACAACTTTGTTTGCTATTTACCACAAACCTAGGATATAGATACAAGCCCTGGGCCCATTTCACAGGTGACCAAACTGAGGCTCAGACCTAGGTGGACAGCTGCAAGGCCACACAGTTAAGCAGAGGGAGGACTTACCCTAAGATTTCCAGGACTCGCTTAACCACTTAATCTGACTTTCCCAACCAAACTCTCGGGATGGGTTACAGATGGGCCAAAATCGTGATCCCCTCAGCCTTCCATCAGTGTAGCAGGACCTGGGGTGGCCACTCACTACAGAAAAAAGACGAGGAAGCTCTTCTCTAAATTGTACTTTTTCC
Source organism: Physeter macrocephalus (assembly GCF_002837175.3). Lineage (NCBI taxonomy): Eukaryota > Metazoa > Chordata > Mammalia > Artiodactyla > Physeteridae > Physeter > Physeter macrocephalus. The sequence goes on from NC_041214.2 coordinate 25,159,006, forward strand.
AAATTACACTATTTGCCTGTTGTTGGACAGAGAAGAAGCCGTGTCTCCTAGGGCTTCCGTGACTTACCTAAGGTCATGCAGCCTTTCAAAGCCAGCATGGGTCCAGAGCCCTGGAGTCCCAACTGCCTGCGTGTCTCCTCCCACAAAGCACTGTTTCTCCACTTGCGGTCCCCAGACATGGAGCATAAGTATCATCTGCGAATTGTGAGAAATGCAAACGTTGAGGACCCACCTAGCAAGCTGTTTTAACAAGCACTCCAGGCCATCTTGATGTTGTTCTTTTTTTTTTTTTTTAACATCTTTATTGCAGTATAATTGCTTTACAATGGTGTGGTAGTTTCTGCTTTACAACAAAGTGAATCAGTTATACATATACATATATCCCCATATCTCCTCCCTCTTGCGTCTCCCTCCCACCCTCCCTATCCCACCCCTCTAGGTGGTCACAAAGCACCGAGCTGATCTCCCTGTGCTATGCGGCTGCTTCCCACTGGCTATCCACCCTACGTTTGGTAGCGTATATATGTCCATGCCACTCTCTCACTTGGTCCCAGCTTACCCTTCCCCCTCCCGGCACACTAAGGCAAGCAGCCCCAGTGGCCCTGAGAGTGTGCTTGCCCACATCTCCTGTGCTTGAGCCCCTGCCACAGGGGGGGACCCTCTGCAAAATAAAGATTTCTTAAGGGGCTTAGCTTCGAACTAAGCTGAAATTTACATGCTGATTTAATCTTTTAGGGCCTTCCTCACCTCTCAGGAAAGAACCCTAATGCTCTAGAAAAGAGAAAGAAAATGATGGATAACAGATTAAATATTAAGCACTCTTTCCATGCCTTCAGGTCACTTTCTGCTAGGGCAAGAAACACGGGGGCATCAGAAAAAGAAAAGAGAACTGGTATTTCTTGAGCACCGACTGTATGCCAGGCATCAGGCATACAGCGATACAGCATATATACCCTGCTCACCTATCATCTCATTTAACAGTGATCCCTGTCTGAGAAATAGGGAAACTGAGGTTCAGAGAGATGATGTAACTTGCCTAAAATCACAAAGTGGCAATGGTAGCCCCAGGGTTTTTCCAACAGCCTGTGTTCCTGTATTCTTTACTCTCCAGCAGGAAAGGTAAAGAGCTTAGGGCACACTCAGTATCTGGAATGATTGGGTTTCAGAATTCTCCCAGCAAGCTCCCGAAATAGATCCGCCTACTCAAAGCCCCGGGATGCCTAGCTCAACAAACCTCTTCTGTGTTCTGGCTGCACTATGGAAGCTGCTCTCAAAGCATAAGAATAGATCAGCCATGGAAAGTGAAATAGTTCAGCTGTGCTTGAGCACCCTGAAACACTTAGAAATCTATTCTTAACCCGCAGCGAATGTTCCAAGTTAGCAGGTCCTGCGTTGCCAATGCCCTGCTAAGCAGCCTTGAGCTTCGCTCTTCAGAAGACCAGGGAACCTCTTTGCCACACCTAGAACTTGGGAAATGAACTCCCAAGAGAAAGGAGCACATGAAGATAGTGCTAGTGAGCCATGTACCTCCCCACATCCCTAGTAAGAGCTCACGTCCATGCCATTAAATGCAAGAAGGCTCTGAGCTATCATCCGACAAGTCAAACAAAAAGGACACTGGCTAATTCAACCACAGAATGAGATGGACACCTGCTTAAAGGTTAGCATTGGGTCGTGGATCCATACAGACGTCCTTTGCTGTCTGCTTGCCTCAGCACCTGTCCAGAACAACCTCTACACACCCTCTTCCCGATCGCCATGTTTAACCACAGGATGGACACACACTGGTTAACCTGAACCCCAAGATGTGGGAAGCCCTTCCAACACTTGGTCCAAAGAGATCAATTCTATGGAGAAATCAGCAGGCAAAACAAAAATTGCATTTCAACCTTTCTCATTCATGCAAGGAGAAAGCCATTTTCCACTCTGAGTAATTTTATTTGCATCATACGTTTTTGCCAAAATTCAGGTCAGTTATTTCTGTAAGGGCCTCCATGGGCCATTCTCCCTCTTGTTTGAGGTTAAGTCAGGGACTCTGAAAATCTGCATCCAGCCCAAGGGTTACCACTTACTTGTCACTACTGGGACTCCAAATTCCACTTCCCATTGTACCTTCTAAGTAAATACACCACCACTGTGGCTGACTCTTAGATTAAAGTCAAGAAAAAAGTTATTCAGACATGATTGGGCAATACCATATGATTAACAATTGTAGGCCCTTGAAACAGGAGTGATGATGGAAAGATCCAAAATGGTAGCCACATGCCAGAAAGTGTGGGCTCCTCATCTCCCAATGGGCAAAGAAGAGGTACCATGAGCCACTGTGTGAAGGGGTGTTGGGGAGGCAGGGGCCTTTGCATGTTTTGCTCAATTGCTCCATTTCATATTATGAAAAGATGTTGCTATGTAATTACAGTAATGTTGGAAACGGTCTGAAGCACAATTAAAAATCACTTGACTAAAGGAAGAATGAAAGAGAGCAAAAAATGGTCTAGAAAAGGGTGTAGGTCAGGGAGATCAGCTCGGTGCTTTGTGACCACCTAGAGGGGTGGGATAGGGAGGGTGGGAAGGAGGGAGACGCAAGAGGGAAGAGATATGGGAACATATGTATATGGATAACTGATTCACTTTGTTGTAAAGCAGAAACTAACACACCATTGTAAAACAGTTATACTCCAATAAAGATGTTAAAAAAATAAAAATAAATAAAAGGAAAGAAAGTGGGAGTACAAAAAAAAAGAAAGAAAAGGGTGTAGGTGATTTGAAAGTTTAGCTAAAAGATGGATATGAGAGGCTGTTGGTACACTGTCAGTTTTAGCATCCTCTGTGGATTAGTGGTGAGGGCAAAATTTCTTTAAGATCTGTTTTCTAAGAATGTCTTAGAGTCAGTTAACATTTATTGAGCCTAATCTCATAAACTTTTTAATTTAATCTTCCCCAAATCATTCATCATTCCCACGTAACAGATGAGGAATCTGAGGCTCAGAGTGGTTAATGCATTAACCTGAGATCGTAGAACTGATTAGTGCCATGGTAGATTCTTGAATGCAAGTCTCTCTTCTTTTAGCTTCTACTGCTTTCTGTATCAGGAAACCCACCTAAAAGTGCCTACAGGGACAAAGCAGGCAGGACAAATAAAGGGAGCTGCCAGGTTTGAGGGGAAAAAAAGAAGTAAAAGCAATCGATACATGGCTTCAGTGTCAGGGAGACATTAGGGATTGTTAGGGACTATGGCAAAGTGGAAAACTGCAGACAACATCTAAAGTGAACAGCTGGTACTCAGAACCAACTGTTTGTTACCTTTCAGGAGTGCAGACTCAATTGCCAGATCTGCTGATTATTCAGATTTTTATATATAGTTTATATAAGGTTTAGTGTTTGCTTTAATGTTAGCTCAAAAAAAAATCTTAACCTCAGATGTTTACCTGTTTCATCAAAAGGCAAAACAATACCTACCCGCAAACTAATTTCCATTCATGGACTTCCAGAGGTGACTTCAACTTTTTCTAAACCACTCTCAAATCATTCAGCTTTATCACAGATAGGACTTCAATCAATGATCTTCTGATCAGCTCCTCCATCTTGTACATGTAAATATTAATCCCCATGCTAATGTTATTTTTGACATATTTCTATCTATTTCCTACATGGGACATGTGTGGAAAAAACATGTTGTCTGATCAAATTTAGAACCCCAGTCCTGCTAAGCAAGAGCTGTGTGACCTTAAAGCAAGCAACTCAACCTCTCTGGGTATTCAGTTTCTTCATCTGCAACATGGAGGCACTGACATGTGAATTACAAAATCGAAATGAGATTTAAATTAGGCAACTATTAGAAGTTACAGTGCACAAGGCCTGTCAGAAAGAGCTTGGGCAAGGCCCTAGGGGTTGCCACTCTCCACCCTCCACCCCTCTACCCTCCCTCAGCTGAAAATTTCTTTTCTTTCAGTATTTGGACAACCCACTTGGAATACAACTGATTTTCTCAAAAAGTTAATGTAAAATAGAAACTGGAACTTCTCCTTTTGTCTGAAGCAGGCTCCTCCACTAGATTTCTATGCTTCCTTGTCACACGCTTACTGGGTACCTTGTTTGGCAATAGTCTTGCCTTATCATTTGGTATGTGATATATTTGAAAATGCACAGTACGAATTTGAGCCTTACCCTACTCGTACCAGATTTTTCCTTCCAGAGTAGAGGAAACCCAGTTCCTTTCTGCTGTGCTTCTTTCCTGGTAATCTCCTTTACTACTCATCTAGCGCATTTCACTTCTGACACTTCCGGTCATCAGATGTCGGGGTATCCTGCAATTTAGCTCAATCCTGACACTACCTACCAGGAGATAGCGTCACCTCTCACAGGGAAGGGCTCAGTCCCACAAGGCGGCTACCTTTACCCCCACTTCAGACGCCAGCCACAAGCCCAGCTTATCACCTGCGCTGTAGACAGGAGGTTCCAAAGACTCCCTCCTCAGGTTGGATTAACTCATTAGAGAGGCTCCCAGAACTCAGGCAAATACTTACTTACATGTACCAGTTTATTAAAGGATATGATAAAAGATGCACATGAACAGCAGATGAATAGGGCAAGGTCTGGGAGGGTTCCGAGCGCAGAAGCTTCTGCCCTTGTGGAGTTGGGATGCATCACCCTCCTGGTATGGATGTGGTTACCCACCTGGAAGCTCTCCAAACCTCCTACTGTAGGGAATTTATGGAGGTGTCCTCATGTAATCATGACCAATTTTTAACTTCCTTTCTGGCCCCTCTCCCCTCTCAGGAGGATGGGGGTGGATATGAAAATTCTAAGCTTCTAATCATGGCTTGTCCTCTGGTGACCAGTCTCCATCCAGGAGCCACCCAGAGTCACCTCATTAGAACAAAAGATGCTCCTAGTACTCTTATGATTTAGGAATTTACAAGGGATTCAGGAACCCAGTGTCAGGAACCAGGGTCAAAGACCAATACATATATATTTTTTTCTTCTATTATCTCACACCTAATATAAGTGTTTGTCAGTTGAAAACAGGCAGAGAACCAAGGCTCCTATGTCTCTTCCCCTTTCCCCATCAGTTGCCTAAATTCAACATGTTCTTTCCCACTGTAAACACCAACAATTACAAGAGAGGGTAAGCAATTGGGGTTTAGTTTTCTTTAGTTTTGTTTGAGGTTAAGTGAATCCCACAGCAATGAAAAATCAATATTGTATTTGGCCAGATAGACATTATTAAAGCACCTAGATTAAATGGAACATAAATAATAGTCCATTGATTTTTTTTATCCAATTTTTTGTAATTTAGTTTACAAGAAACAGTTATTCACAATGCACCAAGTGCTTGACTTGGCTGAGTATATTCTACAACATTTTATATGAATTTACGTTTCATCATCTCATATTATTTGTTCTATTTGTTTTTACAGATGTGTGTAAGAAAAGAGTTTTATAAATGTTTTTTTTTTACTCTCTGGTCCCTAACTGAACGCTTGGTTTTAACAAGAAATACCTCCTGCAAGGGTTACAGGCACATTCAAAACACTGACTTGTGCTCAAAGATGGAATTCTTCAGTATTAGCAAATACTGTAGGAATCATATTTTAAAATCTGATCATGGAGGTTAAACTGCCTTCTGATTCTGAGACTACCCAATGCTTAAGTGTCAGATTATTCAGGAATTTCCAATTCCAAGCCAAATAGACTCAGATAAGCTCCCGTGATTGACAGTAAAATACTAAAATTCACAGCCGCCAACCTCAGTCTCAGATCACATTCAACAACAGAAAGGGAACTTGCACAATGATGTGCAGTCCTCAGGTGGGTTCCATTTTCAAGGTTCTCTCTCCCATAAGCACTGAAGATCTTGAAGGCACTTATCGGGAAAATGCCGATTATGCTAATAACAGCTGTAGAATGATAAACGGCATGAATTAGTCTCCCCTCCGGAACCATTTCCAAAAGTATCTGTTCAGGGTTTCCCTGGTGGTTCAGTGGTTAAGAATCCGCCTGCCAATGCAGGGGACATGGGTTTGAGCCCTGGTCCGGGAAGATCCCACATGCCGCGGAGCAACTAAGCCCGTGCGCCACAACTACTGAGCCTATACTCTAGAGGCCGCGAGCCACAACTACTGAAGCACGCACACCTAGAGCCTGTGCTCCGCAACAAGAGAAGCCACCGGAATGAGAAGCCCGCACACCACAACAAAGAGTAGCCCCCACTCGCCACAACTAGAGAAAGCCCGTGCCGCGCAGCCTAAATAAATAAGTAAATAAATAAATACATTTTTTAAAAGTATCTGTTCATGACAGGTTTCCTGTCTAAAGGTGCAATTGCCAAGTTAACTTTATGCACATACTATTGATTTTTGGCGTAGTGAAGCCAGTTAATACTAAAGTAACGTAAAAATGAAGAATACGTGCAGATGCACATATCTACCAGACCACTTGTTAAACCCTGCCTGAACCAGTGCATACAAGTAGGTCATTGAAAGTCAATGCAAACCAGGGCAGCTCCCCTGGCAGGAGATATTAACCTGCAGGAGGAATCTTGCAGACAAGTAATACATTTCAGCCAAGCAGCTGTATATTTTATTTATGAATTGATATAAGCATAGAAATATATGGGAAGAGGAATGCATATTATATGTATCCTTAAACACACTCCAAAATAAAGGCAGATGAGAAGAGAGATTTATACCCACAAGTTCTTCAATTTAAAGGGTCTCTTCCCCCTTCTTCACCCCCAACTCCTCCCCCCCAAAAAAAATCAGAGCTTTAATTATAGCTCTGGGGCCTTAGTGCACTTAAGTGTCTTCTGTGTTGCGCCCCAGCAAGTGTAGCATTAACCAGCCCGGGTCTCCTGTCTCAGTTAAGACCACCCATGCTGCAGCCAGAGCAGTGCCATCAAGGCCCAGAGGGATCAAGGGATTCACATATGTCACTTGGTCCAAAAGCACCAGGGTCTTACATTTTGGAAAAGAGGTCTTAAAGGGGGCAGATTTCCCTTCCTAGGCATCCACTTGGATGTATACCCCATTGTGGACAGTGGAACATGTGTTTGCTTCGAGTTATGGAATGAGAGGTCAGGAAGGAACCTTCTAGATCATCCAATCCACAGCTCTCATTTTACAACTCTGGGACATCCCCCAGCCACATAGATGCAGGAAAACACAAGCAGGGGACCTCCACGTGGCCAGAAGGAGGCAGGATGTAGTAGAAAGAACATGGGCTCTGGAACTAGGCCAAGTTGTGTTCAGATCACAGATGTATAAACTGCACCAAATCCCTACCCTTTCTGAGCCTCACGTTACTCACCTCTACAATGGAAATAATAGTATAAATCCACAAGCCGTCATCAGTAGTTCAGAAATCTAAACTGCCCTGAAAAACAAAAGCATTTCCTAATTCATTTGGTAGCAGAGTCAGCCCAGACTGAACTTACTTGGAGGTAAAAGCCGACCTGAAGGGACGAGGCTACATATTGTCATTATTAATCCCATGGCAGCCGAGCACCATGCCAGGGGCCAGTCCAGGGGCCTCTAAGCCGAATGGAAGCCCTCTGGCTCTGTGTCTTCATCCCATGTGCTCAATGAAGAGGCTTCTGCTGTTTCTAAGCCCCCGGCTCCTGCCTGCTGTTCTGGCTGGTAGCAGGTTAGGCCAAGAGGCCGGCTCTTCTTTATAGGAGCAAAATCTAAAAGTCTAAAGCATTCTTTAGTAAGGTAGAGGGACAAGTCAGGTTGACTCATATTCTAAAAGCTTAAAGTAATTCATTTCCCTGCAGATGGAACCCCCTCTTTCCTAGGAGGGTCCCTTTGGCCTCACCCCTGCTGGCTTAGAGCAGCCCTGTGGGTGACAGGCCCTCCCACTGGACTCGCTTGCAGCCCATACTGGCTCAGCTGCAAAGTTTCAGGATGGCATTTTTCTGACTGTTTTTCCCCTTTTAGATTGGAAAAAGGACAGTGAAAAAGGAGAAGATTCAGCTTGTAGCTTCATGAAATGTTGTCATTCTATAATAAATAATTAATTTGGAAGAAGGAATAGTATCCCAGAAGGAAAAAGAAGTTACGCTGCCAAAAAATTCTTCAAGACGGACTTTTAAACCTGCTCCAAAGGAGCAGCGTTTAACTTCTGAGCGCCATCTTTTTTTTTTTTCCTCCCTCATTGGGTGGTTTTAAGTTGGGTTTGTGCTTTTCTTTCCTGTTGTCTCAGGAACATCAACAGCCTCGTCCTCCTCCGTTCTGAACACTGACCCGTGAGGCCCCCCTCTGGGAGATGGACAAAACAAACAGTTGGCTTCGGTGCATAATCAGGGCCAACCTCCCAAGTGGGCAGAGCAAGAAGTACAACATATCTGAGTGGGGCAGCAGGAGCCTGCTTCATATAAGCCCTGCCACCTGGCCTCTCCCTTGAGGCCAGAGGGTGTTAGCAGGAACCATCTAAGCAAACACCACTGGGTGAGACTAAGCTTCACCAGCTCAATGTTTTGGTGAACAGACAATGACAGCCAAATCCCATGGGGAAGGTGGGATGGGAACAGGGTATGAGGTCAAGGAGGGCACGGCTCAAAGCGTGACAGACAAGCTTCTCCAACCTCATCGCTTCCCTGTGTCATTTTCAGGCAAGTCGGCCTCCTCCCCTTCCCTAGGCCACCTGCAGGGCCAGCGTGGCAGGGTGACATGGCTTCCCCCAACCCCAAGCTCTTCTGCCTTCCATTGAGTGCGTGGCATTCCAGTCCACATGCAACAAACATTTTTTTGAGTGTCAACTGTGTGCCAGCTGGTCTAGGCAATGGGGCGAGATGAGTAAAGTACAGGCCTGGCCTTGAGGGACTCAAAGCTTTCACCTACATAGAGATGGCCTGGCAACATGATTTTATTGGTTCTCAAAGCAGGTTCCATGGAACATGAAGGCTGGGCAATGGGAGAGGTAAGGGGGATAGGTTCTGTGTCTATCTAAACTTCAGAAACACTGCTTACTTCACAGTGAGCCTTAGCAATAAAGAGATATGCTTAATTTCCATGACTCATTTGGGCCCAGAACCCATTTATCATTTAACATGTCGCAACATCCTAAGGTGCTTATCCACCAGGAAACACACTTCAAGACCCGACCCATCTGCTTCATTTCAGCCAGGCGTGCTTTGGAATTAAGAATTTTGGGAGTGTTAGCAAGGTAGTCTAGTACACCCTTTCTCTGTGCTCTTTGTGATGGCTGAGGGCTTCTTCAGAGGAGAAACAGAGAGAAAACCTAGGTCCATTAGACATCAAGGCCTACCAGCAGGGTTTGGGGACAAATGACTTTACATCAAACTCTGGAGTCTGGGACCACATGACCAGACTCTTATTAGTTTCTGTCATTTTCATCCCTTCTTTCCATTCATTTAAAAAATATGTATTGAGCACCTACTATGGAAGCAAGTGCATTGAAAACTGGGCATTCTCTGTCATCAGGGACCTTGCCGTCTGCCGGTCAGGGCAGGGAGTGACCTGGCCGGCTAACAAGCAATTTGAAGGTGTGATAAATGCCATGATAAAGGTGACCATACAGCCTGGGTTTGCCTGTTGTCTGTGCATAATATGTACAAGTGCCACTGTCATTCCCATAGGTGTCCTAGTTCTGACATTAGATTACAACGTCCCACTAGTTACAATGGGTGCAGGTTGTGGAAGTCCAGAGGACGGAGGGTCAGGGGAATCTTCTGGGAGGAACTGACCCTTGATTCCTGAAAACTGAGGAAGAAGAGGAGCCACAGACAGTGGTGGAGTCAGCACTCAGGTGGAGGAAAGAGCAAGTGCAAAGGATGAGAAAAGATAGGACTCAGCATGTGTGGTTACATTGAAGGAGACAGGTCTCAAAGAGTCCAGTTGTATCAGGCTAAGGAGGTGAGACTTTTCAGGGCCATGGGAAGCCCTTGATGGTGTTGTAAGCAGGGAAGTATCATGATCTAGTCAACATTGAAGAAGAACCACTCTGTGACTGGGAGTGGAAGTGGGGCAGTGAACTGGGCTCAGTTGGCAGAGCCCCTAGACCAGTGAGGACACTGTTACAGCCACCCAGGGGAGAAGTGCTGGCAGCCTGGGTGAGGACTGCAGCTGTGGGCTGGAGAGAAGTGGATGGATGGATGGATGGATGGATGGATGGATGGAATGATGGATGGATGGATGGATGGTTGGATGAATGGATGGGTGGATGGATGGATGGGTGGATGTATGTATGTATGTATGGATGGATGGATGGTTGGATGGTTGGATGGATGGATGGATGGATGGGCGGATGGATGGTTGGATGGATGGATGGATGATTGGGTGGATGCGTGGAATGATGGATGGATGGATGGATGGGTGGATGGGTGGATGGATGGATGGGTGGATGGGTGGATGGATGGATGGATGGATGGATGGTTGGATGGTTGGATGGATGGATAGGGAGGTCTTTGGCAGGTGGAATAGATAGAACTTGGTGATTGATTGATGGATCGGCTATGGTGGGGATAGAAGAAGAGAGAGTTGAAGGTCCACCCCATGCTTGAGCATGAAACTGGATGATGGAGTCTTCTTCAGTGAGACAGGGAGTATAAGGGGAGGAACAGGTCTTAGGGAGAGGGAGACAAGGAGGTTGATTTTGGCCAGGAGAAATGTGAAGTGTTCTTGCCATGTCTTGGCCTTTTCCAGAGCTTCAGGGCTGAAAGGGTAAAGACAAGGGGGCACTTTTAAAAAACGATTCACAAACATTCTTGAAACTGAATGAAACAAAAAGCCAAGTCAAAGCGTACCGGAGCAGCCTTGCTACTGGCACAACGTGTCGCTGGCTGTCGTCTTTTTGGGAGGCAGTGAATTGAACCTCCAACACCAAGCTCATCTGTTTCGCTGTGAAACAGAGCAGGTGTAGACAAGGGCCCTGTAAGCATCCCTCCCACTCACCCTGAGCACAGAACGTTCTGCTCCCAGCCTGTGCTACCACTGACAGCCCCGCTGAGCAAACCAGCAGTTATCAAGTGGTCTCAGTCCTTTTCAGGCTGAGGCAGGTTTACAGGCTGACGGTGGAATGCTCTCGAAGCCATTTGCCAGCCCCCTGAGCCATCCACCAACAGCGTCAGGTCTCTTGCCACTGCTTCCTCATCACCCCTGGGGCCACTGTGCAGGTTGGATGAGGGCAGAGGCAAAGGCATTTGGTTTGCTTTTGGCCAGAGAAGATCAGAGCTTAAAATTGCCAAGGCAGCTCTTGGATCTTCCAAGATCATTTGAAGTTCTCTACTTGATTGTCCCATCATGTTTGCCTGTAGGTTCGTGGTTCAGGGTTTATTCATATTATTCATCTTGGTTATGGTCTGAGAAGTTAAAGTGACTGCCTGGCTCTTTCTAGGCAAAGAACAAGAAAAATTACTTCACGGAACATGGCTGTCCATAGGGCTCTGCTTGATAGTGATGCTGTAAGCCAGGTTCGCCTCTGTAGCAGTGATGAAATTATCCACCCAAAACTGTCCAGTTCAGGGGCTGGAACCATCCTGTTGTCTGAAACTCTGAGCCATCAGCAGATGTATTCATCACCCCCAAAAGCCTCTTGTTGTAATCCAGAGGGCCAACCTTTTCAGGCAAAGCAAGAAAATTTCAAGTTTCATCTCATAAGTGTTACAGTGACCCAAGGCCAAGGTAAACCTTTTAAAGAAAGCCTATAAAGAATTCTTGGCCTTGAAAATGCAAACAAGTAGAACCTGAACAGTGTATTTATATTTTACTTAGCAGTCCCAAGAAACCTATGAGCACTTGGATTTTTTTTTCTTTTTTTTTCTTTTTTTTTTTTTTAGTAGTCCGCGGGCCCCTCACTGCTGTGGCCTCTCCCGTTGCGGAGCACAGGCTCCGGACGCGCAGGCTCAGCGGCCGTGGCTCACGGGCCCAGCCGCTCCGTGGCATGTGGGATCTTCCCGGACCGGGGCACGAACCCGTGTCCCCTGCATCGGCAGGCGGACGCGCAACCACTGCGCCACCAGGGAAGCCCTAGCGCTTGGATTTTATGACGTGTGATGTGTTCTGTGGTTTTTGTTATAACAGGAGTCTAGGCTTAGCTTTTTTCCCATGGTCTCTCTGTGTATAGCTGGAATTACAATCATCATAATCAAGCATTTAAGCAAACAAAAATAATCATTTGAAAGCTATTTTCCATAAGCTCTTTAGTTCTCAATTCACTACAATTCTGTTCAGAAGGAAATGTTCCATTTTTTTCCTATTGTAGTACTTACTGTCAGCAGTAAAAGCAAAGACCAGTTCTCCACATATAAAATTAATTCCATTTCAGCTTTTCTGAATAAAAACAAATCAATCAAAAGCCTAAATTTGTTTTTCTTCTAGGAAGACATTTTGGGGGGACAGGCCAGAATCCACTGGAGAATAGCATCCTAGTCATACTTAAGTGTAAGCACTTGGCATAATTTTGAGCCCTTCTGGAAAAACCAAATAGTTTACCTCTGGGACATTTTTTAATCTCTAAAATCCCCTTTGGCATCCACTTCATGCAAATTCTCCTCTTACCCCAGGCCATTCCTAATTAAAGTGCAAAGGTCTATAGATACAAAGATTCTATAAACTAACTCACTATTATTCCATCACCACTGAAGGACAAGGTGCTGAGCAGAAAATGGGAAAATGATTGTCCTGGCCTGCATAAATAGCAGCAACGGGAATTATTCCAAACCCAGGGGGAATAGCTACACAGTCAGCTCCTTCTTTGTGTCGGCAAAGAGAGTGAATTTGCTGGGATAACTCAAAACAATGGGCGATCTGCTCCCGTTCGTGTTTCCACTTCAGTCACCTGTGAATCACAGAAATGAGACGCGAAATCACGAGAGAAACTAGCAATGGTAAGCACGGGAAGAGAAGCTCCCAGAGGATAAAGAAGAGAGAAAAGAATTTTTCCCTCTTGTCCATTGCACCCTTTGATGTCTGCCCCTTAACAGGCTATTTTTTGAGTCATCCAATTATTCATAGTTTGCTGTATTAGCACTCTTCTAAATTGGCAACGCAAGACTTTTGCCCAGGGTGTAAGCTGGCCAAGCCTCAGGTCCAACAGAGACTGGGAAACGGTATCTGCTTTGCTGCCTCATCCAGGTCATGCCAGCGGCCCCTCTAGAGCTGCCTGGCCAGGCATTCTTGGGCCTCCCCTGTTTGCCAGTGGTTATCTCCCATTCCCCACCAGCCCAGCTACTGAGACAGACAGAGAAGGGGTTGAGAGATGGAGAATTTTGCTGACACCTACCTTGTGAGGTCCAGAAATAGGGGAGCCACATTTTGCTCTAAGACTTCTCATGTCGTGGGCTATGATGACTCAAAGGTGACCTGCAGTGGCACCTGCATTTCACAGTCTAGCAGACACTATGAAGTTTTATTCTAAAGAGTTTGGAGTTAATCTGAGTTATTTACTTCCTGGGGGAAACCCCAGAAGATGCCACTGTGATGGTTATCTGAAGTCACTGAAATCTGGTGTGATTGTTTCCACCTCCATTTACATCCAGACAGAGCTGCATCCCTGAACCGGGAAGAATCAATGGGAGAAAAAGAATGTCCGTCCACAGCACAAAACAATGCAGCCTTAGCCTGAACAAGAACACCCTGTGAGGCCCTGGCAGTGGGGAAGGTTGGGAGCCGGAGGGAATGTCACCAGGCTATAAACCTCGGTAGTCGGCTCGAGACGGGGCCCTGCCTCTACCGAGAATGCCCTGGCCTCCTTTCAAAACGTCAGATTTACTCCAAGGGCTCTGAATGGCATCAGGAACCCAGTGGCCCTGCAGGAGCCAACAGAAAGAGCCGTAGAATGCTTGGCTTGGCCTCCTCCAAATCCTCAAGAAGGTCGCAGGCCGCTTCCTACCCCTACCACCTCCAGAGCACACACTCACCTTCCTTTGCAAACACTCTTAAAATCAGCCTCAAAAAAAAGAAGCTCAGGGCTTCCCTGGTGGCACAGCGGTTGAGAGTCCGCCTGCCGATGCAGGGGACGCGGGTTCGAAATAACAGCTACTGTTCAATCAGCATTTGGCACATGGAAGATGAAAATTCCCCAACTTCCAAAGTCACCAACTCTTGAATGTCCTTGGCCTCCCTTTTGCTGGTTGAAAGAGCAGAGAATCTTTCAGTTCTGAGTACATTCCTAAACTCTGTATCCAACCCCTCCCGGGTTCTGTGTTATTAAGTCACATCTCATACTCCCTCAACTGTGTATTCAATTCCTAAAAGGCTCAAAACACTACAGCTCATGAATAGAACCTCAAAACTATACGCAGTAGAAAGAAAGGGAGGAGGGTGAGACAGCCCAGTTCCTCTTCCAGGGTGTCTCTGCTTTTTTCCTCTCCTCTTCTTTTTCCTCAAGGAACCAGGGATACATGGGACAAACTATTAAAACTCCAACCATTGCAAATGGAAGTCTGCCCCATGGCAAATCTTTTCACACCAATAATTCTGTTCCTAACCTAAGCCCATTATCATGCCACAAAGTTCCTGGGCCACAGTCACCTACTGGGTTGATGGCCTCAGGTATGAATGGTGCTGAAGCAGGCTCAGAGAATGCAGAAAATTAAGGTCTTTTCTAAGAGGCACCTCTGCTGACTTTTTCCGAAGCCAGGGATGTGATCGTCGTGCTCTGAGCTCCAGAGTCAAAGCGAGGGGAAGTGAGGCTGGCAGTGCAGCAGCTCAAGTGTGCATTCTGGCTTCACCATCTCCTAGCTGAATGGCTTCAACTCCCTGGGCCTCAGTTTCCTCACCCATAAAATGGGGATAACGATAAAGCTGATTCCTAGGATTAAAGGAGATTATTCATGTAAAACACTTAACACAGAGTTTCCAATATACTTAGTGTTAATAAATGCTGGACACCATTAATATTGCAATTCTGAGCCAGAGGGTCAGGGAGGCGTGAGCTTGCTGCTTTTGATTCTAACCCAGGTCAGAAACTCGACAGTGTTGCATAGAACGTGAAACTGGAGGGCAGGAATAGCAGGAACTCATCCGTACAGTAGAAAGGCCCATTCATATCAGCACGTCTTTACCTTCCTTACCCTATTTGTAGTCAATCAACAGGGATCTCAAGGGTGTTTGGAAACTCAGGTAGAGACAAAGGACGCAGCCAATCTGTATCGCTCATTTTGTCAGCAGAAAGTTTCATTAGATTGTCAGATTACCTATAAACGGTGACTTCATTGTGGGGTGGGGGAACCCCTGAGAGCGTAGCCAAAGAGCAAGGAGCCTCCCATCCTTGCAGAGTGGTTCCCATGGACTTCAAGTTTTTGTCTCGCCACCAAGGTCCTACTAGATTAGGTGAAAATCTCATAAGATTCCTTACCAAATTCCAGTTCCTAAGATTCAGGTGGAGCTGGAAATGTCCTTGAAGTAATCATATTTCTGAGAAACTGCCAATATTTCTCACCCATACCCCTACTGAGTAGGATAGGGTTGTAAATGAGGGAAATTTCTCCATCCTGCTAAACTATTTAGAGAGGAATTCTGACTGAAAGTCACAACCAGTTCAGCCTTCCCAATTCCTGAGGGTGATTTCAAATTGGTTTTCAAAAGAGAGACCAAGAGCCCAATCCCACAGAAGTTTCTGGAACTGGCATTAAATGAATCTTTCACAGAACTCCTAGCAGCGGTTGGATATTAACAAGGAGAAAAGAACAATTATCGTTTGGCGCTCCAAGTGCCATTTTATGTCACTTTAAAGAATGAATAGACTTCCAGCTCCACTCAGCTGTCTCCTCACAATTACAAAGCAATGGTAAATAACTGTGGCAAATGGAAGGTTTGATTTAGGAGAATGAAATTGTACAACGACTCGGTGCTTATTCTTCCTTTTCTGTGGCAAGCGGGACAGTTCCTGACACTGGTTTGGCTTATATCCAGATCTGTGACTTACAAAAAAATAAATAAATAAACCGTTTATTAAAGCAGACACACAAAAGCACAGCAAACCTACCAAAACATTTAAAATTATTTTTACAAGGAGAGAATAATCATATCATGTGGCATGGTTTAATTGGCCCTCCAGTAGTTTTATTTAGCCAAAGGATCATATTTGTCCATGCCAATAAAATTTTTGAACGGTTTTAATAGAAAGTGCGCCTTTCCATTTTCTCAGCGCACCGGTTTCAGAGGACGCCACCTGAGCTCTGCTCCTGAGAAGATGTGTTGATACGGTGGATATGTAGGACTTCTCTCCTTCTGCACCCGTAATTCACTGAAAGGCGGGGGGCAGGTTTTATACTCGCTCTGAAAGGGGTCTAGAGCCCGGGTAGGGGAGACTTTGATCTAGGGCCCAAAAGCATCTTATCCAAACATGCATTCATTTAATCTTGCAACTCAAGAGTGACAGACCCTTCCAAAGTGGTTTGGGAGGACCAAGGGGACAGGGCTGGGGCATGCAGGAGGCACTCACAGCTATGCCCAAGGAGCCAGTTATCTGTGATACCTGGTCTCGGGAGAGAAGCTTTGCCTCTCAGAGAGGCAGGAGGGACGAGGTAAAGCATTCCTAATGCAGGCAGCCTCCCCTAGGGCTCTCCAGGGAGCGAGGTTCTGTGTACAGAAAAGCATAACAGCAAACAAGAGCTGCCCTAGGGAGATCCAGATGGGCTGAAATCCATGGCTGTGGTTTTTCCCACTTTTCGTCCTGTGGCCACTTCAGCCCTACTCATCCTTCACACACATCCCTCATCCCAAAGGCCCCCGTCCAGTGTCATTTCCCATGATTTTATTTCTTGCCAATTAAATCCCAAATAAGTTTCGGGTTTCAGATAATACCCTTTCCCAAACAATTTGCAAGTTAACAGAAAACCCGAAATCCTTTTCAAGTCTCAATTCAACTCAACAAACATCAATTGAGAGGACTCATTTCTAGCTACTGGACATTAAGCACTGCAGACACGAAAAGCAATGAGACAATGTTCCTCCCTCAAGGAGCTCACAGTCTTACAGGGGAGGAGATATATAGTCAAATAGTTCTTATATATCAACATAAATATACTCAGAAAGTTGAGTGAAGGCCTGTGGGAGCCCCAGTAAACAAATTCCCTAGTTAGGATACAGGGATGGTGACGAAGAAAAATTGAGCGGTATATCCATTAGGATTATGTTTTGCTGCATATAACAAAAATCCAAATAACAATAGCTTAATCAAAATAGAGGTTTCATCTCATGTAAAAGAAGTCCAGCATTAAACAGTCTACAGCTGGTAACAGAGTTCTATGATGTCAACAGTATTCCTATGGTCCTCCTATCTTTCTCCTCTACCATCCTTAGTATACAGCTTCTATCCTCAAGCTTACCTCATGGCCCCAAAATGGCTGCTGGAGCTTCAGACAGCACATACAAGTCCCAGGCAAGAAAGGAAAAAGGACAAAATTGAAGCTCTCTTTGCAGAGCTTCTCTAGAAATTCTACCCAACAAACTTGTTCAACTTCATCGGCCACCTAATCTGCTGAGGAAATAGAACCACTTGCTATCGTAAGGAAGAAAGGGAGACTGGATATTGGATAGGCAAAAAGCAATCTATCCCACAGGCTTTAAAGAATAAATGGGCCTCCTCCAAAGATAGTGAGGAAGGGCATTCCTTGTAAAAGAAACAGAGCATGCAAAGATAGAAGTCCGTATAGTATTTGGTAAATATGGGAGCAGTGAGTAGCCTACAAAGGCCTTCTATGTCTTAGTAAATCAACCTTGGTTTATTTTTTTTTAATTTATTACTATTATTATTATTATTATTATATATATATTTTTGGCTGCGTTGGGTCTTCATTGCCACACACTGGCTTTCTCTAGTTGTGGAGAGCGGGGGCTACTCTTTTGTTGTGAAGAGCAGGCTTCTCATTGCAGTGGCTTCTCTTGTTGCGGAGCATGGGCTCTAGGCGCGCGGGCTTGAGTAGTTGCAGCACGCGGGCTCAGTAGTTGTGGCACACGGGCTCTAGAGTGCAGGCTCAGTAGTTGTGGTGCACGGGCTTAGTTGCTCCGTGGCACGTGGGATCTTCCTAGACCAGGGCTCGAACCCATATCCCCTGCATTGGCAGGTGGATTCTTAACCACTGCACCACCAGGCAAGTCCCTCAACCTTATTTTTTTAAGTCAGTGGATTTTCTAACTTTAGGGTATGTGTTATGGTTATTGTTGTTCCTAGGCAGCCTTTTATTTGGATGGAATTTTATGAGGAACCCCAAGATAAAAAAGCTAAAAGAGAGCAGCTCTGGCTCAAGGTAGGATTGCGGGAGGAGAATTGAACTTTAATTAACCACTGCACCACAAGGCAAGTCCCTCAACCTTATTTTTTTAAGTCAGTGGATTTTCTAACTTTAGGGTATGTGTTATGGTTATTGTTGTTCCTAGGCAGCCTTTTATTTGGATGGAATTTTATGAGGAACCCCAAGATAAAAAAGCTAAAAGAGAGCAGCTCTGGCTCAAGGTAGGATTGCGGGAGGAGAATTGAACTTTAATCATCATAAGGTACAGAGTGGTAAGTCCTAGAAGAGGAGTAAATAAAAGATCAATGAGATTTCAGAGACAGTGACAGTTGAGCTGTGTCTGAAAGGATGTAGGATTTCCAAGTGCCAACGTGAAAAGAAAAGCAGTTCAAATGGAGGGCACAGCATATGCAAAGGCCCAGAGAGACAGCGATACATAAAGAGGAATCAGTGCCCAACTACATTTATCAGAAACTAAGGATTGTGGAAAAGTATGGGGAATAGGGTTGGAAAAGTAAGTGGAATCAGCAGAGGATAATGAAGTTCAAGCCTCTAGTCAAGGACGCAGCCATGATGGAGGCCTCTGATCTCACCACTTGACAGTACAGTAGTAGCAGTCATGCGATTGTACTCCAACTTATTTTTTTTTTTTTTTTTTTTTTTTGTGGTGCGCGGGCCTCTCACTGTCGTGGTCTCTCCCGTTGCGGAGCACAGGCTCCGGACGCGCAGGCTCAGCGGCCATGGCTCACGGGCCCAGCCGCTCCACGGCATGTGGGATCCTCCCGGACCGGGGCGCGAACCCACGTCCCCTGCATCGGCAGGCGGACTCTCAACCACTGCGCCACCAGGGAAGCCCCCAACTTCTTTTAATGATAATCAGGATACACTGATTGTTTGGGTTCTCAGTGTACATAGGACTATTGATAAAATGCAGTATATATGAGGCCTGAATCTGGATCCATGTACATCCAAAAGGCAAAAAAATGTCCCACAGAAAGGGTAAATGCACTACTCAGTCACCTTTGGAACTAGTCCCTGGTGCCTCCCCACCAAAACTATTGTAACCTAACTCTCTAGGTGCCAAGTCACACAACCAGGTAGTCCTTAAGTCAACCAGTCCCCACTATTTGGAACCCTGAGGAGAGACAGCACTGGTATGTACTTGCCCTCCTCTGTGGCGTTCTCTCTCTATCTAAACTTTGGGGCTATCGATGTGGCAGATGCTTTGAAAAAAAGGTTTGCAAATTGTAGGAGGCTACCCATAGTGGGTCATGGAATCGTTTCAGTAACCCAGGACCAGCATTTCTTTAAAAAAAGAAAGAAATACACGAGAATACCATATTAGAATAGGATAGACTATCCTGTGGTAACAAACACTTCCCAAATCTCAGTGGCCCATCAAACATTTTTATTTCTCTCTCACTTAAAGGCTGCTAAGGATACAGGTCACCCTCTAGGGCAACAGACCTCCATGAGGCAACTCAGTGATGCAGGCAGCTTTGATCTGTGGCTCCACCAACTCGACCTGAGGCCTCCTGGGATCACTGTATCGAGGAAAGAGTGAGCTGGAGGTTTGCTGGCTTCCTATGTTTCAGCGTAGAAGTGACACTAGTCACCGTGACCACAGCACATTGGCCAGAATTAGTGATATAGCCCCACCTACTTCAAAGAAGCCTAGGCACCTTCTTCAAAGATACTGATGTACCTGAAAGACGAGGAGACCTGGATATTGGTGCGTCCTAGCAATGCTCAGGAGAAACACATAGAAGACAGACTGAATGGGATGGGACAGGATAGGATAGGATAGGGTAGGGTAGGATAGGATGGAGAATAGGACAAAGAATAAAAATAGGAATAGGAATAGACCCAAGTGCATCACAACAGTGTTTTTAGTTTTATGACTCGGCAGATGTTAGGACACGTACTGAGAAGCAATTATAAAATGTATTTCCAGGTAGGGGTTAGAGGTGAAAAAAAGTTTGAAAGTGACTGCATCTGGAAGAAAAATGTGCCTGGAGAGCAGAATGAGATTATTTATGACATGTGACCCTGTGACAACCAAGGGCTCTCCTCCTATGTCCTCTCAGTCAAAGGAAAAAGAGTTTCTAATGTCTCCTGAACGGGGCTTCATTCCATAGCTCCAAATAACCCAGTGTCACATACCCTGATTCCCATATGCATAACTAACTCAGTGGGTTACAGCAGTCAGCGTTGCTGGTGCGTGTGCTTGTGTGTGTGTGTGTGTGTGTGTGTGTGTGAGAGAGAGAGAGAGAGAGAGAGAGAGAGAGAGACAGACAGAGCAACAGAGATTTGTCTTTCTCAATAGTAAGGAGTTCACTAAATGGCCAGGAAGAGACGGTGTCTTCAGAGTATAGGAAAGTTGGATCGGCCTCAAGGACAACCAGAGCCCAGAGAAACAAATGCAATGATGAGAAAGGGCTGCTCTAGGGCGACCTTGAAAACCCCATGCCCAACATGAAAACACCCCGCTTCTGAGTGAGTGCCTCACTCCCGTGGAGACAGGTCGTTCCTGTGTCAGGAGCCTCGGAAGGTAAGTGCTCCATTGAAACCCTGCGGACATGAAACAGTGAGCAGATCCTCCCTGAGCACCGTCACGTGGGGGCACAGCTCCAAGAACAGAAGGGAATCTTCTGGGAGAAACTTTTCAGTACCTTCCTCTGGGCTCCAGCAGCCAGCAGAAGAAATATTAGGAAATCCTTGGGGCACATGGAGGGGTTTTCATGAGTAAACTTGATTTGGGGATATTTGGAATATCTTTCTAATACATACAACTCCTCAAAGGACACAGTGAAAATAATAATAATAATAACGTTAACTAATGTTTGCTGAGTGCTTATTATGTGCCCAGACCTGTGCTTAAAAAAGTATCTGTTTTTATCTCACTTAATCGCCCCCATGAAGTCACTATTGTAAGCTATTTCCATTCTATGGATGACGAAAATGAGGCTCAAAGGGCTTAGGAAATTTGCTTACTCACAGCTAATAAGAGCTGTGATTCAAACCCAACCTGTCTGCCTTTTTAACTACTCCCCCCAAAATAAATAGATAAATACACAGAAGACTTGGGATTATTCAGAAGGAGCAGGAAATCACTGGATGAATTATTTTCCCAAAAAAAGACATACTGAAGTCCTAAGCCCCAGTACCTCACAATGTAAACTTATTTGGAAATAGGTTCGTTGCAGATGTAATTACTTAAATTAAGATGAAGTTATAATGGAATAGGGTGGGTCCCTAATCCAATATCACTGGTTTGCTCATAAGAAGACAGTCCTGTGAAAACTCAGGGAGAACAGCATGGGAAGATGAAGGTAGCCATGCAGTGATGCACCTACAAGCCAAGAACACTAGGGAGTTCTGGCCGTAACCAGGATCTGGGAGAGAGGCATGGGACAGCTTGGCCCTCAGAGCCCTCAGAAGGAACTAACCCAGCCAGTACCTTGACCTCAGACTCCCAGTCTCCAGAACTGTGAGATAATACATTTCCGTTATTTTAAGCCACCCAGTTTGGGGTGCTTTGTTAACGCAGCCCTGGGAAACAAAGACACGAGGTAATTGCAATCTCTAAATACTTACCTAACCAGATCTAACATAGCATTATGAGTCTCCTCGGTAATGAGAAAATAGAGGCACAAAGAGTTGGAGACTTTTGCTCAAATTGAGAAGCAGTCATGGAGCCAGAACCTCAGCTGTCTGTGTTTGGTGTCTGCCATCTGCCTCCCCCATGAAAGCACTGAAAGTAATTTCCTCTTTAGTTTTGTGCTCTGAGAATCCTGACCCATGGAGTCCACGTTGAAGTTGTCAGTGCAAAAGTGACTGTTCCTGGCTCCCTGGAGGTAGAAGATGAGTACAGTTATGCATCCCCGGGGGTCCCTGCCCACGCCCACCTGGGGAAGCGTGTCCCCCAGGTACGCACTCTGTTCTGGATGTCGAGGGGAAGGGCCCAGCCCCATGGATGAGCCAGAGAGGGCTTGGGCAGGGCTGGCCACCTCCGTCTTAAATGTGAATCCTGGGGTAGCCAGCTGAGGCTCCAATACTCACAAGACCAGATGCAATCAGTGTTGGGGGGAAGAAATCAAACAAAAATTTCCCTCCAAACAAGAGTGAAGACTTGGAACGTTGGAGCAGAGTTACTTCTCAGAGCCCAGTTCTCCAAAACACCGCAAGGGAGGTGACCCATAAAGGCCTCTTGTCAAAATCACCATGAGCTAACAGAGGAGGTCTGGGTCTTTGGCAGCACTTCCCCTAACAACCAGAAGGCCACGAAAAGCCAAGACCCACTCCATGTGAGTATCAGCAGCATTCTTCTCCAGAACTGTTTTCTCTCGAAACAATGAGCCAAATGTAACCTCCCATATGGGGCAAATGGATTTAACTGCGTCTGATAGGCAGCAAAGATTCCTGGAAATCTGTGATCCCATCCTGTGCCCAAAGGGAAAAATTTTAAGGCCACAGTAGTAGGAGGAGAAGCAATGGTGGTAAGAATGAAAGTAATACTATTGCCATCATTGTTATTATTGTTATTATTGCACTGTGCAGCTCATAGATATTGTACCTCCACATCCAGAGTTCTTCAAGAGACAGGATGCCATTCTGCTCTGCATCATTTAGACCAGTGGTTTCCAGGGAGTTCTTAATATGCAGATTGCTAGGCCCCCACCTAAGGGGGTCAGGGCCAAGGGCCTGGAAATCTGCATTTTAAGAAGCAACAATGATTCTGACGCAGATGAGCGGGTGACCACACTTGGAAAAACCCCAGGTTTAGACTTTCTTTTGTATTTAGATCCAAGGCTGTGGATCAGATGAACTCTCAGGTTTCCTCCGGCCTCATGATTCCAATATTTCCCCCTGTTTATCTCCTGTCCACTTGCCCTACTTACACTGGCTGCTTTGGTATCTTACAACTGTCTTCTTTCCTTTAACCTTTCAACAAACTCCACTGCCCTTTCTCTGTCCCTGGATTGTCTATCTGGAACCAAGAAGCCCAACAGAATTAACATTTGATAGTTAGATCCTATGGATATCACTGATAAAACCAACTCGCGGTACAAATAAGATAGCGAGCACATCATTTTATCGGCCTTTAGTCTGCCCTTGTCCTTAATACTTAATCACCAGAGTTTCCTAGCTCAGGACCTCTAGGGGAACATGGATGCATTTCAAGGCCTCTGGGAACTCTCTGACATGTCACATGAAATTTTACGCAAATGATGAGCTTACAGGCATTCTTTCAGAGATGCCAGCCCAAGGCCAGGGAAGGTTAGGAATCATGGCTCCAGGTACCATCAGCTCACCTGGCTGTGACATAGGAAGTCCATTTTGATAAATCTAAGTCACATTGGTTGAATTATGGACAGTCCCCAGTTAGCTTAGGCAATTCAGACAGAGCACAGTTTACAAATCTAACTAGACCACATCCCCATTCATTAGTAATGTGCTAGATACTAATCACCAAAGACAGAAGATCAAATAAAATACAGTCCTGGGGGATTCTGGGAAGACGGCAGTGGCCTCAACAGCAGTCTCTCAATCTCTCCAAACCCCTACATAAAAATAGGCAGAACAATTTTTAAAAGTAAGTAAAAAAATTTTTAAGTTTAAAAAAAAATAGACAGAACAATTAGGTAACAAAACCAAAATCCACGGACACGTTTATAGCAAAACTAGGGGCAAGTTTTCTCACAAACTCCAAATTAAAAGTGGGGGGAAACAAACCACCAATAGTACAAGTGTCCATTCAGGAGGAAAAAGGAAGCAATAGGGTAGCATCTGAGGGACCTGAAATCAGGAGAACTGAATGGCCAATAGTATTTCCTGGAAAGTGTAGTTGGACCAATTTGATAAACATCCCTAAACCTGGTGTTGGGCCAGGGAGTGGGGGATGTAGTTTTCTCTAAGAGGAGTAAGTGGAAGGTCCCAGGAAGAAGGACTGAATGGGCTGGCGCTGTCGAGACCCCTGAGAGCTCTCAAAATTGTACACGAGTGATGAGCACATGGGCATTTTTTCAGAAGTCTCCCTTCCAGATCAGGGCCCTACACTCAGGTGAAATGGCCTTGGAGTGGAGTTAAAATTGAGCTGCATAGAGACAATAGTGATAAAGGAAAGACAAGGTCCAGATCAGCTGGGGGGTGGGGGGAAGTGCAGTGGGCACAGGAAACAGGGCAGGAAATCTCAGAATGCAAGCCAACATGTTTACCACTATATATAAACAACAGAAGAGGGAACCCTGTGAAGTCAGAACAGCTTTCCTGAGCCCTACCTCATTCTATAACTTTAGGAAAACTAATTTTACATAAGGACGAACAACAGAAAAGAAGTCAAATCCCATAGCGCCTTATTATAAGGAAAAAAAAACAAAAAAGAGGATGAGGAGCAGAATAAAATCTCTACAAATAATGAAAGCATGCCAGAAAGATGTGCCCGTAAACAGATCAAAACTATAACATAATATATTAAAGCAAGTTAAAAGACATTAAAATGATATGCGCTATGAAAGAATGAAATAAATCAGAATTAGAAAAAAACTCTGGAAACAATTTAAAATTTTTAAAAAATTATTTCAGAAATGAATAGTAAATTAGAAAGACTACAAAAGCAAATAAACACAATGGATAATACCTTAAGAGAAAATGCAAGTGAAAAGAAAGAGAAGTTTTTAAGTCAAAAATGAATGAAGAAAAAGATTTAAAAGATTCAAGAGAAAGTGACAAATATTGAAGATAGGCACAGGAGATTGAACAACTAGAAAACAGGAATCCCTGAAAAAAGAGCAAAGCAAGGAAACAGAACAAGTCCTAACTCAAGAGAACTTCCCTGAAATACAACACATTTAACACATTGGGAACTACACTTTGAAAGAGCACACCATGTACCTGAGACTATCAACTAGGAACAGCAAACATCAGAAAAAAATTAGTGAAATTAATGAAATTTTTTTTAAAGTCCTTTGGACATCTAGAGAAAAAAAAACATGATTTATAAGGGAAAGAAAATTATATTTTCATTAGACTTTTCAGGAGCAACTCCTTACGTTAAAAGAAAATTGAAACATATTTAAGTAATCAAATAAAGTATAAGCCAATAATTTTATTTCCAGAAAAACAGTTTCAATATATAAAGGGCACTAACTCTTATCAATATTCGAGAACTCAGAGAACATTTCCATGAGTCCTTCCTAAGGAATCTACTAAAGAACAAGTTTCAAAGAATCAAAATGACTAGAAAGACATTGACATAAGGTGAACATTAAATATACAGTTACCTGTAATGCTAAGATTACATGAGGGCTGAGAGAGAGTATAGAATGTAATGGTTATATATTCTGACAATGTAAATATAGTACAACTATGAATAGTTCTACTATAGATTTTCTTTTTTTAATGAGAAGTTAGAATGGAGGAAGGATAAGCAAAAATTTTTAATATATGATGTAATTATTACGGTGGTAGTATATTATGATTATGAGACTACTGTAAGTGTAATACTATGGATAAAACAAATGAGTCATTGTGGAATATTCTAATTCTATCATCCCCTATGTCCTTGAGAATCAGAAGTTTTTGAACTTGAATTGGAAGTATCCATAGGAACTCATGAGATATATAATCAGTGGTGTGGTGAAGCCAGTTTACAAGAGCTGGTAAGAACAGATTGTACACATTTGTCCCAACTCCACGTTTAATGACTCCATGTTGGTATATTGGAATCAGCCATAATGGGAGTATTTACACCATGAAAATTGGGAAATGCTACAAATCTGCCCTTTTTTTTAAGAGAGTCAGTTGTTAAACATTTGCCAGCACCCCATTTTATATTGCAACTTTGGTGCTCAGGTTGTGCTGTTAAAATACCCTTTCTCACTGAAAAAAAAAAAAAACCCAGAGAAGTTTGGAGAAATAGCTTCTTTGAGGTCTGAAACAGAAATGTATAAGGTGAACCTACAACTTGCCATGCAGATGACAAGGAAGCTGTCAAAGATACTGGCATCATGTCAATAGGACTCAGAAGCCAATCTGAAGATTCCCATTGACCAAAGAGCTTCAGTTTGAACTTCAACAGTGATAAAAATTGCAATCAGGGCTTCCCTGGTGGCACAGTGGTTGGGAATCCGCCTGCCAATGCAGGGGACACGGGTTCGTGCCCCAGTCCGGGAAGATCCCACATGCTGCGGGGCGGCTGGGCCCGTGAGCCATGGCCACTGAGCCTGTGCGTCTGGAACCTGTGCTCCGCAACGGGAGAGGCCCCAGCAGTGAGAGGCCCGCATACCGCAAAAAAAAAAAAAAATTGCAATCAAATTCATTTAAATGCATTACTTTATGATGATATTTAAACAAAGAATCAGTCATTTTCAGAGGGTCATAACCAATCATTATCTGGAAAACTAGTAAATAGAGGGAATAAATCAAACATTTATCTTGCCTTTCCTGTATTGACTATTCCACTGAATATCCCAATAGGACAAATGAAAAGTGTCTCTTTATAAAAGTATTCTACCTAATAAAATAATAAAAAGATAAAATTAGAATTTCACTGTTTGCACACCCCAGTGAGCAAATAGATACAGTTATTACACATCAGTGGCTGCTAAAATCACACAAAGAGAGACAACCAGATATGATGTGCTTCTTTAGTCTTGCAGAAGGGGTAGAATAAAACCTGAATCTGATCCAGTCTCTGGATCCAGCTGGCAATTTGCCCGAGATACGAAGGGCAGAGGAACATGCTGGGCTGCACATGAGCTTGCAATCAGCAATTCAGACCATGGGAAACTCCACAGGTCCAATGGCCCGGGTTCTTCAGCAAATAAATTATAAAGAAAAGGGTGGAAGAGGAATCTATAGATTAAAAGACATAACACATTTTTTTAAAATAGGCAAGACCAAACTGTAGTGTGCCAGAATGCACATTTAAGTGAGAAAACTGTAATAAAAACTCAAGGAAGTGACTTGTATAAAAATCAGGATAGAAGTTACTTTTGGAGAGAGGAAGAAGTTTTGATTAGGATGAGACACCTGAAAAGGGCTTCAGGGGTAGGCGACATAGTTCTGTTTCCTGGAATCTGGAAGGTTTCCATGCCTTATAATGATCCATTAAGATACACATTAGATTTGTGATGATTGATGTATCACTTTTTCATTTTACAATTAAAAGATTTTATTTTATAAGTTCCCTCAAGGAGTTTAGAGTCTAAAGAGGAAGATGGAGATGTAAACCATCAGCTTTAAGACAATGTGATAAATGCTGTCAGGCAGATATGTATTATACATGTTGCTCCGGATCCGCCATGGAGCTGAAGCAGTTCAGCGTGGCAGATCTGAGATGGCTATTGGGAGGAAGGGACACACCAGCCTGGCCTTGAAGGGAGAGCCATTCTCCAAACAGACATGTGAGTAGCAGAGCTCAGAGACCAGGCTGAAGGGGCTTGCAGTCACTCCTTGCTATCTTATTCCAGGCAGTTCTGCTTATCCCTCAGGGTGTTTATTCGGGCTTCCTTTCTACCCTAGCACTTGTCTAGGGCAATTTCCTTTAAAATGGTAAAGGTTAAGATTGTCAACCAAAGGAACACATGTTCACCCTTGTATGTGAATAGCGGGTTTCTGCCTTTTCCTCGTTTTTATTTTTTATTTTTTTTTAATTGGAGTAGAATTGCTTTACCATGTTGATTAGTTTCTGCTGTATAACGAAGTGAATCAGCCATATGTATATATATATATATCCCCTCCCTCTTGAGCCTCCCTGCCAACTCCTGTCCCACCCCTCTAGGTCATCACAGAGCACCAAGTTGAGCTCCCTGTGCTATACAGCAGCTTCCCACTAGCTAGCTATTTTACACATGGTAGTGTATATATGTCAGTGCTACTCTCTCACTTTGTCCCACCCTCCCCTTCCCCCCTGTGTCCACAAGTCCGTTCTCTACACCTGAGTCTCTTTTCTGGCCTGCAAATATGTTCATCAGTACCATTTTTCTAGATTCCATATATATGTGTTAGCATACGGTATTTGTTTTTCTCTTTCTGACTTACTTCACTCTGTATGACAGACTCTAGATTCTTCCACATCACTACAAATGACGCAATTTCGTTCTTTTTTATGGCTGAGTAATATTCCATTGTATATTCTTGATAGCTTGTTCTTGAAATAGAGTGGCTGCTGCAAAGACAGGACCACACCCCTACGTTCTCTGCGTGTGCCAGTGCAGAATGGGAAGTCCTCCCTCAAGCTCGAGAGAACAGAGTGATGAAACAGCTTAAAGAAGAGAGCTTTTGGTTGGACTCTTAAAGCCTTCCTCCAACCTGAACCCCAAATACACCTCAGCAAAATTTTTCATCATGTACTTAAGCAAGATGGCAAGACAGTGTGTCCAATTACAGAATCCAACATATCCTAAGGAAGAGGGAGAACACACTCAATTCAATTTGTTAGCCCACATTTCCTGTGAAATAAAGCATAAAGGGTGTGATTTGTATATTGGAATCAAAGAATGATGGGGTGTGTACAATTGGGGGGTATCCTCTACTTGTTCTGTTCATGGATGCTGAGTAAATACCAGTGTGGGGACTCAGCAAGTCCATAGCAAATGGGACCTGGTTTCCTGCAGTAACATATGGGCTTGGAGGGCAAGGGCGGCTCCCACTCTGGGATGCACTTACCCTTCCCCACCTACTTGCCATTGATCCCTGACCATCTCTGGTAGCAAGTTAGCCCTGGAAGTTAAATGTACTCTGGAAAGGGAGGTAAAGATAGTTTAGAAGAGAATCGAAAAGCCATCTGATTACACATTTCTTGATCTGTAAAATGGGATTATAATACCCACCTACAGTTGTAAAGAGAAAATAAGGTATAGAGAAATGTCTTATAAATAAAAAGAGGCAGGGTGTATTCCTAAAAAGATAAATGTGCTTTCCTTCTCTACACACCTCTGGATTAACAAGAATTTTTTCCTGATAACAGGACCATTTATCAAGCTTATACATACAAACACATGCAAATGCTCCCAATAGGCACAAAGTCTTCCTACACAAGCCAAGATGCGATGCTTCATTATTCCACTCTCAGGTGTAACATCATCAAGACTGTATCTTGTTGAGCCAACTTGCTGACCCATGCCCCAGGGACAAGTTGAAACAATTGGCATTAGTCAGGTCTGGGTTCTGGGCAAAATGGGCTTATCTTATACCTATCCTCACCCTAAAAATGATGGCTTTTGGACATAAGAGGCCATGTTCTTTTTCTTCCTATTTAAGATCTAAATCTCATCTGGAGGGCAATACTCTAGAGAGAGACCACTGTGTCCCATACTTGCCGGATCATCAGTCGCCTGGGCCGTTGAAAATTCAGAGTCCCAGGCCACTTCCCAGACCTGCCAAATCAAAATCTCCAGGGCAAGACTTGGACATCTGAATTTTTAACAAATGCCAAGATGGTCTTCATGATGAGGCATGTTTAGAGAAAGCCAAGATAGAACGTAGCTCTTCAGGGTTCTGAAATCAAAGACTTTTCAAGAAGTCCAGAAACAGGGGCATGTTAGTCTTCTCAGGCTGCCATAACAAAATACCATAAAATGCTGGCTTAAACAACAGAAACTTATTTTATCACAGTTCTGGGGACTGGAAGTCTGAGCTCAGGGTGCCAGCACGGTCAGGTTCTGGTGAGAACTCTCTTCCAGGCTTGCAAACAGGCACCACATCACTGTGTGTTCACACGACCCCTTTGTGGACATGTGGAGAGAGAGAGAGCAAACTCTCTGGATTCTCTTCTTATAAGGACACTAATCCCCTCAGGAAGGCCCCACCCTCATGATCTCATCTAACCCTAATTACCTCCCAAAGGTGCCATCTCCAAATACCATCACAGTGGGGGTCAGGGCTTCAACATGTGAATTTTGGGGGAACACAAACATTCAGTCCATAGTACAGGGCAATGGGGCTTACTCCCTTCAAAGGGGCAGATGTTTTCTGTGGAGCTGGATCTTTGCTTGGGGTTTCTGCATCTGACCAATCTATGTAGGACCGTGTTATGAGAGGCACAGGCAGGAGCAAGCTGTGCACGCATTGGTTTTGGCAACTTACAAGGGACAAAACATGAGGACTTAGAATAATCAAAACAGAAACTAACAAAAGAGAGAAATCAACGTCACCACTATTTTGGATGTTGATTCAGTTAAGCACTAAATTTAGCTCCGGACCTGCTGATAGCAGATGCATTTTCTCCTTTGGCCTGAGTTAATTGTCTTTCCTATTTCACACATGTTAAATTCCGGGTAGAGTTCCAGCTTTTACTTACATCTCCTGAACCACACTGCTCTTCCCAAACTTATGCCCTTTAAAGATGAGAAAAGTCATTGTTTTTATTTTTCCCCCATAGCTTAACATTTCATCTCGATGCGTTTTGAGCTTATTAGAAAAGCAAAACTAGCTGTACCAGAAATACCCAATGGGGAATCTCTCTCTCTCCAAACATATACTAGGACCTGATAAGAAAAATAACACACTTTGCAAAATCGGCAGTTGGGGTTTCCTGTAGATCAAAAGAGTTTTCTTACTTTTTAATAATTCAGGTAATCCTGGAGATCCAGCCACTTTCCAGATACTGCTCAGCAATGAAGAACTCAGAAAGTCACTGAGTCCCCAGTTCCAAATAAGTTATCCAATTAGATGAGACTTGTTACTCAGTGTCTCTATACCAGTAGGAAGGTGTCCAATGTGGTGGAAATGTCTGGGGTCTCAGGCCCAGCTCTGCCAATAACTAACTGGCTGTGTTCCACTGAGCAATTCTTTTACTCTCTTTGAGCCTGTTTTCATCATTAATTCAACAACTATTTCTTGAACATCTAAAATGTGCCAAGCATTGTATCCAGCTGAAGGGGACAGCCCTGCCCTCAAGGAGACCACCATCTAGAGACAAGGGAGCTTTCCATTCTATAATGTAATTGTCAATTTCCTTGTGTGGGTACTTCAGTAGTTTAGCACATAATATAAAAACATGTGAGTATATGAAGGAACAAATGAACGATTGAATGAGTGAAGCACAAAGTTGTTTTCTAACCACTTTATTTTATGCCATTACCACATGGTCCCCTTTCTCTAATAACCTAGGCCCAAGAGATCCATCTCTGACTTGACCTTCCTTAGGCTTTTATCCTCAGGAAATCCTCCTTTGTTGGCTGTAATCTGCTCCCTTCATTCTTCCCTTGACACAGTTACCCAGAATCCACCTCCATCACTCATAATACCCCTGAATATTTTCCTAAACTATAAATTCAACCAGCATCCACTGAGCACATTATATATGGCAAGCACTGGGCAAACCAAGACATTGGAGAACGTAGACTCTGGTCCACATCTGCCGTGTCTGCAGATGGTGTTTACACGTTCCGTTCACTTTGCCACACGGTGTATGTGTCCTTCCTTTGACTTGCCGCTACTGAGACGCCAGGACAGCCAGAATGGCATCATGAGTTTCCTAGAAGAGTCTTATGTCAGCAAATTCTCCCACCTCTTACCTACTACCTGATGCCAGCCCCCCATACAACAATGTTTAACCCAAATAGCTATTTTTGGTGTAGGAGCAGCTCAAATCTTCCAACCACTAACTAACCTGTGACTCCCAGAGCCACAGCAAATGCCAGCAGTGCCACTTTCTCATCTCTACCCTCATATCATTTCCCCTCTGTTATTTGAACAATAATTGACACACCACTCTCTCCAGAAAGTATTGCTTAGAAAATAATGTTTTTAAATAAAATAGCATTTGAATGGCATGTGAAAGTGTAACACCTCTTTTCCATGTTATTTCAGTTAATATCCATGGCAATGCTTGAGGCTCACAGGGGTCAATCACTAGACCACAGGTCATAGAGTCGATGAAGAGGCAGAGCTGGCAGTTGTGCCCAAGTCTTCTGAGTCGAAAATCCCAGAGCTTGTCCAGAGGGGCCAGATGGTAGCCCATTTGGTCCAGGCCTCACAGTCACAAAAAGCTACAAAGTAAGTCATTAAGTGTTAGCTCCAATAACAAGACACATAAAGTTGAAGAGATACCTCATCAGGATGAAAAGAAGAAAATGTGCCTTGTGCAAGTTTAAATTTGTGTTTTCCTTTTGTAACATGATTTTGGCATTTTGATTTTTCATTATATTGAGAACCTCAAACAATGGAAGTTGGCCCAGGCCTCTCTTAAACGACAGACCTCATTTTTATTTACACAACATTGCTAAAAATGTGGCTTACTTGCTGTCACTTTTCCATCTGGAAACAAAATGGGCTGGATTTTCTTTGATTTACACTCCAGTTGTATAATATATATATCTCATCCACCTCACCTCCCAAAAAAAAAAAAAAATTTCCCCTGACCTATGCACACCATAAAACCTAGTAAGACCACATGCCCTCTGCCTGAGAGGGTCCGCAGCTCACCAGCAGGGGTGCTGTCTGCAAGCTTTTCTCTCTAGAGAACCAGCCGGTCACATGCACGATTCTGCTCTGATAAATTACCTTTCACTAGGGAACGACAGTGGTGGATTCAAATAGCAAAGGGAGCCTCCGGATTATTTAAAATCATTATATCTCTAGGCTTCAATTCTTTCATCCATAAAATGAAGGTAATAACACTCTGTAATAAAAATTAATGGCAAATCATCAAGGGCTTTCCAGAGTTGTAGATAGACTTACAAGATGTTGCAGAGAATGCCAGGCTCTGAACTTTAATATCTTCCCGGTCCTTAGCTGAGCACAACAGCTGCTCATCTGAAAAGAGTCGTCAAGTTTTCTATTCGCAGTTGCAATTACAGACCCTCTTAAGCATCTTTTCAGTCGCTCTCCTCACATCATAACTAGGCTGTGTTCATGAGCCGCGCCTGCTTTGTCCCCACTGTGGTGGTGAGTGATTTGAAGCCAGAGGCAACCAGATTCCCGGCCCATGTGGGCTGCATCTTCCCTCTGTTCCACACGCTCAGAGCGTCCCGGGCGTGACAGAATGGTGTCACCATCCAGCGGTGGGTGGGCTCCAGCAGAGCTAGATTGCCTCTTGTCTTGAGTGCCTGGGGGTGACTGTACACCCTCACAAGCCGATGGTAACTGCTTTCCATTTTGTTTTCCCTTTCCCTATCTATTAGAGCATTTCACAAAGTTGATGAGGTGAGCTGTTCTCCAGAAGAGGAAATCATACAAAGCTTAAGAGCTGTTTCTGATAGAATGGTGAAATAATTTCACTACTTTTCTTGGAGGAAAAAAATAATAATAATAAGGCAACCTCAGGCAGCCTCTAGGGATTTCATTATTGATAGATTGGAGGGAAACATAACGGCTTTAGATGAACAGGTTTTACTTTTAACTTGTTAGAGCACTTTGGGATGAAGAGAGGAGAAAGACAGGTGCTAGACAGTAGAATAAACCTGGCTCCAGCTTATTTACATTATTTGCTTTTGGAGATGCACTGATGTATGAAGTATAAAGTGACTGTGTTGAATAGTGAAAATAAAGTATTTTGGTAAACAATCTCTGCTCACTACCCAGTCCTAGAATGAGTGAACGTTTTATGAAATGCCTCTTGCTTCTTTGTGACAATTACCTCTGGTTTAAGATGTGTGTGTGTGCGGTTTCAGGAAAACACAGTCTTGTATGCTGCTATTAAAGCCATTCGGGTCGAGGCGCCATTTCTCCACGATTAAAGACCACGAGGAGGGCTGGGAACGTGTGTGGAGCAAAGAATATAACTAGCCATTTTTGCGGGCCAAATTACCTCCTAAATGAGGGAGTAGGCGATTTAAATGTAAAAATAACTGTCTCTTTTGCGGCATGCAAATGTTTGTGCTGTGTAAGAAACTAAATCCTGGCTTCCTCTTGGCAAGTATTCCCTAACAGGCCTCGCAGATATCTGAAACCAATTTTAACCCACTCTGGCCCCCCGCTGACCACAACATTACCCGAATGGTGCGGCCCAATTTCCAGACTGCTCACAAGTCCTCAGGCCTATGGGGTGAGTAAATATCCCGAGAGGGACAGGCACGGTGAATATTGATGAGCCCGGGAACCTCGGAGCTATTTCTTCCCAGCTTGAGGAGGAAGCATTTTAAAAATTCACGGCACCAAGAATCATCTCTCTTCTCTTTTCAGTTGTTGCTGATGTGGGCTCCTTCTTCTTTTTAAAAATGCAATTTTTTTATTGTGACCAATATCTTTCACCATAAAATGAATTTAGAAAATGGAAAAGAAGGAATGCGCCCTCACAAAGTGCTGTGTTTTGAGATTTAGAGTATTAGGCCTGTGCTTTATAGCTCAAGGGGCGCGGGAATCAAAAATGCTGAGAAGCAATTAGAATCCTTATCAGTAAATCAGAGTGTCAGGGATTGGCGAGAAGCAGAATCTTGGAGTTTGTGGCACCCTTGGAGGTTGTCCAGCTGGCTGACCCCTTGTCTAAACAGAGAAAAAGGCGTCTCAGATCTCAGACGCACTCAGGACACCACAGCCTGAGCCAGGGGTTCTCAAAGTGTGTCCTCAGACACCGGCAGCCTCAGCATCGCTGGGAAACTTGTTAGAACTGCAAATTCTCAGGCCCTACGTCAGAACTCTGGTCTCAGGGGCCCAGCATCTGTGCTTCAAGTGATTCCAAGACAGGCCAAAGTTGGAACCCACTGAGCTGAGGTCACCTAGCCAGGGTTCGTTCTACGGGTAATTTCGTGTGGTCTTCCAAAAACCAATGGAAGAAGAGTTGAGATTTTAACTCCTTTCTTTAAGGGAAGCTCTGTCTGAGGAAAACTTTAGTGGCCGGATCTAGTTCATTTCCACCATTATGGGCTATGGTGACTTCCAACCCTTTTTAGCCCTGTGATACTCATCCCAAGAAACATGCTGTGAGGATATACTTTTCAAAGAAAATGTAACAGACATTGAGTTTTAAGAATTTTGTGCTAGGCAGGAGTGTTACAAAACCTACATTGAGAATCATTCCTTACTCTGAGGTCACAGGATTCTGCAAACTCCTAACTCCTCTCACCCAGATTAGGTATCCATTCAGAAAATCCACTGCATTTTATTTTAACTTCCTTATCCACAGAGGTGCTCAATTAGCACATGTTCTCTTACCCACAGAGAGGGAAAACGTGACATCTGCCATACCAGCAACTTCAGCCAAGACAAGACAGGGCAGTTAAAAAAGGAAAACAAACATCCTAGTTTCTAACACCGTAGGACTGCTATTGTTTTCTGCTTTTATCAGGAAGTGACCTCTCTTTCTTTCCCAAACCAGGAACAGGTCAAAGAGGATGATGTAGAATGTATTGTAAACCAGGATGAACTGGCCATGAATTACCAGGAGCAAGCGACCTCACCCTGCAGCCCTCCTGCAAGGCCGGGTCTGGACCAGAAAGCTTCACCCCAGACTCCAAGCCAGGAAAACATTTACGAGGGGGACCTTGGCCTAGGAGGCTATGAACTCAAGCTCGAGCAAGCTCCGGGTCAATCCCAGCTGAATTAACGGGCGTGAACGGCGCCGAGGTAATCACAAGGTAACGCAGGGATCACTGAGGATCAAGGCAAGCCGATGGGGCTGCGTGGAGGAGAGGCTGGGAAGTGTGTGAAGAGCATAAATTGGAGAGATTCAAAACCTTATCACGTGTATCCTCTGGTGCCTGCAGAAATGAGAATTTATTATCATCCCTCTGTATTACGCAACTGCATTTAAGTTTTTGACAGCGCCATTTTTATTAATGAATTGGGTGGGGAGGGAAGGGTGCAGAGGGCAGGGTGGGAGGGGTCTAGCTGCTGGGAGATTGAAACAGATGTGCTGTGTCTGCAGGGTGTTTCTTTGCTGTGTGCAGCTCTCTGGGCCCTTCACTCAGATTTGGGATTCTATTCCCTTCATTAAGGAGAGTTTAAAAATCAGCAAAAGAGTTTCTGAGCTTAAATGTGTGGCTCCTAAGCTGGAGGGAATGCCCAGTTCTTCAGGAAGCGAGACGTTTTATATGGTTAGAACCTAGGCTCCCACTCGCTCCTGATGATCCACAGATATTTGCCCACGTAAGTGCTTGCTCGATACCACTGTTGACGGCCTCACAGGACCCACGGCGCCTGGGGACCCTCTGTTCTCCTCCGCATCCTCTTCAAGTTGCTCCTCCCGTCGCTTGAAGCTGTTGGTGACGGCTCGGTTGCACTCTGCACTAAATGCAGCGCCGCTTTTCACCTTGGTGGGACCCCTTCCAGGGGCAGCGGGGTCCTCTTCTCCATACCGTGTTCCAGCCTTCCTGTCCTTGCTTGCATCTGAGTCACTGCCTGGCTCCGTGGCGGGTCCCACTGCCGAGTGATGAGATGCCTGAGCACAGGTTCCTCTCCACACCGCAGGACGCGGGACAGGAACCCTGAGCTGTCCTCCAATTCCAGCTCTCACAGCTCAACAGCGGCACAGGGGCAGGGGCGAGAGGGTCGGGGCTGAGGATGTGCAGAGACCACACGGAGGAGACAAGGACGCAGCATCAGGAGCATTTTGACAAGGCACGGCTCGTGGCCCATGGCGGGGAGACCAGCGCAATAGCTTTTAATTTAGCTGCACAACTTTTAAGCCATTAAGATACCTCAAACACAGCTCCTCTTGAAATACAAATGTTAATATCAGACTCCCAAAAAGCAGACCCCAGTCACAGGTGCCCACGCTCTGATGAGTCTGTGCCCGAGGTAGGTAGGAATGGCATCTTCCTGGGGCCCGAAGCTTGGAAGTAACATAGGCTTTGCTGACCAGTTATTTGGCTTTAGACATGAACCACGGTGGTGCCGGACACACCACTATGCAGACTCTCTTGCTTTTCAAACAGTAGAATCCAGGGGCACGAATTGTTTTCTACTCAGCTAAGTATAACATGGTCATTCCGGGTAAATATGGCAAATGGCACAGCAGGGGGTTTTCTAATTTGACTTAATCCTAATAAAATTTTGTTAAAAAGCACGATTGTTTTATTTATGTATTTAAAGGCATCTTCTACTGTCTACGCCAATTGGCAGTGCTAAGCCCTTGCTCTCGAAGTGCCAGGTGAAGGGGGACTGAAAGGTGATGTAAGGGAGATGATGCAGGGGTCCTCTGGGCCAGGAAGAGCCATGGGGGCTACTGGCCCGGTCAGTGACGCGTGGAGAGAGCACAGCGGGCTGGGAGGACGTGAGAAGCGAAGGCAGAGTCAGGCAGAGGGGAGCACCTCCTCCTTTCACACCGCAGGACCAGGAACTCCCAAAACAGGGAAGGAGGTGCTAGAGGAGAAAGGACAGAAGGAAAGGCGGGAGAGAGGATTCATCTTATTTCTGCCTTTATCAGGTGAAAGGGAGGGATGAGAACTCGGTGTTTTGTTTCTTTTCCTCTGCGTGGAGAAAGACACATCAGGGAAAAAGAAGATCCCCCCAGAACAGACAAACGTTCATGAGGGAAGGAGTGGCGAGAAGGGAGAGAAATATGACACACTGGATGGAAATGAGGTGGGATGGGGAGGGGAAGGTACACTGTCTACACCCAGTACCAACCAACTGGCTAAGAGGGCAGACCAAAAATAGCCTCCTGGCCCACAGGCAAAGCCCTCTTCCTGCTTGGAAAAAAATCTCTTTCCATCTGAACATCATGAACCATTACCCACAAGGAGAATGAGGGCTGTTTAATCTGGGCTGGACCACTTATCCCAGCTGACCCCAGGTAGGTGTGATATTGTGAGTTTGAGGAAATGTGTGTCCCGCCCAATTGGACAGGGTTCCAGCTTCAAGATGTGATAACCAGCCTCTTTCCCTCTGAAGCAGACCAAGACCGGAACAGAGGCTAGCTAGTGTCCCAGTTAGCAATTCATAAAACCAAATTCCCTTTCTGCTCCTGTTGTGAAGGATGATAATTTATGATCTTAAGAAATGCTCTGTGCTTTGAGTAGCAGCATCAGGATGGTGGAATTCAAACCTATTATTTACTGCCAGTTTCTACTGAATAATGAAGGCAAAGGAGCTTTATTCAAACCATTAATGCTTGCATTCATTATTAGAGCTTTAAACAGGACCCTAATTAATTCACTTAAGGTTCTTCCTTGAACTTCTTACTGTGTATACATCACACTCACATACACACACACACACACACACACACACACACACACACACACAGTTCCTTTCACTGTCAGGGTCCCAGCTAACGTCTCTGTAGTGTTCTCCCTGGTACTCGGCACACGTCTGAGCAAGTCTGAAGCCTGGTGGCAAATGCCATCACGGTCTTCATTCATGAAGTTTCTGGAAACTTCTTGGAGGACAACTTAATGATATAAACGGAAGCTGAAAATTCAGAGACCCTTTGACCCACCAGTTTCATAAACAAAATTTTTACTCCAGATATTTGAGAATTGTATACATATAAAGAATATTTATTAAAACAACTGAATTGCCATCCTGGTTAAATAAAACATGGCACAGCCATCTCATGAAACAGCACCATAAGTACTGATACGGAATGATCTCCAAGATATATTGTTAAACAAAAAGACCAAGGTGCAGAACAGATGGTGTGCTGTCATTCTGGATGTTGAAGAAGAAATTGGTAGTATGATTGCCTCTTAAGAATTAAAGAGAGATTTCTCACTTTTGCAGCTTTGGGGTTTTGTACACTGTAAGTGCACTATTTATTCAAAATAATAATAAGAAGATCCCTATGAAGCAACACATTAAGGTACTGAGTTGCAATAGGAAGTAAGAACTGGGAAAGCTATTTTACACTGCAATCTTTGAGACCTTGAGAATACAAAGTATAGCATCAATAGCACCAATAGCTTCTGGTTTATTCATTTGCATCATTCAGCACACATGGATGCAAACTACGTAAAAGATCTTTAAAATTCAAAGACATGTGACTCAGTCCCATCCAGCCCATATCTAGTAGAGACAGACAGCTAAAAAATAATGTCTCCTTATAAGGTATCAAAACATACGATCAAGCTATAGTAACCAAAACAGTGTAGTATTGACCCGGAAATAAGCAAAGCGATCAAGAAAATATACTACAAAGGACAGAAATGGACTCATGAATATATTTAGAAACTTAATACATAAAAAATGTCATTTCAACTTGGGGGCATGGATGAACAGACTATTATTCAATAAATAGTATGGACCAGTGGACTTTCAATTTGGAAAAAAAAAGAAAATTAGGTCATACCCTCAAACATCATAAAATTAAATTCCAAGTAACTTTAACAGCTAAATGTAAAAAATAAACCTACAGAATAACACAAAATATAAAAATGAATATGTAAATAACCTTAGCATATGGATGGTCTTCCTGAGAAAGATAAAAACCAAAAGCAAAGAATGATATATTTGACTACATAAAAATACAAAATTTCGGGGGCTTCCCTGGTGGCGCAGTGGTTGCGCGTCCGCCTGCCGATGCAGGGGAACCGGGTTCGCGCCCCGGTCTGGGAAGATCCCACATGCCGCGGAGCGGCTGGGCCCGTGAGCCATGGCCGCTGAGCCTGCGCGTCCGGAGCCTGTGCTCTGCAACAGGAGAGGCCACAGCAGAGGGAGGCCCGCATACCACAAAAAAAAAAAAAAAAAAAAAAAAAAATACAAAATTTCTTATAATTAAAGACACAATAAGCAAAATTTTTAAAATGAAGTGGAGAAATATATATACATACATATATATATATATACTTTTTGTTTGTGCAACTAAGGATCATTCTTCAAAATATACAAAGAACTTTTACTGATGCATGAGAAAAGAAAGAAAAAAACTACCAAATAAAAAAATATGTCAAGAAATTTAGAATCAAATATGTTTACCTTCTATCCAGACTTCTACTTTTAGGCATCCCTGTAGAAAAGAAATACTTGGCATTTATGCATAAGAAGTATACAAAATGATATTCATTGTGACAATGTTATTGCAAAATACTGGGGGGAAAATGTCCATCAATAGCAGAAAAGTTGGACAAAGGATTAATCTCCAAAATATATAAACAGCTCATGCAGCTCAATATTAAAAAAAATAAACAACCCAATCCAAAAATGGGCAAAAGACCTAAACAGACATTTCTCCAAAGAAGACATACAGATGGCCAAGAAGCACATGAAAAGCTGCTCAACATCACTAATTAATAGAGAAATGCAAATCAAAACTACAATGAGGTATCACCTCACACCAGTTAGAATGGGCATCATCAGAAAATCTACAAACAACAAATGCTGGAGAGGGTGTGGAGAAAAGGGAACTCTCTTGCACTATTGGTGGGAATGTAAATTGATACAGCCACT
>NC_041214.2:25200437-25216028 GCF_002837175.3 Physeter macrocephalus
TGCGTCCAGAGCCTGTGCTCCGCGACGGGAGAGGCCACAGCAGTGAGAGGCCCATGTACCGCAAAAAAAAAAAAAAAAAAAAAAAAAATTAATGACTAATAAGAACCTGCTGTATACAAAAATAAATAAAATAAAATTCAAAAATTCAAAAAAAAGATAAATTAGTGGAAAAAAGATTGCTAAGCAAAGCAATTTAATTCTGTCTATTTGAAATTTTTTGAGAAATGTTAATGCCTGCATAGCACACCATCAATAAAACTCCTTTTAAAAGGTTAAAAAAAAATAGCAGAAGAGTTAACTAAACTGTATTATACCCATACTCTGCAGCAGTTATACTCTATGTAGAGATGGACCCATACATATGCACTCACGTGGAAATATTTTCAAGATAAATTGTTAGTGAAAAAACAGTCTGGAATGATCCACAGCAGACTGATAACAAAAAAAGGAGTGGGAATAGGATCAAGAAGATCCTATCAAGAGAGCCTTTTGGTTTATCTGCATTACTTTTAATTTTTACAATGATACCATTTTCATTTATGATCTGTTCTTAGAGTGGCTCTGGCTTCAAGATGGGGGTGGGGGGTGAAGGTATGGTCAAGAAAGGCTTCACGGAGGAACTTACATTTGAGTGAAGTCTTGAAAGATGAGAGGATTTGACCAAGCAGACATGATGGGTGCTGGCCCATGGGGCAAGAGGTGTGGTGGATCATTAGAATATGGAAAAGGCATTCCAATCAAAGGGAACAGCCTGGGCAGAGACAAAGGGGTATGAAGCAGCCTGGTACATTAGAGAAACTATCAATTATTCCACATGGGGCTGTTTATGTGTTTGAGTGTGAGAAAATGGAAGAATAAGAGATAATTCTGGAGATGTAGATCAAATGAAGTAGTCTGGTTCATGATCCTTTGAGAATGGGGAGCTCCTGAAATATTTTAAACAGGGAAGAAAATTACATGTATTGTGAGGAGACGGAGTGCAAGTGAAACTGGGAGTTGGTGCAATAACCCAGTTAGGATGCTATTTTACTAGCCCAGGAGAAAGATGATAAGAGACTTAACTCGGGTGGGATCAAGGAGGATGGAGAGGGGGCACCTTCTAGATAGGTTTCAGAGTGAGAATCTACAAAGCTGGTAACTGATTGGATATGGAAGGTGAGGAAGCTGGAGGAGCCCAGAACAATCCCAGGTTTAAGGCTTAGGTGACAATAGGTTGATGGCTCCATTCACTGAGGGTATTTGGAGGAGGAACAAGGAAAAGCCAGTGGATTCAGCTCTGGACATGCTGAGCCTGAGGTTCCCACGTAGATCTTCATGGAGCTATCCAGAGGTTTACAAGGATCTGAAGTTTAAGGAAAATGTCCAGGCTGGAGGTGTGTGATTGGAGGGAAGAGATGTACAACACAGTTCGCTGAAGAGTTTCTCAAATGCCACATGACCTTCATCACCTCTCTCTGACTCCTGCAAAGAGATTCTGATATGCCCTCCCCACAAAAGGACTGTGTCAGAATCTCCAAGAGGACACGCATACTTTTCCTCAAAAGGCACCACAGATGAGTCTCACTCAATCCCTGGGGAGAACCACTGACAATAAGAAGAAAGAGAGAATCGGACAGAGGCGAAGTGCTACATTCAGTGGAGAGACAGAGTGTGCACCCGTGAAAAGAGCCTGGATGAGCCCTCACGGAGAATTCAAGAAGCTCTGGCATTCCGGGGACAGGGAACTAGCTCAGAGAAACATCGATTTCTACCGTTACTGTTCTAGGGGTCGTGTACGACGACCCTACCTCTCCTCAGCTGTGATAGTTTTGCTTGTCAGCTCGGCTATGATATAATCCCCAGTCATTCAAACACTAATCTAGGTGTTACTATGAATGCATATTTTGTAGGTGTGATTAACATCCATCATTAGTTGACTTTAAAGTAGAGACTAGGCTAGCTAATCTGGGTGGGCCTGATTCAATCAGTTAAAGGCCTTCAGAGCAGAACTGAGGTTTCTGAGGAGGAGAAGTTCTGCTTGTGACCGCAGTGTCAGCTCATACCAGAGACTTCCCAACTGCCCGCTCTGATGGCCTGCCTGCCAAGATATGCCCTCCCTCACCTGATCTCTCTCCCCTCTCTCTTCCCTTCCCCTCTCCTTCCAGATTGAAACAGAAGGACAAAGACGATAAGAGCAATGCTCACACAAAACAAATGAAACAGGTAGATTATCTGATCAATTCAAATGTTTTTGAAAGGAGCACTTCAGGAATTTGTTTCTAAAAAAACCACCTTCCGTGCTGTATGCTGATTTACTCATAGATTGTGCCCCAATCTCTTATCCCTGTGCGTGGAGATACATAGCCCAGTTCAAGGATAACTGATGTTCATAGGATGATCCTGAAGCACGCTCTTGAAGTACTTGTGAGATTAGCCAAGAAGCCTTCAGGTGTGTTCATCATTGAGCGTGGGCAGCCGTTAGGCTAGGTTTGGGGAGGTTGCAAGGAGTAAGACGCCTGCCTATGGAAGGTTCCATAGTCTTCCCAAGTGTTGTCCATCAACCTGTCATTCCTTCAGTTTCACAAACATTTATTAGAGGCTTACAATGTACTGCTGATAATCCAAGTTAGGAATTGCCAGTGTCAACATATTAATGGGATCAGTCAAGATGGCACAGATGACTAATGATGGGTCCAGACAGCACATGAATTCAAAGACATCTTGGTTCATTGCATCACCTCAACAGGCAGACTGATTAGTTTTAGCAACGAG
This sequence comes from Physeter macrocephalus, assembly GCF_002837175.3. NCBI lineage: Eukaryota > Metazoa > Chordata > Mammalia > Artiodactyla > Physeteridae > Physeter > Physeter macrocephalus. Next base: position 25,203,189 of record NC_041214.2, read on the forward strand.
TAGAGAGGAGAGGGGAGCTCCACCAAGCCAGCCCAGAGGTAAAGGAGGGGACTGGGCCATGTGCACCTTGGCATTACAGGAGGCAGCTCCTTTGCAGATCATCCTCCTCCTCTGTGCCCCCTCCCCACTGGGAACTGGTCAGTGGGAGGGGAGCACCTCAGCAAGGACCAAACACAAGAGATCAGATTCAAATGCCCCCTACTTCAGGATGTGGCCTAAGCAATGCAGTCATACTGTGAAACTCACCCATCCTTTGCCCGGTCTACAGGCAGCCTTCAGTTAACCAAAATCACCAGGTCCCCCTCCCTGAAACCCCCCTGTCCACTCATTATCTTGCAGATGGCCAGCATTCAGGATACGCTGACTTAACAGAACTGAACTGAATTCAGTCATGGCTTGGTAGAGCTTGGTTGTACCTGGCACCATGCCTAAAGGGAAAAAGGAAAAATGACAAAAGGAAGAAAAGGAAACAAATATTAGATGACCTTTTGATATGGGCCTCACTTTTCTAGATACAATATGTCATTGTATCCTCACAGCCACCCTGGGAGCATCACATTTCAACTCCCACTTTACGTGTGTGGACCTGGGAGAAAGGGATGTTAAGTCTTGGCCTAAGATCACGCAGTTGATTCAAGGCAGAGGGGAGTTTTGAACCCAGAACTGTATAGTTCCAAAGACCATGACCTCTTCTCCAATTATACCAGGCTGCAGGCAGACTTAGCACAAGTCTGTCAATATGCACTAAGAACCCCTGATGCCCCAGCATCAGGGGCAGAAAACCAGACAGATGTACCTCAGCTTCATGCGGTTTACAGTGATCAGACAAGTGTTATGATAGTAGTACTGGCTGAACACTGGAGGGACCAGGAGAGCTTTACAAGCTCCTGGTGACTGGGTCCACCCGCTGCGATCCTGACTTAACTGGTCTGGGCTGTGGCCTGAACGTTAGGTTTCTTAAAGCTTCTCAGATGATCCTGATGTGCAGGCAAGGTTGCAAACCACTAGATGAAAGGGATTTTGGAGGAGGGAACCATATCATCCAGTTGCAGAAAATCATCAAAGAGGAAGTGGTGATTGGGATAGTCAGTACAAGCTGGGAATGTGGAGCCGGGGGACAGTCTAGGGAAGGGGAAGAGCAGGGCAAACTGACGGCAGGGGCTGGAGGGCGCGTCCCTGGCATCCTGCTTGCTGGGGCAACAAGGAACCACGCAATGGCTAAGAAGTAACAGAGGTGATGAGGATGCTGCCCTCATTTGTGTCTAATTCTCAATCCTTAGGCTAGAACCACGCGCACGGCCGAGACCACTGTCCGGCTAGAAAAGCACCAACTCACAAAACTTGTGAATCATCAAGCTCTAAATCCCCAGCAGGCAATGCATTTGGGAGCCACAGCTGCTGCCTGAACAAAAGAAGAAAAAATAACTGCTCCCTTCAAGCCCCCGTGACCATGCAACGTCACCCGCCAAATCACTTCAAATTGTCTCCTTTTCATACCACTGGATCCAAAGATACGAACTGCATCAGGAGCTGGCCTTGGTCTCCAAGTGCATCCTTTTCCTGGTGAAACCTTGACCAAGAGCCAGCCCTGCCCCTCCCACCCTCCCCCAACAGTCTGCGCCTGCTAGAAATGAAGAGATGACTCTTTTTTTTTTTTAATTTATTTTTGGTTGTGTTGGGTCTTCGTTGCTGCACGCAGGCTTTCTCTAGTTGCAGGGAGTGGGGGCTACTCTTCGTCGCGGTGCACGGGCTTCTCATTGCAGTGGCCTCTCTTGTTGCGGAGCACAGGTTCTAGGCGCACGGGCTTCAGTAGTTGTGGCTCGCGGGCTCAGTAGTTGCAACGCACGGGCTCAGTTGCTCCGCGGCATGTGGGATCTTCCCGGACCAGGGCTCGAACCTGTGTCCCCTGCATGGGCAGGCGGACTCTCAACCACTGCGCCACCAGGGAAGCCCAAGAGATGACTCTTGATACAGTCAGGGATTGCGTAGGGTGGAAAACTCTTCTCTCCTTCCCTTCTAGGTTCTCTGGCTGGTTTAATAATTAAATTGACGTAAGACAGATTCACAGGAGAAAAACAAATTTTGTACATATGGGAGCCCCATAAAAATATGACACACCCCCGCAGTCAGGTACCTGAGGCTTTTATACCATCCTGAGCTAAGGAGAAGGCAGTAGGGATCTGGGGCTTCAAAGAGGAGGAAGATAATTCACAGGAAGCTGGGAAGAGCCAACGTTTGGGAACAGATGTTTGCCTCGCCACGCAGATGAGTCTTTTGGATATAAAAATTCTCTCTGGCAATAGCTCTCTTCCTGGCACAGACCCCCTATCTAAATTCTTTTAGGCAGTTAAAGGCGAGGTGAAAAGCTCTTCCTGGGCTTCCCTGGTGGCACAGTGGTTGAGAGTCCGCCTGCCGATGCAGGGGACGCGGGTTCGTGCCCCGGTCCGGGAGGATCCCACGTGCCGCGGAGCGGCTGGGCCCGTGAGCCATGGCCGCTGGGCCTGCGCGTCCGGAGCCTGTGCTCCGCAACGGGAGAGGCCACAGCAGTGAGAGGCCCGCGTACCGCAAAAAAAAAAAAAAAAAAGAAAAAAAAAATCTCTTCCTGAGGCTGCTGGGCCCCGATTGTCTTCAGGCTGAGATAACCCACATGCCCAAGTGGCGCCTTCTGGGGTGGCTTATTCTGCTCCCCTCAGTTGCCCGTTCAACTGGTGTCGTTGCCATCCTCGAAGGCCTGCAAGGCCGCTGCTCTTTATTAGCAGAGTAACCCCGCCCTCCTGACACCTATCTTAAGAAGGGCTGTCTAGAGCATCACTTCTCAAACTTTAAAGGGCATTTGAATGCCCTGAGGACTGTCTTAAATACAGATTCAGATTCCGAAGCTCTCAGATGGGACCTGAGGTTCTACATTTCCAGCCAGCTCCTGGGTGATGCTGATCTGCTGGTCCCTGGACCACACTTCAAGTAGCTGGAGGCCAGAGCAGTGCTTCTCAGGCTTGGGATGCAGTTAACAGGCAGTCTTTACCCGTCAAGGGGTCTGCAAGCGCTTTGGCAGCTTCAGAAATGAAGTGACTTGACCATTTGGTTCGCAGCCAGGGCACTCATATGAAATGTAATATTAACTGTGATCTTCACAAAAATTCTTCTATTTTTAAAGTTTGTCCGTGTCTGGTAAGGATAGTATCGCTCAGTTTTCCCCAGCTACTTCTCAGTTAACTAATCCTTCAGGTATCTAATCTTCAGTTTACAGGGCGGTTTACTAAATAATATATTTTATTATTTATTAATGATATATTTATTAATTAATATATATTAATAAAATTAATCAGTTTATTAATTAATCTATTTTCTCCTTATTTGGGCAAAACAGCTATGTTTGTCCTATATGCATTTTTGTCCTTAGTACTGTGTCACCACATTCCCGAAGATGGATCGATGACTCAAAAGTAGTTCATTGGATCATAAAAGTAGGGATAGAAATAATCATGTAAATACTATAATTCAAAATGCCATACACGCAGGTAGCAAACAAGACTCGAGCGAGAGATTGCTTCTGCGGTTCTGGTGTCTGACCAGGCAGGTGAATTCATCGAATGACAACTGCACACAAGCAGCACAAAGGAAAAGTATCTGAAACTCAATTATCAGGTCACCCCTCCCTCGAAGAACATCATCTTTTACAAAACTTGTCAGAGGAGGGCATAAAGCTTTACCTCCACTTCAGAGCACAGAGGGAAACTTCTTTTCCTTCTGTGGTAAAATCTTTCCATTTTTCTACAACAAATACAAAATAATACATTCCAGTACAAAATTAACAAATTTGGCCCAAAGTTGAGGAAGAGTTATAAGCCACAGAAACACCATTCAAAGTTGTATGCCTAACAGCAAAAAATGGGTCAAACTATACTTTTCACCAAAATGTTTGTTAAACCAGTTTAATTATAAATACTCCGCTTAGAGGGAAAACAAGAGTAAACTTTAGGACAAGATTTTCAAGGTGAAAGGTCTTTGTGATCTTGTGAGTTTGCAAGTGGGTATTTCAGTCTTCACTTGGATAATACCACCATTGAATAGAATATATTCTAGTCAATGAATAGAGGCTTACGTGAAATAAATATGAAAAATATTTTTTATTTCACATAAAATAAAATGAATAAATTTATGTTGTTTTATTTTATGTGAAATAAATAAATTAATAAAATATAATTATTGTTTTTATAATTATTTATTTTATTAATAATTATTAATAAATAAATTAATTAATAAAATAAATTATTTTATTTTATTTTATTTTCACATAAAATAAATAAATTTCACATATTTATTTATTTCACATAAAAAATTTATGTGAAATAAATAAATGAAGTAAAAAGTGCCCTGCAAGTTTTTGTTCTCTTTGTTACTAAAAACCTTTGCTACAGAAAAGACTCTTTATTTTGGAAAGGATTGTTTCGTACCTGGTGAGGTAGACCAGGAAAGGTGTGCTTGGACCATACTGACAAAATACTGTTAGGTGGCCAGCGAGGGCTTTGACAAGCAAGCAGAAATGTCCATCCACACATTGCATTATTCAGAGAGAACCTCTCTGGTCACCAGTATACCTCTTGACCTTTATTTATTCTGCAAATACTTAATGAGTACCTACACTATGTCAGGCACGGTTCTAGGTGCTTAGGATACTGAGTGAACAAAAAAAAGTTTCCTGCCCCCTGAAACTTACATTCTAGCAGAAAAAGAAAGACTTTAACAATGACTGTCTGGTCGATTACTGAGTGGTAGATTACTGAGTGATAGCACCATAGGGGAAGGAAATAGAGCAGTGTAAGGGAGGTTGAGATTACAGGATGAGGAGTAGCATGAAAGTTGGTATTTTAAGTAGGATGATCAGAGGTGGCCTCTCTGAGAAGATGGCATTTGAGCAAAGACCATGGAGATACCTGCAGGGAGACAGTTCTAGTCTTGTCTGGAATGTTTAAGGACAGCAAGGAAATAAGTGTGACAGAGGAGAGCTAGCAAGGAGGAGGCTTGTGGACGATGAAATCAGGAGGAAATGAGTAGGGCAAAGAGGTCGTCCATATGGGTTCTTGTAAACATTTTTGTTTGACCCTTAGTGAAATGAGAACCGATGTCATGGGCAGCACATAACTGGCAAAATCTGGCTGCTAAAAGGATCATTCCATCTGCTGTGTTGAAAATAGACTCTAGGAAGGTAATGATAGAAATAAGGTATTTTAGTCAGCTATTGCTGCATAACAAACAAATACAAAAATCTCAGCAATACAAAAAGTAAGCATGTATTTAGCTCGTGTGTCATGAGTCATTTGTTGGGGGGCAGGGGGCATGTCTCTTAATCCAGGCTGGGTCCCACTGGGGTGGTCACCGGTCTAGCCCTGCTGTACCTCCCCTCCCATCCTCCTCTGGGACCAGAAGGCTAGACCTGGAATTTTCTTTTCAGGAGAATCATTGGCATACAGATGGTATTTTTCTTTTAAGCCATGATCTTGATTTAACAATAAAAAGTGGCATATCAAATCACATTGTGGTCACCAAGTATACAGTTTTTCCGTGTACCACCTAAAGCATGGATGGGGAGTCCTCCGTGTTTGACTCACCAAAATATCCTGAATGTCAAGGAGAAAGGGACTCACATAGTTTTTTTTTTTTAATGGATAATATGATTTTTTTACTTCATGACTCTGGATTCCAGTAGGAACTATTTCTGTAACTAATCATTTCAACTTTGTTGTTCAAGTTACATATCACACTTGAACTTTCAGGGTCTTAAACAGCCTGCAACTCTCACTTCAGAGCTGAAATGCCATCATTTTTAATATTGGAAATGAGACATCTGGATTTTTAAGAAACAAACAGCGGTACAGACAACTCCATCCCTGGAAGTAGCTATTTTCCAAAACAATTTCTCTTGTCTTCTGATAGAGAGAAATATATGGCTTATTAATGGGCATATTGAAAACCCATATCTGAATATTACAAAAGAATATGAAGAAAACTTACAAATAAAACCAAAGAAGACATAAGGAATTCATTCTCCATCATCTTCCTTGTTGAAACATCCCCATTAGTGGGACGTGTTAATTGACAAGGGGGCTGTTGGGTAGAAAGACAAGAACGAGAAAGCACCCCATAATCTGGGGTTCTCGTCCTTCCTATGCAGATACCCAGAACTGTCTGACAGACTCACCCTATATGTCCCTCCATTACCAAACACATAATTATGAATAAGGATTTTCAAATTTAGGAGAAATACAAACCAAAAAGCAATAGATTATAGGGAAACTCATCTGTGTGTCTCAAACTCTCCCCCACTGAACAGATACGTTATAATGGGTCTGTATATGGATATGGACACATTAGTGAAAGACGGTAAACTATATCATGCCTCTCACAGGGAAAAAAAAAAACAAAACATTGTTTTTCATTTTGAATGCAGTTTTCACTTTACTATTTTAAAAATTGTGTTGCATCTTTTTTCTATGAAAACGGTGGTCCATGGGTGTATCAAATGTCTGGTAGGTATTCTGGTAGGCTAACATTCTGAGAAACACATGCCAAGAAGCTGCAAGTAAACCCAATTCAGTCACTCACCTACCACCAGTCAGGTTATACTAAGTACTTTTGACGGATAAGTTCGGAAGAAGTAGGGCAGGCTTTTCATTTGAAGGAAAAAAAATTACTCCCAATAATTCTCAGTCCACAATATCCAGCGGTGCCAATAAGCCAAGCCAGTTATAAGAAAGATGACATAAGTACAGCCATAAAAACGGTGACCCATCCACATTAAAAAGACAAAACACACGACTCCATTTAGCAGCTCGATTAAGGTGACCTCTAGCCATCACACGTATTCCAATGACAGCTCCTGCCTCCAAAACCCACTAGCCTTGGCTTTCTCCTGTGGCCTGGAAATGATGCAGGGGGCAGAGGCATGCTTCTCTCTCTCTGTCCAGGCATCAGCATTTCATAAGCGCTTATGGTGGCTTTAACCTCAAAAGAGTTCCTGCTCTGAGGGGTAAACTTTTCTCCACCATATGTAATTAGCCCACTGATGCATCTCCCACACTGTGCTGATCCTCTGGAGGGCAGCATTAGTAGGTCAAGTTCAAGTGAGGAAGGCAGGTGGCACAGCTGCAGAAGATGAGAGCAAGCCCTCTGCGGAGAGAGGGCCGGAGCCCTGAGGGTCTCTGAGCAAACACTGATGCCCTGGGAGACAGGACGATAGTTTGAACCTTACAGTGTGTGACTAAAGTGTTGATGGGAGTTGGGCATGGGGGACAGGGAGCACGTGATTGACGTGTGCTGGTGTAGTTGCCCCTCCCGTTCAGCCTTTCACAGGAATTCTGAACCAGGGGAGGGCACAGCTGGTGGAGGTGGGAGAGAAAAGGAAGCAGAGAGGGCGACCAGAAGCTCTACTATTGGCGCAGTCCCGGAAGGACGCCCGGGGCTGTGGGTAGGGGGGAACTCTTGTTTCGACATCAATGTTAATTAAACACCATTACAAGAAGTCCCACCCGACCACAGCTGAAATCGCAATTGATTAAAGTAGAGTAAGAAATCTGGGTCCTCAGCCAACCCAAGCTGAGTGAGCACGGCCACCCTGAAGGACAGGGATGCTGGGATGGAAGTGTCCCATTCAGTTGAGTTGCACCCGAGGGTTCCATGTGTTGCTTTGTTTCTGTGTTCTAGATTGCTGAGAAACAGGGGATTTAGCCCTGCTGCAGAACAAAGAGAACCACAACTCAAGTTTCTCAAGTTTTGAAGCTGAGTTTATACGCTTTTGACAGTTCTGATCCAATGTCAGCACTTACAATCCCCTCCCCGTACAGGAATCTGGGGGGAAGATGAAAGCACATCCTGACCCCCTCACAGGTACCCTGGCAGTGCTAAGGGGTCGGTTCCCACGAGGAGGATCAACAGCCCCGCTCAACGGGGAGACAGCACCACACGTGTGGATATACCATGGGAGTGACCACAGGACCCAGCAAACACTCAAGAATAGACTTGCCCTCCGAGACACCACCTGTAAAACCCATACATAATGCATGAGTTCAGCCATCTGTGGAAATAAACCCAGAGACTGTAAATGTGTAACTGAAAAGACTGGGAATATTCAAAACTCCAATCAAGGGGACCAGAGTGTAATTTTAAAGGAACAAAACCAAAACTGTAATTGTAATTTAGAAAAATCAATCCTAATCAATTATATTGTACCCAGTTTAAGAACAGTCTCTGGAACTCGGGGGGCGTGGTTGGCCTGGAGCACACAGCAGGGAAGCCCAGAGACCCCATCACTGACAGTGTTTGTTCAGCTCCGTCAGGCTGGATGGGAGAGATCCCAAAGCTGGCATCAGCAAGGAGGCATATCCTGCCATGGCACAGGGCTGACACACCAGGCCTGTCCCTGGAAGAGCCCCGGTGGGTTTCTGAGGGCCTTTGGGGGCCACCACAGGTGCGGGGGAACCTCCACCCCTGATGCACCAATTTCCACATACTAGACTTCCCCAAACATTTTTTAAGTGCCTTCTTTTGAAAACTGTCCTGAATTAAATGTCCCCAAACTCTGATATATTAATACCTCCCTTTGCTCTGAATTCATGTCTACCAAGGAAGCTTCTGATAATTCCTCTTCCTTAGGCTCCAAATGGCAAGCATCAATACCAGTCGGCAGCATTCAATACGCTCAGTTATGGATGTATAAAATCCAGCTGAAGCATCAGTCTCTTCTGAGTTTAATTGGCTCCAATAACACCCAAGTCATATCCCAAGTCAAGTCATCCTCCTGTCCAGCTGAAGCCCAGTCCCGTGATGAATTCACCACACCGCCCCCGCCCCCAGGCCTTCAGTAACCCGATAGAACCTGGTCTTCCACCACTATCTTCAAATTACAACATGTAAGTGTGAATTAAATGGTTAACTTTGTATCCGTCAACTGAGGAAATCTCTTCTATCACAGGAAAACCCAGTGAAAGAGCAAGGGGACAGTTTTTACAGGCAGCTGCTGTGGCAAGGGGAGTGATTGTTAGTGCAACACAGGAAGCAAGTGGAGAATCGAGGCCTTGTAAGGAAGGGGAGCGTTTTTGAGGATGCACACAGACCAAAAGTTATCCTCTCCCCTCTTCAAGCCAGAGGAACCCTTGAAACCCCCCACCCCAGGTGGCTCAGGGGAATTCATTTGTACACCTTCTCGAACATCAGTAAAACAATGTGCGACATGTGTTTGCTAAAGGCATTTGCTGGAGGAAAACAAAAAAGTCCCTCAAGCATCTAAGCTATGGTTTGGAGCATTGCTGCTGTAAATTACCACAAATTCAGTTGCTTAAGTCAACGCAAATTTGTTACCTTATAGTGCTAGAGGTCAGAAGTCCAAAATCAGCCTCACTGGCCTAAAGTCAAGGTGTCGGCAGAACTGCTTGCTTCTGGAGGATCAGGAGGAGAGTCTCTCTGCCTTTTTCTGCTTCTAGAAGCTGCCGTGTTCCTTGGTTCATCACCCCTTGCCCGCATCACTCCAACCTCTTCTGTGATCGTATTTCCTTCTCCTGACTCTGAGCCGCCTGACCGTTCCTCTTAGAAGGACCTTGTAATGGGACCCACCTGGATAATCCAGGATAATCTCTCCATCTCAAAAGCCTTAACTTAATCACACCTGCAAAATCCCTTTCATCACGTAAGGCAACATCCACGGGTTGCAGGGATGAGTATCTGGATGTCTGTGGGAGCCATTTCCAGCCTACAACAGCATCATAGACATAGGTGGTGTTGAAAGATAAAATATTTAAAGTAAGATATTTAAAATTTTAAGAGTTTGAGCAAAAATCTCCTCTATTGGGGCAGCACCAAACCAGAAGTGGTTAGGAGTGCTCTGCAGAGAGGCACAGTGGGAAAGACTTATGCAGAGAAGGGGCAAAAGCAAAGAAAGGAAATGATTTGATTGTCTGTAGCGTAAAGTCTGGTTGGCTGTTTGTGATTCGTTGTCCTTAGCATTTTGGATTTGTAACCTGGAGGCATTTATGGGCTCAGATGTTGGTTGGTTTGCGTAGGTCATCAAGGTGTTGGAGCCAGTCTAATGGCCTCCTTGTTTAACTAATGTAACAGTTGGGACAGAAGTAAATGGCACAACTGAAACGCAATTGATAAACCTTAAAGACTGAGCTCCAAGGGGCTGCATTCTAGAAGACAGAGAACTCTTTGTATCTTGGATATCGATTCTGACTGAGAAAGGAGCTGACCATCTGAAGGGGGCTGGCATGGATCCATGTGGGACGCAAATCACCACAGGACATTAGCACAGACCGACAGAACTCCCAGGACCGGCACAACCTAGGAGAGAATACTAACAGCGCCCGGCAGACATCCTGAGCCCCAGTCAGCTCCCCATTTACCGACTGGTAATTACACCGATACTCAAATTAAGGAGCATCCAGTATGTTTAGGGTTTATTTTACAATATATAGGCTAGATGACAACTGTGCTCTACATTGTGCTCTTAATTATACTTTCTTCTTTTCTTTATAAAGTCCCAAGTAGAAAACTCCTGTAGAACACATCAAGCAAGTAACCTGACCAGAGGTCTCAACTAAAGTTGGTGGTCAGTATGCCAGGGCTTGAGTCAGGTAGCTCAAGTCAACGCTATCTGTGACTTATTCCTGTTGACTGTGCGTCCATGGCAAGAGTCCCTCCTTAGCCCCAAATATCTCCCCATCCAGCCCCATCAGAAGCTTATAATGAAGACCTGCTTCCTATCAAGCTTGGCTTCCAACTTGAGTCTGTCTGGATACAAATTTGCCCTCTTTTTAGCTGCATGACAGTGAACCTAACATTTCTGAACCTTGGCTTCATCATCTATAAAATATAGGTTCTAATCTCTACCTTGCAGGTTATTATTGTAATGAATAAAGTAGAATTATAGCCAAGATGAGAACATAGCACTCAATAAATTATAGCTATTTATTATTGTTATTGATATTTTTTTCCCATCTGTGAAACAAAGATAATAATATACACACAATTTGTGAAAGAATGAGGTAACATTATGTTAAGCACCTGACACAGGACCTGGTGTGTAGAAGATGCTCAGTGACAATTCATTCCCCATCCTCTCCTTCCCTGTGTTCCTCACAATCACTCTGCTGGGTTAACTGAAAAGAGGAACTATTGGCTCCAGAAAAATGCTGTCAAAATGTAAACCTTTCAGTGGGCATGTAAATTGGTGCCGCCACTATGGAACACAGTATGGAGGGTCCTCAAAACACTAAAAATAGAGTTTCTGTAAGATCCAGCACTCCTGGGCATATATCCAGACAAAACTATAATTCGAAAATATACATGCACCCCTATGTTCATAGCAGCACTGTTCACAATAGCCAGGACATGGAAACAACCTAAATGTCCATCGACAGATGGACAGATAAAGAAGATGTGGTATATCTACACAATGGAATATTACTCAGCCATAAAAAAGAATGAAATAAGGCCATTTGCAGCAACATGGATGGACCTAGAGATTAACATACTAAGTGAAGTAAGTCAGACAGAGAAAGACAAATATCATATGATATCATTTATATGTGGAATCTAAAATATGACACAAATGAACTTATCTATGAAATAGACTCACAGACATAGAGAACAGACTTGTGGTTGCAAAGGGTCAGGGGTGGGGGAGGGATAGAGTGGGAATGTAGGATTAGCAGATGCAAACTCATATAAAGGATGGATAAACAACAAGGTCCTACTGTATAGCACAGGCAATTATATTCAATATCCTGTGATATCTATAATGAAAAGAATATATATTTATATGTGTGTGTGTATGTGTGTGTGTATATATGTATGACTGAGTCACTTTGCTGTACAGCAGAAATTACACAACTCTGTAAATCAACTATACTTCAATAAAGTAATTATTTTTCAATGTAAACTTTTTACCTGAGACAACCCCCTGACTGGCTCATCAACACAGACTCATTTCTTAGATGAGCTTGCCACTACCACTGTCCAGCGAGCCTGTCCCTAAGGAGACAGGAAAGACTAGTTTTAATGGGATGGGCCACTAAGGTGTGTAGGAGGGTATTCACTTAGGGACCTCTTATGAAAGGATCCTGTGAGTGACAGAAACACAGCTTTAAGAAGCTTAAGGAAAGACCATGTGGGATGAAAGATCTGTTGACTAATATAAGAGAAAGTCCAGTGGACATATCTCGTAAATACGCCTAGATCCGGGTACTCCAAAGATGTTGTCAAGAAGTGTGTCATGCTCCACCTCTTGGCTTTGCCTTCTTCCATTTTGTTTCTCTGTCTCAAGAAGCTACCCTCTTCAGGGTGGCCCCTGGTCACCAGCTTAGCAAATGCAATGGACAAAGGGAGCCTCTTTCTCAAGAGTTCCAACAAAATCCCTGGGTTGGAATTCACTGGACCAACCTGGGCAAGGTGACCAGCCCTATACAAGTCACTGAGGCCAAAGAGCTGGAATATGCTAATGGCCAGGCTGAGGGAACATGCCCACCTTGGAGCTAATATATGTGCATGCTGGGAGGGCGGGTGAGTCACAGCTCCCTCCTGAGCTCCATGGATTGAGTGGGTGATGAGTAGTTTGCCAAAGAAAGAGAAAAGTGCTAAGGTTAAAAGAAGAAGAAGAAGGGCTTCCCTGGTGGTGCAGTGGTTGAGAGTCCGCCTGCCGATGCAGGGGACGTGGGTTCGTGCCCCGGTCCGGGAAGATCCCACATGCCGCGGAACGGCTAGGCCCGTGAGCCATGGCCGCTGAGCCTGCGCGTCCGGAGCCTGTGCTCCGCAACGGGAGAGGCCACAACAGTGAGAGGCCCGCGTACC
>NC_041214.2:25216051-25226494 GCF_002837175.3 Physeter macrocephalus
CAGAGCCTAGGCTCCGAAACGGAAAAGGCCATAACAGTGAGAGGCCCGCGTACCGCAAAAAAATAAAATAAAATAAATTAAAAAAAAAAAAAAAAAGCAGAAGTAGACTGGCGAAGCACAACCTTCCAGGGGACTTAAGACACAGGGGGCCTGGGTTAACTGAGCAACAAAAGGTCCCCAGCAAATACAGCAGACCCCAGAGATGGGAGGAGAGACACATGACTTCCTAGCAGCTCTTCTGCTTACAGTTCTTGCCCTGTCTGCCTTTGATTAAGTAGATTACCACACCCCGTAAGCCTTTCCAGTCTCTGGAATACCCATGATTCCTTTTCTTTACAGCACTTTAGGGGATCTTACATTTTCAGAGTGTGAATCAAGGCCTGGGGTCAAAGCCAGACAAACAGCCACTCAACCTTGACACCCTGTCCTGGACAAGCTTTCATGGACAACAAGGAGGAGGGCAGAGAGCTGGTCATTAACCACTTTGCTTGAGAACCCTTGTCTCTCAAAAGATGCTGTAAAATTGGGTAATAAAACCAAAAAAGAATCTTAGATATCACGACGTTTGTTGATCAGATCATTGTGCGGGTCCCCGCTGAAGCTGGCTACACTGAAAACAGACATTTGTTCCTGACCCCAGAAGTCCCAGTTCCTAATCAGTCCTCATCCCTGGCAGTTCTGCAGTTTCCCTCCCCAGTTACCAGGTTCTCTTCTCATGAAGAACTTTATCAAAGGCTTCTGGAAAAACTAAATAAATTATAGCCACTAGTCCCTTTTATCCACGGCTTTATTTCAAGGACTTCTGACATGTTCAAGAGGCATAATTTTACTCACTCCAAAGTCAAGCCAGCTTGTTCCATTCAGATTCTACCCATCCAGGTGCTTTAGAAGACTCTTGAGTGATTCATTTTGCTTTGTCTGTCTCAGCCTCGTTACAGAGGAGTTATATCATCAGTCTGTAATTCCCAGGGATGAGATTTTTTCTTCAACATCTGCAGAGTACAATAAATGTGGCTTAAATTAAAAATAGAGCAAGGTTCCAACCCGTTTGGCCATGGCTCTACAAACGAAGCCTGCTTTTAAGGATAAAAGCAAATCGGCAAGATAGCCGAGAATATACGTTCTTCACCCTGGTTATACGTTAAAGTCATTCAAGGAGGTTCTTTCAAATTACCATGCCAGAACCTCACCCCAAACCCATTAAATACAAATCTCTGAGGTTGGGGCCTAAATTCTGGAATTTTCTTTTAGACGTGAAGCTAAGTTAAGAACTACTGCTGAGAACAGCGGTCCCCAAACTTTCTGGCACCAGGCACCAGCCAGGGTGGTTGCGGAGAACGGTTCAGGCGGTAATGCGAGCGATGGGGAGTGGCCGTAAATATAGATGAAGCTTCGCTCCTCACCTGCCGCTCACCTCCTGCTGTGCGGCCCGGTTCCTAACAGGTTGCAGACCAGGACCAGTCCACAGCCAGGGGGTTGGGGACACCTGGCTTAGAAGATGCTGGGGTTCTCAGGGAATGAGTCCAGATCATCATTTCTGATTCATCTGCAGGCCGGTGTCACCTGGGAAGAGACATCTACAAACGTCTTAGGAACTGTGTGTCCCATTCATTGTGTCTTGAATACCTGAGGATGATGAGCTTAAGAATTAAAGGATCCTGAGGTCAGCTTTAAAGGAGGGCAAATCTGCTTATGTGGAAAAAAACTGTCTACTCACAAAGGAAGGCACTGACAGATAAAGGAAGCCTGTCCCCTAAGCTACAAAGGATCCGACCACCAGGGTACAGTTAGCAAAATCTCACAGTGACACCATGTCTAGGCCTGGGTGTTTGTTCTTCCCAGACTCTGACACTCATTTGTTATATGACCTTGGATAAATCTGTTAACCTCCCTTGTCAAGTTTACCCACTTGAGGAATAGGCATGGCCTTCTTGGCCCTTTAAAGATCCTTTAAAGAAACAATAGGCATTAGCTCTCATCAAAAAGTAACCTTTGACCTATAATAAATGAATGAAAAAACAGGCCACAGAAGTTGTTAATGGGAGACAAGCACAATTCCTCCTGATAAATGCTACCTTTACTCCCTCCCCATTGCTTTACTTCTCTATTTACAGAAACAAGAGACAAAACTACTGGAAATGCACCAAACTAGATTAAGGACATGTTAAAGCTCCCTCAGTGCGCTGAAGATAAATGTTTTGAAAATTAAGCTGATCAGAGCTACTCAGAGTTGAAATATGTTCAGGGTAAATCAGAGCGTCAGAAGTCTCAACAATCTGTTAAAAAAGCATAAAAACCCACAAGCTTTCAAAGAGCACCCCATATCTACAGATGAATTCGTGCCTTGTCAAAATTTCTTTCTTGTTACAGATAAACAGGAAATAAGGGTAGAAAGTTATTAACCGTGACAAGCCTTCTTAACAATAAAAACCGATACAAAAACTAAACAATGATATCCAGTGAGAAAGACCAGGGTCAGGACTGACTTACAGATGCAGCTTAGTCTTCGTTCTTCCAAAGTCCTCAGTACTCCGAGGTCGAGTAGCTGAGAAAGTGGACTTAAACTCTTTATGTGATCGCCATTGTCAGAAGGACAGAACTTGGGAAGCCAGCTGGATAATTCCTCCCAGGCTGGGGACCTGATCCTAGTGGGCAAAGTTATTTGATTCTGGAGAGCACAGGAAGCAACTAGGGTTCTCTCCATGTGCAGATACCCGAGATGGAATGCAGGCAATTCATCTCATGATGCCGTCCCCTGCGGCAAGCACCGAGATGCAGACATACTATCCTGGAGAACCATCTACCTTCTTGGTTTATTTATTTTTTTTTAAGTTTTGTTTGTTTGGGTTTTTTTTTTTGATGTGGACCATTTTTAAAGTCTTTATTGAATTTGTTACAATATTGCTTCCATCTTATGTTTTGTTTTTTTGGCTGTGAGGCATGTGGGATCTTAGCTCCCTGACCAGGGATTGAACCCACACCCCCTGCTTTGGAAGGCAAAGTCTTAACCACTGGACCGCCAGGGAAGTCCCTACCTTCTTGATTTATTCCCATCAAAATGATTCATCTCTTCCTTCCTTCTTCTGTTCACTCTTTCAGTAAACATATTATATTTGTACGGTGTGCCAGACCTAATGCAAATTATGGTGGATACCAAGCTTAAAAAAAAAATTCCCTTCATTCAAGGAGTGTGGTAATGTAACCGAAAGTGGGGTCTGGCTGCTCACCGCTCAAAAGCCGTTAAAGAGGCAAGGTTGGTGGAAAGGAAAGTTTGCTTTATTTTGGATGCTGGCAACCATGGGGGCGGGCAGATGCCTGTCCAAAGGCCGACTCCCACACCCCCCAACAATCAGTGGGCAAGAGCTTTTATAGGAGGAGGGAGGGGGCTACATGCAGAAACAGCACAGTCAGCTCTGACAGTCGTCTTGAAATCGGTCGTCAGTGGTCTGATTGGCATCATCTTGATTGTTTTAAGCACGATTAACCTTCAGTTCCAGGGTCAGTTTTTTCCCATTTCTTTGAGGCTAATTCTTGGAATTGTGGCAGCTTATGTCATGGTTACAGTCTGGTCATCATGTAGTTAACATCTTCCACCTGGCGGGGGTTTTAGTGTCTATAAGACAGCTCACCGGATACGGCTCAGAATATTATCTATAGCCCTTGCGGAGGAACTCAAGGTTCTTGACCTTGCTTGCTGACTAAACTATTATTATTTAGTCTTGTTGGATGTTTTCCTTTGTTTCTGCATTTTCTCACTTCTTTGATTAAACCTCTACTTTGGCTAAAGTTTTTCCACAGACAAAAGGCAGGCAGAGGACATGGTAGGGCAAGGACCATAGGGTCCTGCTCCATTTCAGAAAGGGCTGTGATGAAGGAATGCCTGGGATGCAACGTGCAATGCGAGGGGAACAAAAGCCAGATTTGAGGGGTTTAGTCAGGAAAGGCTTTATGGGAGTATCAACTGAGATGAAATAAATAACAAAAAGAAAAATTATGGAAATTGCCTTCCAGGCAGAGGGAAGAGTTTATGCAAAGTCCAAGACATGTCCATGGATCAGGAAGAGTGTTTCAAGCAATCCAGCACAGCTGGAGTGTGAGGAATTTAAAGACAAAGGGAAAGAGATGGGATAAGCAGGAGGGGTGGACCAAATCACAGAGTTTTTGAGGGCCCCATTAAGGAGTTTGGATTTTACACGGAAGCTAACATGGAGTCACCAAAGGTTTTAAACGGTGTCGTGAATGGATAAGACCAACACAGTGAAGGATGGATTGGAAGATGGAGAAAATGGAGGTGAGGAAGCCAGTTGGGAATGCTCGTTGCATAAAATGGTCGAAATCAAGGGGCACCGAGGCAGGAGTGAGGAGGAGAGAGAAAGTGGGGGCTGGGATATGAGCTGACTGCTGCCCTGGGTGACTGGGAGATGCTGGTGAGAGAGAAACCATGGAGGAAAGCGTGTTTGGGGAGAGTTCAGTTTTAGTGTTAGTTGCAAGCTGGGTCCTGTCAGCAGGTGAATGTGTAAATCTGGGGCTGGGATGAGAGGCTTGACCACAATAGAAATACAAAACTGGGGACACAGGATGGAGGGAGATGTGACTGCCCACAGAAAGCGTGCTTGTGAGATGCACACATAGCCAAGGCGAGAATCCTCCCTCTGGAAACAGAGGGGTTGACAGTAATGGACTCTGTAATGACTAATAAGAAACTTACAGCCCCTCAAATGCATAAAAATAATACACCAGTGCTGGCTACCATTTGTTGGACACTTAGCAGGTGCCCGGCAGTGCATGAGTAATCCCATGTCATCCCCAAACAATCGGAGACATGTCTCCCATTTCTGTCCTCATTTTTCAAATAAGCAAGCCTAGATTCGTGGAGGTTAAGGGACTTGCCCCGGGTTATACATTATAAGGGAAGGAACCGGGTTTTGCGGCCAGTTTTATTAGAGTGCAGAGCACAAACCTTTAACCTGTGGTGCAAATCCCACTTACTGTTTCCAGAAAGAAAAGAACTATTTTTTTCCTCTGCTCCTTACCAAGAGGCGAAATTTTACAATGCAAACATTAGAAGAAGAAACCATGATTTGGGGGCTAGGAGAACTGAGAAGGAAGGTGTGGATTACTAAAACAGAAACAGAAACTGCCTCTGCCCCAGCCTGCCTGCGCTGGGGGCAAAAAGGGCACCGTAGGGAACAGACCTCAGTCTGGTCCTTCCTTTCTGAAGCTGACAAGCACACGCTGACATGTTAGGATGGTTTGCGAACCCAATGCAGAGTGGGTGGGCCGGGGACTGAGATGCTGAAAACAACAGACTTCAAGGCAGAAGGGAGCTTGGCCGAAAGGGCACATTTTTTTCAGTGAATCATCCGAACTGAGAGCGCCTTTTCACTTGCTTGACATCAGACAAGACTGTTCTCACACATTTTTTTTCCTTTCTTTTTTTTTTTTAAATTGATCATCTTTTTTTATTAACATCTTTATTGGAGTATAATTGCTTTACAATGGTGTGTTAGTTTCTGCTTTATAACAAAGTGAATCAGCTATACATATACATACATCACCATATCTCCTCCCTCTTGTGTCTCCCTCCCACCCTCCCTATCCCACCCCTTTAGGTGGACACAAAGCACAGAGCTGATCTCCCTGTGCTATGTGGCTGCTTCCCACTAGCTATCTATTTTACATTTGGTAGTGTATATATGTCCATGCCACTCTCTCACTTCATCCCAGCTCACCCTCCCCCACCAACCCCCGTCCTCAAGTCCATTCTCTACGTCTTCATCTTTATTCCTGTCCCGCCCCTAGATTCATCAGAAGACAGTCTGATCTTGGGTCTGGTTTTGTTTTCCACGATTTGCAGTGTCCAGACCCAGCCACAGCAGGAGCCCCATCTTGCCTCAGAGAGGGGGTCCTGGAGGAAAATTGTGCCCATGAGCCCCTTTGCCAGAATCCCACCCAGGGCTTGTGTTTTCCTCTTTGATTTCACATGGCCTACTGGATCCCATCATTTCAGGAACCGATTTTTGTTTTTTGTTTGTGTTTTAATTTAATTTTTGTTTTATAAGTTTATTTATCCTATTTACTTATGTTTGGCTGCGTTGGGTCTTCGTTGCTGCGCACGGGCTTTCTCTAGTTGTGGCGAGCGGGGGCTACTCTTTGCTGCGGTGTGCATACTTATCATTTCGCTGGCTTCTCTTGTTGCAGAGCATGGGCTCTAGGCACGTGGGCTTCAGTAGTTGTGGCCCTCAGGCTCAGTAGTTGCGGCTTGCGGGCTCTAGAGCACAGGCTCAGTAGTTGTGGCACACAGGCTTAGCTGCTCCACGGCATGTGGGATCTTCCCGGACCAGGGCTTGAATCCTGGTTCAAGTGTCCCCTGTGGATTGGCAGGCGGATTCCTAACGACTCCGCCACCAGGGAAGTCCAGGAACCGATTTTTTAAAGGTGAGTGTCTCTCTTCACTAAACTCAAGACTGGCAAGCCTGCTTCTCTCTCTCTCTCTCTCTCTCTCTCTCTCTCTCACACACGCACACACACACACACGCCTCTTCCTTTCTAGCCACATCTTACTGCCTTGGCAAAGAGTGCAGTGAAGCAGAAAACAAATGCAGGAAGTGACAGACGACACAAGCCTTTGTCCAATTAGCAATAAGAAAGTCACAGGTTCCAGTGGTGACCATTCATGTCGCACAGCCAGCTCAGCAAAGAGCCCTGCTCCACGTCTCTCTGATCTAATTAGAACCACTCGGGCCATGGCTGCCCAGCCAGTCTCTGCATTTTTAGCCCACGTAGGGCCCATGCCCGAGTTGGCCATTAATGAGGGACATGAAACCATCAATAGTTTTGATTAAGCCACAGACTACCATGCTATTTAGATGTACCATATTTCACAGATTCTAAGACAGGCTTCCCCGCCCTCCACATTTTTACATCATTTAAAATCAAAATGTGCCTTAGAATCAAGGCAATCACGGGATAGTCGTCATGGCCTCTGTGTGGCAAACTTGGTCACAGCTGTTCATGCTATCATACTTTCAGCTGAGTTCAATGTATGGCTGCAAGGACGGGTGTGGAGGTTCAGTGCCATTTAAAAGGCCCTCCAAAGATTATCCTATATTTTGGCATTCGAACAATGAGCTATTGTGGATGCAAAAAGAAACAGAGGAAGGGGCTGTAAATTTGACATTTGTGAAGCAAATATTTGTTGCTACAGGAAAACTGCCATTCTATACTTTCTCACAAAGCAACAATCAACTTCTTTCAAGACCTCAGAAAGGATGAAATCTACAAGAAATGAAGCAGTTATATTTGCCCCACATCCAGCAAAGCAACTGAATGCAGGAGAAATTGACAAATCCTTCAGAAGAGATGAAAGAAATTTCAAAGCAGCACAGGCTAGTATGACCAATCAAGGACCATGCAGAATGACTGTTAAGACATTACGTAAGAGTTTAAAATAATTTTTTCTATCTTAGAAGTTCACTAGACAATGGTGAATCTTGTAGTCTACGGTTTCTTAGGTTTGATGAAATATAGTATGTCCAGAATAAGTTTCACCCCCAAGAAAACCCTTTAAAGTGCTTGAGAATTTGAAAAAGATAAGTTCACATTTCAGGAGAGGGCAGCCACTGCAGACATTGATGAGAGATACAGACAGGTCTGTGTACCCAAAAGCAACACCCGCCCTACAGCATTGGCTCTTGCTTGTCATCCCCTGCCCTGCCTCCTTGTTAGCAGAACCCAGAGTTGATTCAAGGCTGACGGGACCTTATGCTTCAGAAGAGACTTGTTCCTTCTCCACCCCAGAGAAGCTTCATTAATCAATCCCAACATCATGATTGCTTCTCTTTCCCATTGGTTGTTTTGGCAGTGATGCATGGCCCAGTTCTTACCAATGAGATGTGAAAATATGGGAGTGGGAGGGGAGGGAAGACCTCTAAGATTAAAAAAAAAAAAAAAAGATGCGAGAGGGCAGACAGAAGAAGAAACAAGAACTACAATCGTGCAGCCTGTGGAACAAAAACCACATTCACAGAAAGAGAGACAAGATGAAAAGGCAGAGGGCTATGTACCAAATGAAGGAACCAGATAAAACCCCAGAAAAACAACTAAATGAAGTGGAGATAGGCAACCTTCCAAAAAAGATTTAAGATTAATGATAGTGAAGATGATCCAGGAATTTGGAAAAAGAATGGAGGCAAAGATCGAGAAGATGCAAGAAATGTTTAACAAAGAGCTAGAAGAATTAAAGAACAAACAAACAGAGATGAACAATACAATAACTGAAAGGAAAACTATGCTAGAAGGAATCAATAGCAGAATAACTGAGGTAGAAGAATGGATAAGTGACCTGGAAGACAGAATGGTGGAATTCACTGTTACAGAACAGAATAAAGAAAAAAGAATGAAAAGAAATGAAGACAGCCTAAGAAACCTCTGGACAACATTAAACGCAACAACATTCACATTATAGGGGTCCCAGAAGGAGAAGAGAGAGAGAAAGAACCAGAGAAAATATTTGAAGAGATTATATTCAAAAACTTCCTTAACATGGGAAAGGAAATAGCCACCAAAGTCCAGCAAGCCAAGACAGTCCCATACAGGATAAACCCAAGGAGCAACATGCCGAGACACATAGTAATCAAATTGGCAAAAATTAAAGACAAAGAAAAATTATTGAAAGCAACAACAGAAAAACGACAAATAACATACAAGGGAACTCCCATAAGATTAACAGAGGCAAGGAAGGACACAACATAATGATCAAAGGATCAATCTGAGAAGAAGATATAACAATTATAAATACATATGCACCCAACATAGGAGCACCTCAATACATAAGGCAACCGCTAACAGCTATAAAAGAGGAAATTGGCAGTAACACAATAATAGTGGGGGACTTTAACACCTCCCTTACACCAATGGACAGATCATCCAAACAGAAAATTAATAAGGAAACAGAAGCTTTAAATGATACAATAGACCAGATAGATTTAATTGATATTTATAGGATATTCCATCCAAAACAACATATTACACTTTCTTCTCAAGTGCACATGGAATATTCTCCAGGATTGATCACATCTTGGTCACAAATCAAGCCACAGTAAATTTAAGAAAATTGAAATCATATCAAGCATCTTTTCTGACCACAATGCTATGAGACTAGAAATCAATTACAGGGGAAAAAACCATAAAAAACAGAAACATATGGAAGCTAAAGAATACGTTACTAAATAACCAAGAGATCACTGAAAAATCAAAGAACACTCTAACCTTACGCCTAAATGAACTAGAGAAAGAAGAGCAAACAAAACCCAAAGTTAGCAGAAGGAAAGAAATCAGAAAGATCAGAGCAGAAATAAATGAAATAGAAACAAAGAAAACAATAGCAAAGATCAATAAAACTAAAAGCTGGTTCTTTGAGAACATAAATTGATAAACCATTAGCCAGACTCATCAAGAAAAAGAGGGAGAGGACTCAAATCAATAAAATTAGAAATGAAAAAGAAGAAGTTACAACAGACACTGCAGAAATACAAAGCATGCTAAGAGACTTCTACAAGCAACGCTATGCCAATAAAATGGACAACCTGGAAGAAAACGACAAACCCTTAGAAAGGTATAACCTTCCAAGACTCAACCAGGAAGAAACAGAAAATATGAACAGACCAATCACAAGTAATGAAATTGAAACTGTGATTAAAAATCTTCCAACAACAAAAGTCCAGGACCAGATGGCTTCACAGGTGAATTATATCAAACATTTAGAGAAGAGCTAAAACCCATCCTTCTCAAACTCTTCCAAAAAATTGCAGATGAAGGAACACTCCCAAAACTCATTCTATGAGGCCACCATCACCCTGACACCAAAACCAGACTAAGATACTACAAAAAAAGAAAATTACAGACCAATATCACTGATGAATATAGATGCAAAAATCCTCAACAAAATACTAGCAAACAGAATCCAACAGTACAAAAAATCTTAAAATTTGTATGGAAACACAAAAGACCCCGACTAGTGAAAGCAGTCTTGAGGGAAAAAAAACGGAGCTGGAAGAATCAGACTCCCTGACTTCAGACTATATGATAAAGCTACAGTAATCAAAACAATATGGTACTGACACAAAAATAGAAACATAGATCAATGGAACAAGGTAGAAAGCCAAGACATAAACCCACACACCTATGGCCAACTAATCTATGACAAAGGAGGCAAGGATATACAATGGAGAAAAGACAGCCTCTTCAATAAGTGATGCTGGGAAAACTGGACAGCTACATGTAAAAGAATGAAATTAGAACACTCCCTAACACCATACACAAAAATAAACTCAAAATGGATTAGAGACTTAAATGTAAGACCAAACACTATAAAACTCTTAGAGGAAAACATAGGAAGAACACTCTTTGACATAAATCACAGCAAGATCTTTTTTAATCCAC
>NC_041214.2:25226510-25247838 GCF_002837175.3 Physeter macrocephalus
TTCATTGCAGCACTATTTACAATAGCCAGGTCATGGAAGCAACCTAAATGCCCACCAAGAGACGAATGGATAAAGAAGATGTGGTCCATATATACAATGGAATATTATTCAGCCATAAAAAGGAATGAAATTGGGTCATTTGTAGAGACGTGGATGGACCTAGAGACTGTCATACAGAGTGAAGTAAGTCAGAAAGAGAAAAACAAATATCGCATATTAACGCATATATGTGGAACCTAGAAAAATGGTACAGATGAGCCGGTTTGCAGGGCAGAAATTGAGACACAGATGTAGAGAACAAACCTATGGACACGAAGCGGGGAAAGTGGAAGGGGGGTGGAGATGGTGGTGTGATGAGTTGGGCAGTTGGGACTGACATGTACACACTGATGTGTATAAAATTGATGACTAATAAGAACCTGCTGTATGCAAAAATAAATAAAATAAAATTCAAAAATTTTAAAAAAAGAAAAAGAAAAAAAGGATCCAGCTACATTTTTTAGATTTCTATTTGTTGTGACTTTATAATGTAATAGTAGAATTTTGAGACATTTTACAATTAGCTTGCTTTTGAATGTTACTTATGTATGTAAGTGCTTCGTGTATTTGATTTTGTCCTAGTTTTACTATTTTTTTATTGCATCTTTTCCTACTGGGTCAAAAGTTAATTGGTGCCTCAGTTAACACCATTTGGATTAAGCTTTTCTGAATAGTAATAAAAATTTTAAATATATATATATATTTTCAAAGAAGGTGAAAAAGCACTAATTTATTACAACCTGAAGTGGAATCTGCTAAGATGTGCTACAACTGATGGGGATAAAAATACATGTGGGGCAGAAAAAGGTTTAGAGAAATTTACAAATTTTACATTTTAAATTTATTAAAATGTAAAATTCTAAAAGTCTATCTTTATTCCTTGTACTATTTATCAGCACTTGTGTAAAATATTCATGTGTTATTGAAACAGAACTGTCCATGGGGTATTTTACTTGCTCTTATGGACTTAAATATCATCAGTTCCATGAATTTTTGTCAGAAGTAGAAGGTGAATATAATGACTTGTCCTACCTTATAGCAGCTTAATGTCTTAATGATGGTAAAGTTACATTTTAATTTTTGGAGCTTAGGACTGAGACTGAATTTTTTCTGAATGAGAATTGTTCTCAGACACTATTATTGAGTACTGAATGATTTTGGAATTTAGTTTTGCTATAAACTTGACAATGTTTCTTAATAAATTCAACCTAAACTTACCAGACCCCCCCCCCAAAAAAAAAGAAGATGCATGAGAAGAAAAGAAAGGTGCCTTTTCTACCTCTGGGCTTGGTGATGCCTGGAGCTACTGCAGCCATCTTGCAAGCATGAGGAAAGCAAACTGAAGGACAAAGACACACACTGAAGACCTAAGTCCTTAATGACATCACTGAACCACTTTCTTAACCAAGCCTAAAGACTGGCTTCTGGTTATATGAGATAATAAACACCTTTATTGTTCAATCGATTGTTAATAGTTGAGTTTTCTATTACTTTCACCCAAAATCATGTAATTGATACACTCCTGCCTCCCCACTACTGTGATGACATCACCTTCTCTTCTAGACTTCTTGAAACTCTCACTTGGGATGAATCAATAGAAGTATGGACTCTGAAATGAGGGATATGACAGTCCTCGTCAACTCTGAGCTGGACTACTCAGTCAACATCTACAAGAGTTTCTTCTACTCTAGGAAATACCCGTTTACTGGGGGCAGGGGAACACATATTAATAAGAACCTGACAAAATATATCTGAGGTCTGTCCAAAGGAGAGTGAATAATATTTGTTATTTTATTGAGTAGATTTATTGAACGAATAGCAAGGATTATAAAGTGACATCAAAATCACATGACAAAGGGAAAGCTGGAAAATATTTTATTTTAGGGCAAAAGAAGGTTTGTTTGGGATAGTGGAGGAGCGTGTCTTCAAGGAACTGAAGGGGCAGAGTGCGTGAGAGAGATGACACTGTTTCTGGGTGGACCCAGAGGGTAAGAATAGAATACACTATTGTCATTCATTCATTCATTCATTCATTTAATAAAGATCTACCAAGTTGCCACCTAACAGCCAGAACTTGCCCTCATGAAACTTATAGGCTAGTGGGGCAGATGGATAATAAGCAAACAAATTAATTATTACAAAGTATAAAATGTGCAAAGAAGGAAATGAAGCAAGGTGCTGAATTAGAGAAGGGGAGCAGAATTCTAAAGTAAATAGAACAGTAAGAAATGATGTTTCTAAGGCAGTTATGTTTAAACTGAAGCCAAAACACTGAAATGAAGACACTATTCAGAGAACAAGGGGAAGAATATTTAAGGTGAGGTAACAACGGGAAAAGAAAGAACAGGAAAATGGTGGGAGGACCCACACTATATAGGGCTTTAGGCCATTTAAAAGTCTGAATTTTATGTTAAATACAAAGAAAAGCCTTTAAAGTTTTTTTTAAAGTAGAGGGATATAATTCAAGTTAAATTTTTAAAAGATCATTGGCTGTGGCCTGAAGAATGGTTTGAAGAGAGGCCTGAGGGAAAGAGCAGAGAGCAGTTAGATGTTGTCCCTGTTCAACGGGTTGCTCCTGGGGGCTTGGACAGAGTGGTGGCAGTATAGAGCGAGAGAAGGGGACATATTCAAGACATACTATTTTAGTTGTAATAGATAGGACTTGCTTACAGGGGGGCAGGAAGAATGAGTGAAAGCAAGAAATCGAGGGTGATTCTGGTTGAAACAAATTGGTGGATGGTGATACTATTTATCAAGATGAGGAAGAAAGCTGGTGAATAGTCTGGGAGTGTGGGGAATGGAACATTCAGTTTTGGTTTTGAGGTTTTTGCTTGTTTTGTTTTGCATAATTGATTTACAATGTTGTGTTAGTTTCAGGTGTACAGCAAAGTGATTCAGTTATACATATATACATATATATTTTTCATATTATTTTCCCTTAAAGGGAAAATATGAAATACTGAGTATAATTCCCTGTGCTATACAGTAGGTCCTTGTTGATGATCTGTTTTATACAGAGTAGAGTGTGTATGTTAATCCCAAACTCCTAATTTATCCCTCCCCACACCTTTCCCCTTTGGTAACCTTAAGTTTGCTCTCTATGTCTGTGGGTCTGTTTATGTTTTGCATATAAGTTCATTTGTATCATTTTTTAGATTCCACATATAAACAGTATCATTTGATATTTGTCTTTGTCTGGCTTACTTCACTTAGCACGATAATCTCTAGGTCCATCCATGTTGCTACAAGTGGCATTATTTTATTCTTTTTATGGTTGAGTAATTTTCCATTGTATAAATATATCACATCTTCTTTATCAGATGGTCAAAAGGCATATGAAAAGACTCTCAACATCGCTAATTATTACAGGAATGCAAATCAAAACTACAATGAGATATCACCTTACACCAATCAGAATGGCCATCATCAAAAAGTCTATAAATAACAAATGCTGGAGAGGGTGTGGAGAAAAAGGAACCCTCCTACAGTGTTGGGAATGTAAGTTGGTGTGGCCACTATGGAGAACGGTATGGAGGTTCCTATAAAAACTAAAAATAGAGCTACCATATGATCCAGCAATCCCACTCCTGGCCACATATCTGGAGAAAACCATACTTTGAAAAGGTACATTCACCCCAATGTTTATTGCAGCACTATTTACAATAGCCAGGACATGGAACTAACCTAAGTGTCCATCCACAGAGGAATGGATAAAGAGGATAGAATGTTCAGTTTTGGACATGTTAATCTGAGATGCCTGTGAGGTAGCCAGATGGAGGAGTCAAGATGGCAGTTGGATATATGAGTCTAGAGCTCAGAGGATTGTTCAGAGAAGGACCTACAAATTTGGGAGCCTGCAGATGCTAATGAAAACCATGGAAAAAACGGATGAATAATGTAAGGGAGCAGTATGTAAGGAAATGGAGGGTTTAACACCGTGCTGTATTAGAACTTAGAGACTGGGTAGAGATGGGTTATCAGCCAAGTAGAAAAAGAAAGCATCAAAGAGAAAAGCCAGAAGAATGTTCTGTCATGGACGTCAACAGGGTATCTCAAGAAGGAGTGAGCAGTCAGCTATAACAAAATCGTCTGAGAGGTCAGTAAACTGATGACAGAATAAAGGAGACATTGGATTTATAAACTAGAGGTTGCTGGTAATCTTGACAATGGAGTGATGCAGACAAAAACTACATGGGAGAAGGCTGACCAGTGAACGAGAAGCAAGGAATTGGAGATGGCTTCCAAAGACAACTCTCTCATGAAGTTGGCTATGACAAGCCTCAGGAGATACAAGGAGAAAATAACAATAACAAGGAGAAAAGCTACCACTGATGGCACCCACTATCGGCAAACAAATTGTCTCCAGTCCTTACAAGAACCCTAGGTGGTAGGTATTATTATGTTTTATAGAAAATCAATGAAGTTAAGAAGCAATCCCAAGATTATACAGTATGTTATTCGTTTTCTTTGCTGTGTAACAAATTACACAAATAGCAGCATAAAGTAACACACATTGATTATTGCACAGTTTCTGAGAGTCAGGAGGTCAGGAATGGCTTAGATGGGTCCTCTGCAGATCTGAAATCAAGGTGCCAGTCAGAGACGGGTTCTCATCTGAGGGCTTGACTGGAGAAGGTTCCACTTCTAAGCTTTCTCAGGCTGATGACAGAATTTATTTCCTTGTGGCTGTAAAATTCAATACAGCTTACTTCTTCAAAGCCAGCATTGAAGATAGAGAGTGGTCTGCGAGGGACATGGAGTCTTATATATCATAGGTATGGGAGTGACATCACCTTGGTTACATAGCATAATGTAACCAGAGGAGTGCCAACCCATGACTTTTACCACACTCTGTTGGTTAGAAATAAGTCACAGGGCTCACCTACACTCAAGGAAAGTGAATTACACAGAGACATGAACACCAGGAGACAAGGCTCATGGGCTCATCGTAGAGTCTGTTCGACTCACACAGTTAGTAACTCTCGTGGAATTGGAGACCACTTCTATCCTATTCCAATATCCATTCTCTTTTAATTTAGCTATGAAGCCTCAAAAATATAAAATAAGTTTCTAAAAACGTAGAGCCTTCTGAAAATGGAATGTACTGACCACAGAGGTCCTAACTTCTCTGTCACTAAAGATGTCCATGCTTAAGGGGGACAGTCATCACATGTGGATGTGGCTGAAGGGGCTTCCGCTTTAGCCAGAATATCATGGGGCAATATGGGGGTTTGGGGAGCAGTTGTCGAGTTAGGTGACTTCCGAGGTGTTTCCCAAACTTGCAGTTCTGATAGAACACACAGAACTTGCCGTTCTGATAGGCACATCATAGAATCACAGAACGTTATGGCTGAACAGAGCCTTTGAGATGAAGCCCAGCCCCTGCACCTTACAGATGAGGAAACTGAGGTTAAAGAAGCCAAAACTTGTTTCAGGCTCAGCGAACACTGTTGGTGACAGAAAATAAATGGACTTAATACCTGTCTTCAAGAAGCTTACAATCTAATTGGGAGAAAACAGTAAAAAAGTAACATAATAGACAATAAACAAGTCCTGTGATGAAATATAATTTCAGGCACCCCAGAAACGCAGAGGAAGAGAAGAAGCTCAGGAGGGGGCAAGTTGTGGGAGCAGATGATGGGCTTAGATCCAGACCTGTGGACATTGAGTACTTAAGGGACATCCAGGTGATGGTCTGGTCCGGGGCTCCTCAAACCTTAATGTTCACATGAACTCACCCAGAGACTTTCTTAAAATGCAGCTTCTGATTCCGCAGGTCTGAGGTGGAGCCTGAGATTCTGCATTCCCAACAAGCCCCCAGCGGGTACAGATGCTACTTGTCCTCAGACCACAGTCTACCTAGCAGTCTAATAAAGCAGTTGATAAACTGTTCTCAGGTATTCACTCTCCATTCCTTTCCCCCCTCATCCCATTGTCCTCTCTCTGCAAAGGGACAAGACTGGAGGCGTCTGCCAGAATGAGGAGGAGAGACACAGACTGAGGGGGTTTCCAGGTAGGAGCACGTCCACCAGAGGCCACGGGATACAGCCACGTTACCTGGGAAGGGAAGATGACCCTTCGTTGAGGTAAAGGCTTCATCTACTATTTCTTACCTTCAACTTACATTTACTAACTTTCCTTTCTAAGGGGATACAAAAATGAACGACTCAGCCCACCGATGCAAGAATTTAATAATGCAGATCAGTGAGCCTGATAAGCCAAGAATTGTGGCCTTGAGGGCAAATGATATGACAGGTTTCAGTGCAGAGGGTGAAAACCAAAAGGAAACAGGTAAGGGGTAAGATACTAAAAGACGCTAAAAGGAGAATCAGGGCTGAATGACCAAGAGGCTAGAGTTAAAAGACAGTCTCCTAAGATGTCCTTTCCCTTTATCAAGATAGCCCATGACCCACTCTAGATAAGAGTAAGTTACAGACATTCTGAATCTACAATCCTCTGAGACTATTTTCTCCAACAGACGCTCTCAGCCCAGTGCTCATGTCACATGAGTTCTTCAGGGACCTACAAAAATGTTTGAGGCCAGAATATAAAATCATTGACCCTCAAATGTGAAAAGAAACCAGCAAAACATAAATTAATAAATGTTTATTGCCAAAATACAACATTCTTTTAACCTTTTCAATTGTTCAGTTTAGTATTCATAAAAATTCCATTACACCTGAAAACCATTTGTAAGTCAGATTTGCTCACTTTGCAGAAACTCCTGAGCAGGCACGATGATTGCCAAGAAATCCTAGCAAATTGTCAATTAAGTAAGTTTCCAGTAGCCAATAATTTCTAAAGAAATCTTTGGCTTATTTTACAGCCAAATAGTTCTCTCTAATGCAGGCTTTGGGTGTGTATTAATACATACAATGTCTGAATGTGGTCTGAAACCTGGTACTGACCTTAGAATGTGACAGTTCTTTGTGAAAAACTGTAAACCGAAAAACAGAGGTGGATCTCCAAGTGACAGTAATTGTCCAGGTGCAAATTATAGAATTTTGGGGGTCTCACTCAAAGCAGTCTAAGGACAAAAGAGATGAACTCATTCATTCATTCATTGAACACTTTCACTGAGCACCTACTATGTGCCAGGCACTGTCCTAGGCAAAGCAATACAACAGTAAAGAAATGAGATAAAGCAGCAGGTAGCAATGTAAGGTAAGGTACCGGGAGATGGAGCTCACTAAGCCCTGCCTGCTGCACCCACCAGAGGCAGGGCCAGGTGAGCCCAACAAAAGGAAAACAAAAGGACCTCCAGGATGCCTGCCGTGGAAGGCCACCTTGCTTCCTCAGAGAGAAGGAAGGAAATTCACATTGATTAAGTGCCTACTTTGTGCCAGACTGTGCTAAGTGCCATGTCATTCATTCCTGTTGACCACTCCCCGCAGCTCTGTGGGTCTCTTAATTCACAAATGAACAGCAAGGAAACTGAGACCTGCCCCAGATCAGACAGCTGGTTAGCAAGTGGGTCACTCAGGACTCAAGCTCAGGTCTGTCTGACGCCAAAACCACACTTCTTCCCTCAGACACCCTTGCTGAGGGGCAGCCTGCCCTGACCACTGCATGCTCGGGAAGTTCCCCGAGCTGGCACTGTTGGTGAGAGCCAGAGACAGGGCAAGGTTGGCGGGGGGGGTGGTCACTGTTAGTGCTGTGCCTCTTTGTCACTTCCTGGGCACAGAGGCCCCACCCAGGCCCCGGCTCTGTCAGAGAACCCCTGAGAGAAGCCTTGAAGGTTCTGGATGTGCCCAGCATCTGCCCTTAAATAAACACCTCTCTGGCCAGGGCAGGGTAATCTGGCATCTGGGGAGAATGCCACCCCTGCCCTCTCCAGAACCTCTAGTCCTTCAGATGGTTACCTGTGGCTGCAGCGATTCTTCACCTCGGGATCCGAGCTCAGTGTCCTCTACATCCATGAGCAGCATGTAGAGGGCTCCTTCCCTTCCTTGAGGTCCTCAGCTCAGGTCAGCTGCTCCCCCAGCAAACCCCAGGCCTGAGACGACAGTGCACAATCCTCTCCCGGGCTCTCTGCTCAGCTGGCCTCTCTTCTCTCCTGCCCACACCCACCACTCCTCAGGTGATACTGAGCCCTCTGTCTCTCAGGACCAGATGCCAGAAGCACCAGGAATAGGGCGTCTTTCAAGGGCGACTATCCGATGGGCCTTCACAGCTCACTTCCAGACACCCCACCCAAGGGTCCTCCTGTGTAGGATGCTGGGGAAATGGTTAATGACCCCACACCTGTCTTGGGCATCCCTTAAAAGTGGGTGAAGAAAGCAGTTGGCCTTCTGCTTAGTTTCCTGGCTTTCATCCCCTTTTCTTCAGAGTATTAAGTGTGAAGGAAGAGGCAGCGGTAATTACATTTCTTTTCCCTCCTGCAAAAGAGCGGTTCTAGAGAGTTGGGAGCAGGGGGTGGCAGGTGTCCTAGACATGATATTTGGACTCTTTCCTCCTTGGTACCTAACACGGAAGTCAGTCTTCGTGTCCTCCCAGGGGCTGCAGGTACCACAGCAAAGACCTGGCCAGAAGCCAAAGCTAATCAAAGCAAGGGAAAGCCATCCTGTCTTGTAGCAACAGCAATGGATCCCAGCCAATGACAAAAATACTCCAATATAAACTCTCACTCTCTCTCTCTCCAGCTGGCTTCCTTTAGCAGATACCACCAGTCGCCTACTCAGTATGCCTTCTCCTTGTCTTCCTTCATTGTGTTCAAAGCCTCCACTACCTTGCAGCTAGGCAGATGGAAAGATGCCAGCTTCCCCTTCATCCTGTGAGGACTTTGGACAGAGTTGACTCCAGATAACAGTGGCCGAAGTAGAGTTTCAAAATGTGAAGTCCATCCGTTGAAAGAGACCCTACAAGTCTCATTCCTTTAATCTATTTGGGATTTATTTTTATAAATGACACTAGATATGAGTCCTCTTTAATTTTCTTCCAGATAGATAGCCTGTTGCACACATTATTTATTAAATAAATCACGCTTCTTCCATTGAATCGAAATACCACATTTTCATATGTAAAATCATCCTAGCACAGGCAAACTATTATATATAGGATAGATAAACAAGGTCCTACTGTATAGCCCAGGGAACTATATTCAATATCCTGTGAAAGACCATAATGGAAAAGAATATGAAAAAGAATATATATATGTATAACTGAATCACTTTGCTATACAGAAGAAATTCACACAACATTGTAAATCAACTGTACTTCAATAAAATTTTTTTTTAATCCTATAAAATGGGATCTATTCCTGAAGTGTCCATCTGTGTTTTGATCTAAATGGCCATCCCTATGCCTGTATCATACTGATTTATTATGGTGGCTTTTTAGTTAAGCAGATGCCTCCTTACTATGCTTCTTTTTATACTTTTGCTGGTTGTTCATAGGCATTTTTTCCTCCATATGAAATGTAATATCATCATAATCAATTATCCCCCCAAAAGCTCTCATTGGAATTCTAATCGAAATTGCATTGACATATTAGTAACGACATAATTGATTTTGTTTGATTTTAACACTTCCAATCCAAGAACATGAAAGTTTTTCCAGTTATCAGATGTTGATTTACATCCTTCCATCTCCTACTATCATTTATTTTAGAGGTTCTGTACCATTCTTATCTATATTTTAAATTTTTGTTGATGTTATCAATGAAATGTTTTCCCATTTCCATGTCTTATTTCTAGAATAAAGAAAAGCTTGTGTCCCACATCACCAAGGTCTCTTATTTCCCCTTCATTCTCTAGGAAAAATTCTTTTCCTAGAAATTTTTAAAACTAGAATTTCTTGGTTTTTCTAGGTGTTGAATCATATGATCAGTTTACCTCTTTTTTCTCCATTGCTTATACTTACTACAGTAAGTAAGTCCCCTACATATGAATGAGTTCTGTTCCGAGAGGGCGTTCATAAGTCCAGTTTGTTCGTTAGTCCAACAAAGTTAGTCTAGGTACCCAACTAACACAATTGGCTTTATAGTACTGTACTGTAATGGGTTTATAATACTTTTCACACAAATAATACACGAAAAAAAAACACAAAAAATAAAACATGTTTAATCTTACAGTACAGCACCTTGAAAAGTACAATAGTACAGTACAACAGCTGGCATCCAGGGGCTGGCATCGAGTGAACGGGCAGGAAGAGTTACTGGCTGGAGGACGGGGAGGAGGTGGGAGATGGTAGAGCTGAAGGATCGTCAGCAACAGGAGATGGAGGGCAAGCTGCAATTTCACTCACGCCAGACGTTGATGGAACGCATGTTCGCAGCTTCAAAAGTTTGCAACTTGAAGGTTCGTATGTAGGGGACTTACTGTATTTTATTTTTATTTTGTCTTAGTATATACAACAGAACCTCCAAAATAATATAGAATGATAAAGGTAATAGTTGGCAAGTCTTTTCTGAATTTCATTGACTTGCCTTCACCATTTCAGTACATAGATTGATGTTTCCTATTTTGTTTTCAAAAAAGTCTTTTGTTTTAATTGAGGTATAGTTGACCTATAACTATATTAGTTTTAGGTGTACAACATAATGATCCAATATTTGTATATATTGCAAAATGATCACCACAGTAAGTCTAGGTAAAATCTGTTCCCATACATAGTTACAAATTTTTTTTCTTGTGATGAGGACTGTTAAGATCTACTTCTTAGCAATGTTCAAATATGCAATACAGTATTATTAACTATTGTCGCCATGCAGTGCATTACATCCCCATGGCTTATTTATTTTATAACTGGAAGTTTGTATATTTTGACCCCCTTCACTCATTAATCATATTTAAATAGCTTTTCTTAACTGCTGTTTATTTAGAGGGTTTTTTTTTTTTAGGAATAACTGC
The DNA here is from genome assembly GCF_002837175.3 of Physeter macrocephalus. Lineage (NCBI taxonomy): Eukaryota > Metazoa > Chordata > Mammalia > Artiodactyla > Physeteridae > Physeter > Physeter macrocephalus. Next base: position 25,237,400 of record NC_041214.2, read on the forward strand.
TGCAGTTGTTTTTAATCAAGTTTTTTTAGCATTTATTGCTCTGATCATATTTGCTTTTCTCTTATTTGCTGATATAATTAATTATTGATAAATTTCAACCACCCTTTCCTTTTCTCCTTGGTTATAATATACCATTCACTCGGTACTTTGCTGTATTTATTTGTACATGTTAGGTAGGCCAATTACATCTCCTGATCTTGGAGAAGTGGCTTCATATAGGAGACCTCCTGTGGGACCCAGCAGCACACTCCCCGCTGGTCACCAGAGCTTCATGCTCTAGGGGTGCCCCTCATCTGGGTTGTGTGGGCCTTTCTGTTGTGGTAGGGGTGACTGCTGTGGACCCACTGGTCACTGAAGCTGGCACGCAGCCCAGTTGGCTGCCAGGCCCTGCCTCGTGTGGTGGTTGCCAGCCTCCTGTTGGGCCGGGCCAGGTCCCCGTGCAGCTGGCCGCACAGCCCAGGTGTCCAGGGCTGATGACGGCCCATAAGTGGGGGGACTGGGTCCCAAGACTGGTGCTGGCCTGCCGGTGGGCAGTAAGCCCCTGGCACTAGTCGGCTAGAGGGAGGACTCCAAAATGGCACTTGTCATCACCAGTGTCCTCAGGATAGAATGAGCTCCCCCAAAATATCTGCTGCTAGCATCTTTGTCCCTAGGGGGTGTCCAAATTGCTTCCTGTCTCTCCAGGAGGCTCTCCAAGATCAGCAAGGGGGTCTGACCCAGGCTTCTTTCAAAGTATTACCTCTGTGCGAGGACTCGGAGCCTGTGAGATTTTTGTGTGCACCCTTTAAGAGCAGAGTCTCGGTTTCCTACAGCCCTCGGGCTCTCCCGTATGCAAGCCCTGCTGGCCTTCAAAGCCAGGCATTCTGGGGGCTCATCTTCCCGGTGCAGGGCCCCCAGGCTGGGGAGCCTAATGCAGGAGTCAGACCCCTCACTCCTTGGGGAGAACCTCTGCAGTTGTGATTGTTCTCCTGTTTGTGGATTGCCTGCCCCAGGGGGATCAGTCTGGACTATACTGTGTCTCCACTTCTCCTACCCATCTCTTTGTGGTTTCTTCTTTGTATCTTTAGTTGTGGAAAATCTTTTCTGCTAGCCTTCGGGTCATTCTCATCAATAGTTGCTCTGTAAATAGTTGTAATTTTGGTGTGCCCATGGAAGGCGATGAGCTCAGGGTCTTCCTACTCCACAATCTTGGCCACATCTTTCTCTATAAATATTTAAATGGTTATTTAAATACCTACGTAATAGCCTCGATTTAACTCTCACAGAGCCTAAAATATTTACTACCCAGACACCTAGAGAAAAAGTTTGCCAACCCCTGGTATTTTTTTTTTTGATAGATCTTTATTGGAGTATAATTGCTTTACCATGGTGTGCTAGTTTCTGCTGTAACAAAGCGAAACAGCTACATGTATACATATATCCCCATATCCCCTCCCTCCTGCGTCTCCCTCCCTCCCACCCTCCCTATCCCACCCCTCCAGGTGGTCACAAAGCACCGAGCTGATCTCCCTGTGCTACGCGGCTGCTTCCCACTAGCTAGCTATTTTACATTCGGTAGTGTATATATGTCAATGCTACTCTCGCTTCACCCCAGCTTCGCCCTCCCACCCCATATCTTCAAGTCCATTTTCTTTTTTCTTTTTTAACCTCTTTATTGGCGTATAACTGCTTTACATTCAAGGCCATTCTCTATGTCTACCTCTTTATTCCTGCCCTGTCACTAGGTTCATCCGTACCATTTTTTTTTTTTTTTTTTTTTAGATCCCGTATATATGTGTTAGCATACGGTACTTGTTTTTCTTTCTGACTTACTTCACTCTGTATGACGGACTCTAGGTCCAACCAACCCCAGTTCTTGATTTTCAGCTAGGTTGCTGATGATTTGCATGTAATATTCTCTTACTGTTTCAATCCACCTTCTCTGTTAGTTCTGTGTCTTTTCTCACTCCTAATCCTGTATATTTTTGCTCCCACACTTTTGTCCTTAATCAGGCTCATGAAGAATTTATTTATACGTTACCAATCTTTGCAAAAATCTAGTTTTTCCATTTATTTATACATTCTACTCTTTCAGTTTTCTATTTAATAACTTTAACTTTTGGCTGTGTAACCACATTTCATCATTATTTTGGACACCGCTAAAAAAATAAAACTCTTCGACATTATCTAGGACATAAGGCTTTCTTATCACTTAGAATGTTTATTTTTTACTTATTGGAAGAGCTCTTTTAGACTCATTAGACATAAATTTTAATCACATTTAATCATATTTCTCTTATGCATCCACAAAAGAAAACATAAAATCACTTAAAGTACTTGTAAGATGTCTTCTGATTGAGAGATCAGCTCTTTTAAATCATCATCCACTCAGGCATCAATGTTCCAATTTTTCCACGCAATTTTGTCCTCCGTGGTGGTGACACAGCATTTCCTAAGAGCGTCCCACAACTGTTTCCCAGATTTTCTTCCGAATTGCTGATACTCACTCTTCAAGGTTTTTTTTGTTTGTTTGTTTGTTTGTTTTTTGCGGTGTGCGGGCCTCTCACTGTTGTGGCCTCTCCCGTTGCGGAGCGCAGGCTCCGGACGCGCAGGCTCAGCGGCCACGGCTCACGGGCCCAGCCGCTCCGCGGCACGTGGGATCCTCCCGGACCGGGGCGCGAACCCGGTTCCCCTGCATCGGCAGGCGGACTCTCAGCCACTGCGCCACCAGGGAAGCCCCACTCTTCAAGTTTTGATGCTAGTTCTCTCTTACTGGAAGTGTCATTCAAAGTATTGCAGACATCAACCAGTATTCATAGCCCTTCTTCAAACGGTGCTTAAATGGTTTTTTGACTGGCATCTCAAGGGATTTCGATCATGCCACCAGGAAGAACAGCCAAGTTCTTACAGGCACAGGTAATAACAAGGTCACACTGCTACATGGTCAACAGAAATTGAGGACATGTTCTGATTTAAGAGATGTCAAAATAAAAAGGAAAGTGGGCCTTAGAATTGATGCAATATGGTAATCCTCACTTCCTGGCTTATTTTGTTTGATTTATTATATTTTATTCTAAGATAGGCAATGTTTATTTTCAGTCCTTCTATAGTAATAAAGATATTTAAGGCTATGGATTTTTCTGTGAGAATAGCTTTTGCAGTGACTATTAGGTTTTAAGATAAAGCATTATTTTCATGGTTTTAAAAAGACTGTAACTTCAGTTTTGATTTTGGATTGTACCAAGTGTTTTCTATTTATTTTTATTCTCCATGCAGTGATATTTTGGTAACTTTCCAGTCTTTGTTTTTAATTGTATTGAATTACGACCATACAATTTGCCTGTAAAATCTCTACCTTTAAAAATGTAATAGGATGACCTTTTTTGGTAACATATAACTAGTTTTATAAATTTTTGTGGACATACACACATATGATATTTATCCCAAGAAAATGAAATTAAAATTAATGAAAATAAAATCCGCTAATAATTAAAATCAGTTTGATAATTGTTTCATTCAATTCCTCATTGTTTTAACTTATTTTTTTTCTACTAGTTATGAAAGCAAAAAAATTAAGAAACTTTGAGAAGCCTGCAGTTTCTGGGTAATATGGAAACAAGTGGGTCTGGGGAGTGAGGTTTTTTGTAACCACATGGTCAAGCAGAGCTCAGAAGCAACCACAGCGTTGGAAATCGGAACAGAGATATTTCTGTGGGTTTGTGACTGACAGGGTCATGAAGAGAGCTTCTAGGATCCTGGTAATACTCTGGGTTGATTTATTATTATTATTACTATTATTATTATTACTACTAACTTGTAGGTTACATGGACATATTCAGTTTGTGAAAATTGTATGATTTTTATACATTTCTTTATATGTATTATTCTTTTTTAGAAGTTTTTCTTTTTTTAGTGTAACCACAAGGTAAAATTATTTAATGTCATTTCTTCTTTCTTTCCCTATTCCCTGCTCTCTTCAACAAATATTGATGTAGCAGAAATATTGATTCCACCTTTAGATCTGTTTGGGGAAAACTGCTTTATGTTTTTGCTGCTTCTTTCTTCCTAGGTCTTTTCCCATATGTTAGTCAGGATGGTTTAACCTACAGTTAACCCAACATTTCACACAAAGCCCTATACAGGTCAGGAGAACTTCCTCTGTCTTGTTTTCATCTAGAAAACTTCAGAGTAGCAGAGAAAGAGGAATCTGGAGAGTCTGCCTGGCTTTTAAGAGCCAGGTCTGCAAGTGGCTTACACCACTTCCGCCCTCATCAGATGGCCAGAAACCAAAAACTGCAAGGGGGCCTGGGGAAAAGGAGCTATCATTCCGCTCCTGGTGATGTGACTTAATGGCCTGGAAGAGCATGCTCCATGCGTCAACCCTGCAATCTTCCCAGCTGTTCAAGATCTCTCTTAATCCTGCAAACCAGCTCTTAAACTCATGAAACTGGTATCTTAATCCGTTTTCCTTCATCATAAAATCAAACGATGTAAGTAAACATTTTGCTTTGTTAAGAAAAGACCTGTGCTTCCTTTTCCAGTAAGCGGCCTGAGGTGACCTCTAAAAACGGTCTGCTATTCACTTGACCCAGAAAACCCCACAAAATCATGCAAGTCAAGAGGTTCAAATCTTCGTGTTCACTTTAAGAACACTCGTGAAACTGCCCAGGCCATTAAGTGTATGCATATCCGAAAAGCCACCAAGTATCTGAAGGGTGTCACTTTAAGGAAGCAATGTGTGCCATTCCATCATTACAGTGACGGAGTTGGTAGGTGTGCCCCAGGCCAAACAGTGGGGCTGGACACAGGGTCGGAGGCCCAAAAAGAGTGCTGAATTTTTACTGCACATGCTCAAAAATGCAGAGAGTAATACTGAACTTAAGGGCTTAGAGGTAGATTCTCTGGTCATTGAGCACATCCAGGTGAACAAAAGCCCCCAAGATACGGCACAGGACTTACAGAGCTCATGGCTGGATTAACCCACACGTGAGCTCTCCCTGCCACATTGAGATGATCCTCACAGAAAAAGAACAGATTGTTCCTAAACCAGAAGAAGAGGTTGCCCAGAAGAAAAAGATAACCCAGAAGAAACTGAAGAAACAAAAACTTACTTATGGCCTGGGAATAAATGCCGCAAAAAATAAATGCAAATAAAAGTAAAAAAAAAAAAAAAAAAGACTTGTGGTTACAAAGGAGAAAAGGGAGGGAGGAATAAACTAGGGATTTGGGATTAACAGATACACAAACTATACATAAAATAGACAAACAGCAAAGACCTGCTGTATAGCACAGGAACTGTACACAGTATCTTGTAATAACATATAATGGAAAAGAATCTGAAAAAGAATAGACAAATATATATATATGTATGTATAACTGAGTCACTTTGCTGTACCCCTGAGACACTGTGAATCAACTATACTTCAATTGAAAAGATTAAATTTAAATTTAAAATTTTAAAAAAGAAAGCAATAGGATTCCAGTGCTTATTTCTAGTTAGGTTTGAAGTGGGAAAGGGAGAGTCTTAATCATCAATTTTTACTTATTTAACATCTCTCATTTTTCTTGGACATTCCTTAACACTCGTCCAATTTCACCTTTGATAGTCTCATGGAATCCATATATGAAAAGAATCAAGCTCATGTGTGGCTTGATCATCTTCTCCTCCTACCTATTCAAACACATCCTGTGAGGCCTAATTTTTGCCCTGCTTGCTAGATGCAATTGAAGACAAGTCTCATGGTTTTATGGTCAATCATCACCAATAAGAAAGAAAAAAGAATTTTCCAGCTATGCGTAGTTCATGAAAATAGTCTCAGTTCAATAATTAAAATATCCAGTCTTACGGAAGAGTCACAAGGTTCGATTACATTTAGAATGACATCTTCTTCCTGTCAGACATGCTTTGAGAAGGAAATAGATGTGGTCAGCTCCTTTTCTGTTTCTTCATCTTGAGTTTCTGTTCCCCTCCAACCCCTAGGCTGCATTCACCTCTTCTAGGCTTAGAGCGCAGGGAGAAGCCAGGGGCAGAAATGTTCTTATTACACAGAGATTGTCATGAGCTGGTGCATCGAGAGGATTAATGCCAGCACGCCTGGAATAAGGCTGAGCTGTTTTACTCAGATACGAAATGCACCAGCATGGCACTGACATGCCAAGGCATGATTAATAGTGTCACTTTATAACCATGTGTCTGAGGTAGTTTGTACAAGCTTGTCAGCATCTTTATGGATAACAGTGAGGCTGATGATTTGCACCTGGTCTTGGTGAGACCCCCCCCCACCTCCCCCCAAGAACCTTGGCCCTTGGAGCTGGCTGCATAGCGAAATTATACCCACGTGACCAGCAGAGTATGAGAAACCCTGGCCCAGACACTCCTCTGGGCTCCCCGGTTCCTAAGTGTTCCGTGCAGACATCAGTGGTTCCTGAGCTGAGAGAGCAGGGGCATCCCACCTCAGCCCTTACAGAGGAAGACACCTGGAACTTGGGCTCTCCTGACCCCTTGCTGTGAGGCCGCCCTTGGCTGAGATGTATGTCCTGGCTTTAATGCTGATGCTCTGTTTCATCCTTTTCCTGCAATGAACTGTAGATTGATAAGCGCTGACTACTGAGGTCCTGTGAGTCTTCTTTCGCAACCCTAGCCCGCCTGCCACCGTAGTGCTGTGACGCCAGCACTTCCTAGGATGGGCAGCTGTATACAACTGACTCTTTGTTTCAAGGGACACTTATGTGTGTTCTTCAGAGACTCCTCAAAGGCTGGGTTTCTCCCACAAACCTCACCCTTCAGGACCCAGCCACACTCTCTCCTGACTTCACTTTGCCCTTTCAGGCAACCTTCCTGGTTGGCAGCTAAGACAGCCTTCCTGGGCAACATCTGGTCAGAAGGAAACATGCTCTTTGCCCCAGTCAGCCTGGGGAGTGAAGGTCATCCTTATGCAGCAACTTTTCACTCTTCTTTTGGTGAAAAGAAGCAACAACGGTCTCTTACCTTTCTGATGTCTTCAGCGTGACTCAAACATCAATCCGTTGGGACACATGTCAGACTCGCTTGTGGCCCCCCTGAAGACCTCCCTGGGCTTGAGGTAAAAGAAAAATGTCCCACCTTTCCAAATAAAAATCCTCTAATCTCTATTCAACCCTTTTATATCCTTGATGCTGAGGGGATAAGAGTCCCAAAATGGTGTTAAACACTTTGTTGCAAGTCCTACATGGTGGTGTCATACCCCACTTTGTAATGTAAATTAATATCATGGTCTTAAAGCCCTGGCCAAAAGTGATACCAAAAAGGGGCTTCCCTGGTGGCGCAGTGGTTGAGAGTCCGCCTGCCGATGCAGGGGAGCCGGGTTCGCGCCCCGGTCCGGGAGGATCCCGCATGCCGCGGAGCCGCTGGGCCCGTGAGCCATGGCCGCCGGGCCTGCGCGTCCGGAGCCTGTGCTCCTCAACGGGAGAGGCCGCAGCAGAGGGAGGCCCGCGTGCCGCAAAAAAAAAAAAAAAAAAAAAAAAAAAAATTTATTTTAACATCCTATTACACTGCTGTAAGTGGAAAATCAGGATTTGAACCCACACCTAGCTGATTCCAAATTCCCTATTCTTTCTATTATGCCAGACAACCTCCAAATTCAAATTCAGAATTCCATTTAGAATTTATTTAGTACTTTTGGGATAGTCTTCATTTTGGTCCTGGAAAAGATGTCCTTTCAAATGTGTCTGTGCCACATCCTTCTCTTCTCAGTGATTTTTGTCCACTTTACCCAGATATGGAAAACCAAAGGAAGCTATTAGTTTCCCTTTCCTTGGTCAAGTGGAAAAATTTAACTAGCTCCTCTTCTCAATGAATAAACTATAGTCTTGTGGCATCATTCTTTCCTTAGAAAAACAGGGAGGTAGGGCGGAGCACAAAAAGAAAAAATATCTTCTCAACAAATGCTTAGAAAAAGAATTTGAAAGCTTTTGCTGCTGGTTACTGACTCTGAAGCCCAGGATTTCCAAATTTTCATTTCCAACTGGGGCCGTATCAACAAATGTGCAAATCTCTCTGCGTCCTGCGGGTGATGTTTCTGTATTCATTGTGGGCAGTAAATTCATGGCTCTCTGACACCCCTTCTCACTCTGAGTTTTGGCCATGTGGTCAGCTGGTCAGAAGTCACTAGGGAGATGTCTTTCCACGGTTTAATTATTTCCCTCACTCATTCTGTCCACCTCGTCCCACAATTGCTCCATAATAGAAGCAAATAGAGAGATAATGTTGTATGAAACACAATAGTTCGTCTCTTTTTACTGCAAAATAATCAGTCCTCCTCAGTAGCATTTACCCAACCATATAAAAGAGCCAGCAGGGCTTCCCTGGTGGTGCGGTGGTTGAGAATCCGCCCGCCGATGCAGGGGACACGGGTTCGTGCCCCGGTCCGGGAGGATCCCACGTGCCGCGGAGCGGCTGGGCCCGTGAGCCATGGCCGCTGGGCCTGCGCGTCCGGAGCCTGTGCTCCGCAACGGGAGAGGCCGCGACAGTGAGAGGCCCGCGCACCACCAAAAAAAAAAAAAAAAAAGAGCCATTAGGACCTCTATCTATAAAGAAGTTTGTAAGAATAGCCCCATATAGGACTTCCCAGGTGGTGCAATGGTTAAGAATCCGCCTGCCAATGCAGGGGACACGGGTTCGAGCCCTGGTCCAGGAAGAAACCACATGCCACGGAGCAACTAAGCCCGTGCTCCACAGCTACTGAGCCTGTGCTCTAGAGCCCGCGAGCCACAACTACTGAAGCCCGTGCACCTAGAGCCCATACTCCACAGCAAGAGAAGCCACCGCAATGAGAAGCCTGAGCACCACAACGAAGAGTAGCCCCCGCTCGCCGCAACGAAAGAAAGTCCTCATGCAGCAATGAAGACCCAATGCAGCCAAAAAAAAAAAAAAAAAAAGAATAGCCCCCCCACACATAAGTCTCTCAGGCAGATATAGCATCCTGCCACAGCAGAACAGCGGGCTGGCTTTCTGTTCCTGAACTTTTAGCCCAAAAGCCTTCCACTGCATGGTTTTAATTAGCGCCTTCATGTTAGCTACTCCTATTTCAGGAAGACTTGAAATAATTTTTTCTATAAATTAAAAAAATGTTTTGATTGTTATAATAAGTTTAAAAAAAAAGATGTTGAAAGTGTGAACAATTTCTCTCTACCCCACCTCTTAGGAAATCAAAGTTAGAAGCTTGGCTATATACTTTCTCACCTTTCTTGAAGATCATTTAAACATTTCAAGCATATATGCATACATACAAGGCAAATTCTTTCACAGATATTTTAAAATCATATCATACTATACACATGACTCTACAACTGAAACAGTTTTCCTACTTATATGAGGTATTAATTGGGCTATAAGTCTGACTGCAGGTAACAGAGATCCAAATTAAGAAGACAGAAGTTTCTTTCTATCGGACTTAACAGTTCCTAGGTAGATGGTCAAGGGGCCTTCTGGAACTCTGTCCCATTCTGTGGGCCAGGCATCCAAAATTTTCTATCTTGTTACCCATTCTTCCCAAGCAGTACTCCTCATCCACATGGCCTAAGTTTGCCATCACAGCCATGTTCAGGAAATAAGATGAAGGAAAGAAGGGAGGAAAGGACATGCCCAGAAGTTGCCTATCTCACTTCTCCACATACGTCATTAAACAGGGCCTGGTCACATGACTACACTTTGCTACAAGGAAAGCTGGGAAATGTGGTCTTTTCCCCTGGCAGCTATGTGGCCAGCTAAATTTCATGGAAAGGGATAGACTTATTGGGGGGTGGGGGTAACGCACAGACTTTGCCCCAGATAAAGCTCTTACTATAATACATATTGCTGGTTTAATAACCATTCTTTTTAATAATCAATCATTCTTTTTTTAAATTTACTTATTTAATTTATTCATTTTTGACTATGCTGGGTCTTCGTTGCTGTATGCGGGCTTTCTCTAGATGCAGTGAGCAGGGGCTACTCTTCGTTGCGGTGCACAGGATTTTCACTGCGGTGGTTTCTCTTGTTGTGGACCATGGGCTCTAGGCACGCGGGCCTCAGTAGCTGTGGTTTGTGGGCTCCAGAGCGCCGGCTCCGGAATTGTGGCGCACGGGCTTAGTTGCTCCGTGGCATGTGGGATCTTCCGGGACCAGGGCTCGAACCCGTGTCCCCTGCATTGGCAGGTGGATTTCCAACCACTGCGCCACCGGGGAAGCCCCCCCAATCATTCTTTTTAATAATCGCTCAATTCTCTAAAGTGTGGGTGATCATAGTTTTTCCAACCATCCTCCTATTTCTGAAAATGTGTCCTACTTCCAGTCTTTTGTTGTTTTCTCTTTGCCACGACAAGCAAGAGTACTTGAATTTGAGTAGAGATTTATCAAATATATTTAAACAGGGCTTCCCTGGTGGCACAGTGGTTGAGAGTCCGCCTGCCGATGCAGGGGACACGGGTTCGTGCCCCGGTCCG
>NC_041214.2:25248565-25294242 GCF_002837175.3 Physeter macrocephalus
GGGAGGATCCCACACGCCGCGGAGCGGCTGGGCCCGTGAGCCATGGCCGCTGAGCCTGCGCGTCCGGAGCCTGTGCTCCGCAACGGGAGGGGCCACAGCAGTGAGAGGCCCGTGCACCGCAAAAGAAAGAAAAAAAAAATTTAAACAAATGTGTTGCATTTTTACCTCTCCTGGACTGACAGGTGAAGGGACTGTCAAGTCTCTCTTCTTCTCTATCAAAGAACATTGAGAAAAGATGAAGAAACTCGTGTGAAAGGCCCTCTTGTTGTCCCTTGTCTCTGGAGGTTTGTTATTTCCTTCTCAGTGCAAAGAGCTGTTGAAGATCACACAAATGGAACTAGACATACGTACTTAACTAAGAGGAGGCTACCTTTAGGGAAGAACAATGACTTTGCTTATTTTCTTCAGATAATAGGTTGTGAGCTATATTCTGGGAGGTATACCCTTAAGCTTAATTTAGCCTTCAAAGCTGAGGGTTTGTACCTATGGGATTCCTGGCAAGAAAACCACTTTGGGTTAGAACAGGGATTCTCTGTAACCTGAATACACAATGGCAATGCAGTCCTGGGGGTAAATGAAAAGCAAAAAGGAAAAGCGCGGGAGGGAGAGAAGGGAGAAAGGGAGGGAGGGAAGAAAGGAGGGAGGGAGGGAGAGAGGAAAGTAGAGCAGGAGGGAAAAAGGAAGAAAGGAAAATCAAGCCGCAATATCCAGGCACCAGAAGTATGTTCAGGAAAATGGGTCTATGCTAGATAAATCTCTTTGGTTTTAAGTCACAGAAAGTAACTCAAGTTGGCTTAAAGATATGAGATATAGGAATAAAGACATAAGATATAAGAATTCTTAAAAGATATAAGAATATTCAGGAAGCAAAAGGAAGGTGGGATCTGGAAGCCAAAAGGAGGAAAGCTCTGTGGAATCCACGTCTCTTTTCCCTCTGAAGGGCCTCTGATGCTTCTCTGTGCGTGTGTGAGCAAAGGGTGAATGTGTCTCAGCTCCCAAGTCTCTGTCTTCTCGCTTCAATAGACCAGCCAGGACTAACTGGGTCATAGCTCAGTTCCAAGTTCCAAGGAGAAAAACCATGGTTGGTTCAGCGTGGATCAGTTGCTCACCTTGGCTCCGATCAACCGTGGCCAGAAAGACAGCATCAGGAGAACAAACCTGGCGGTCAGGACAAAACCCCTGTGAGGACAGGAGTCCTTCTCTATGAAGTGTAAGCTGGGAAAGCAGCCAGGTACCTACTCAAGTTAAAGGCCAAGCCAACTACCTACTCAGGCCTCTTAATAAAGGAAAGATAAGATCTTCTACCTCAAATAATATAAATTGCAGTGTGATCCTGGCTATCTCTGGACATGTTTCTTAGATTCAAGATTCAGATTACATAGTTAAGGATGAATTAGAACTGACGTAGCAGTTCTCGTCCACAATCTGTGCAAACCTCAGAGTTCAAACCAATAGATCAGAAAAAAGTCATTAGTGATTGCACAATCATCTGAACCCTAGTCCATCCCCCAGGAAGGAAGGTTTGGCATTTTCTCACCCCATTCAGACCCAACCATCAGGAAAGTCATTTCAGCCTTAGGCATATAATGACCTACCTGCTCCTAGGAAGGTATAAACCAGTACAAAAATGACAGAGACGTTCAACTTAGGAATGTAGTTCTCACATACAGCATGGAGGAGAGCTGCTTGGACCAGAGAAGTGAAATGTCCTCCAGGACCCACAGGGTACACCTTGTGGCCACTCCTGTAGGTCCATCCACATGCCTCTGTCGACTGGAAAAAAAATGCACAACGTGAGAGCTGTGAGGTAAGTTTTATTTGTGGCCAAATGAGGACTATAGCCCAGGAGACAGCATTTCCGAGAGCTCTGAGAAACTGCTCCGAAGAGGCAGGGGGGAAGGTCAGTATATATATGATTTTGGTGAAGAGGGGTACATGGAATCAAGCCCAGATTTTTGCAGAAAGTTGCTGCTAGTCACAAGCAGCAGATGTCACCATGAATGATTTTATTGCTCTTCTAGACAGAAGGAGATGCAAAAAATGGGCTTATAAAATCTTCTCCTGAAAATATCTAACTCTCTGAAGGCATGTTCTGCCAGTTTTTCCCAGAGTACAGAGTGCCTCTTTCCTGGTCTCCACCCTGAACTCCTTTCAGGGTGTGTTGAAGGTCAGTGGCTGCAGTGGCTTAATCCTTGTAGAGGCGGATGGCAAATGCCAAGTTTTAGTTGGCACCTCTTTCTTAGACCTCTTTGTCCCCAGTCTGCAAATCTTTCTCCTGCCAGGCCTCTGACCAACCAGTCAAGTCGTTTGCCACTGCCCAGGAGTCCATTCGTATTCCTGCCTTGAACCATTTCTCTTTCCATAAAAGTATAGACCAGATGCAACACTCAAAATTCTGCCCTTTGAGAGGGTCTAGGTCTTTGTCAGTTATGCTCATTGCTGCCATTTCCCCCAGGATGTTATATTTTTTATTTACAATTGTTTATTTCTTGCTGAATAACGAATTACCACAAAATGTAGTGGCTTAAAACAGCAACGATTTTCTTCTTTAACACAGTTCTGTGAGTTAACAGGGGCTTAACTGGATCATCGCTCTGTTGGTCTTGCTTGGAGTCTCTCACGCAGATGCAACCAGGTGGCAGCTGAGGCTGGAATGTCCAAGATACCTTCGCTCACATGGCTGGCATCTTAGCAGAGATGGCTGGCAGTCCACATCATCTCTTCAAGTAGCTACCTAGAGCATCTTTACATGGCAGCCAATCCCAAGAGCAAGCATTCCAAGAAGACAAGCCCTTATGTGCAAACTCTTATCAAGCCTTTGCTTGCATCATGCCTGCTTATACCCATTTTCCCAAGCTCAGACTCAATGTTAGAGGGGATAACTCAAAGCTGTGAATACTGGGAGGTGTGGTGCATTCAGCGCCACCAAAGTTACTGCCTGATTGACCATTAGGAGGAGAGCAGCTGCAGTGAAGTCTTCCACTTGGCCTTTTCCACTACAGTATCTCTTAGTTTAGAAGCAAGGAATAAATATGGCGGTTCTGCCAACTACCAAGTATGTCCGTTCCAGGGGAAGACCTCTGGATGAGTCCATGAACTCAATGTACTCTGTGCGTTAGACTATGCTATTGAAGAGGAAGGGACCCCAGGTATTCATATCAACTCTGTTGCCAACAGTCTTTGGAATGTTTGGATATTCCCCTTTATCCAGTGTACAGTTAACTGAGTAAATGATTGGAATGCCCTCTGGGGCATCATTACCCAGAGGAATTATATCATATTCACTTGCCATGGTGTTGCAGGGTCCTTCCTCCTAGGGACTCTACCTCTCTTTCAGTCGAAAAACTCCAAGTCCAAAAACTGGCTCAGGCCTGGAAACTAGACAAGGGACATCATGATTTTTTATTAGATTAGTTCCCTCAACTTCCTGATAATCTAGCCTTGATGTCTTTTGATTGTATGGATCGAGCACTCCTTTGTGGCTGCCCGTCTATCTCACCTGCAGCCATGCTACATGTCACCAACCACCTCCATAGCTCTCAGTGGGTCAGGTTTTCTGGCTGTCACTTTGATCTTGCCATTAATTATGATTATTGTGCCCTCCTCACTTCTGAGAGTGAAGTCCTGTGGATCCTATCAGCCCCATTGCTGTCACCCAACTAGGTGCTATAACAGCATCACCTTGTGTTAGCCCTGGCCTTCGGAACACAGCCACCACTGATCTGCTCAGTGAGGCTGGTATCCTTCTGACCTTATTCTTCTGGCTTTCTCATGGAACGCCAGAAAGTTAATTGGTACTTTTTTATCCTTACTTAGTGTATTCTTTCTAGCATCCTCAATTCTCTGAGCCTTTGATCCCTTCCACCCTATGCCACAGTTCTGGAATTTAGAACACCACCTTCTCTAAGCTTCTAAGAGCAATGTGCTAGCAGCATGTCAGCCTCATCCCCCAGGGTCCTTGCCAAGGTGTTAAATCATGTATCCTGTGAGAGTGTTCCCATATCCATAAACTCGCCTTTAACCAACCTTGTATTTCCTCTTCACCTTCACCCCCACTTGGTCCAGCCTCCCATTCATACTCTCCCAGTTCTGGGAACCACATGCTGGCCAGGTCTGCTCCTCCCTCTCCTCCCTTAGCAGACCCAGCACTTCTGTGGCCAGCTTATACTGTGGCTTAACTCTAGTTACTGGTCTAGAGAAGAGGTGGAGATAGATCCTGGGGATGGCGGGCATGGCTGATGTATTGTTTTTCAAGGCAGAGACTTCCTCCTTGTCTTCAAGAAAGGAGTACACTAGTCTTTAATAGTGAGGGCTCTGACCGTTTCTACAAGCTCAGAGCCTTTGGGGGACTCCAGGGATGGAGTTTAATTACATCAACCCAGATGGCCCCATTCCAAGTCTCGGAGTCCTACGCCTTTCTCATCAGAACCCTAAACTTGGGGTGGCAGACTTGCCATGTTTAAGAATTCGACCTCTCCTGGAGCACCATCACTCCTATAATTAAGTCCTAGATTTGATGCTGACTGTTTTCTGCTCTTTGGCTACAGGAAATGAGAATCTCTTCACATGCCGCCAGACATGTGGGCTGGCTCTGCTTTTCACACTTCCTCTGAAATTGGTGATTAATCACCCTCAGCCTTTCCTTCTCTCAGTACCTTGAGATCTCCAACCAACCACCATCCAATTCCATAATCCTAAAAAAGTTTACTTCCCCTGAACCTCTCAACTGCTGAGCTATTGCATCTGCCAGTGAATTCCCTTCCACCAGTACCCCTTCCCTGTTCACCACCAGGGACATTTTAGCAATTGCACACATATCAGGCGGCTACCACCAATGATGGGGTCCTCATTGCCACCTGATCAGTGATCCAGCTCCAAAATTCCACTTTGGATGTCGCTTGCTAGGACCATGCCTGGCACAAACATTTGTAGGTGGGCCTCCTGGAAACAAACTCTGAAATAGAGGTTTGTTAGGGTGTCTTGTTGGGAAAGACTCCTGTAAGCAAGTGAGGAAAGCCGAATGGGGTGGGGGGAGTTGAATTGTGAAGCATGGCAGCAAAGCCTAAGCCAAGCCCATGGGGAGCGCCAAAACTGGAATGGCTCCCATATTGAAGATTGAGAATATTGAAGCGAGGGGATCAGCATTTGTACCACTACACCAACCTGTCTCTGGGGCAAAGCAGCTCCCTTTGCCGGAGGACAGTTTCTGCTGAGCCGTCAGCAGGCAACATGCCTACCCACTGGGAAATGAGTGCCCCAGTCATCAGGGGAGGAGCTGGAAGGCACATCACAGCACCCACTATGTAACCCAAGGAAGAGAACTTACCGCACAAACCTAATCTTCTAAACGCACTTATTAATAAGAATGAGATTCTAGAAATGCATAACTACGTTCCAATAAGACTTAAAGACCTGGCCAATATACAATAATGGCAGGATCGTGAGAAAGACAACAAATATCAAAAGCCTAAAAGCCTCAGAAATCTAAAATCTCATGACTAGCAAGAGAAACAATTAAAAAGTGGACCCAGCCAGGCCCATCGACCAGGGTTCTGGTTTAAATCATCTCGAACTTACAAAACAGGTCCTACATCCAGACCAAGAATCTGCTGATGCATCCCAGAATTTGGCATCTAAGTTGGTCTGGTAAACTTACTGCCACCCTGGGAAGGTATAAGAATACAGATGAGGATACAGATTTGGATAGAAACAATAGAACAGTGAAATCAATAGTGTAAGTATAAGAATAAGGGCTGCAATCATTGTGATATTCTGTGTGTTTTACCTCCCTCTTGGGTGGTGTTTAGAGCATTTAGGAGAATCCTGATACATAGGACTTGTAAAGATTTACTGTGTGAAAACATCTAATCAAATAATTTTCGAAGTTTGTGGGGAGGAAAATATCTTCTCAAACTCCTAAATTTTGACTTATTAGTTGTGTTGAATAGCATGCAAATATTTAGAAGAATATTAATTATTTAATTATGTGAATGCTTATTGTTTTATAAAGTCCAAAAAGTTAATAAATTGAGCATGAAAGGAAAGCTAGGTAATAGCGAGTATTCCTCTCCAAGCAAAAACATGCCCTTCAGATGGTAAATCATAGAATCAATAGAGACAATATCACAATTATTTCCCCAGGGTAGGCACAGAATATATAATTTGATATATGCTGGTATTACTATAACCATAAAATTCCCCATATTCAAAAGACACAACCCAACAAAAGACAGTTCAAAGCTAAATATAAGTAATTGGGTATCATCCACAGCTGTCACATTTTTCCCTCCATCATGTCTCATTTGCCAGACAATTGTGGGCTGACCCTACACACAAATAGGGATGAAATTCTCTTGGTTGGCCATGACACAGGAGGAGCTCTTTATCTGCTTCTCAATCAACCCCTTCTACCCTTTGTTCTTCCTGGAAGGCAGCAGAGAGAGTGTATTCCAGGGTCCCATCGAGTGTCAGCTGAAACTGGTCATTATTGGGGACTTTATGCAAACTTATTTCCACTGAGGAGCTAGCTCAATTTCCCTGGGTGGGAGAAAATCAGAAAAATCAAAACAAATTCAGACTGATTTTTGTGTGAAACAAGAAATAGAAAACACAAAACTACTGACACTTCAGAGAAACCAAGACCCAGGCAAAGTTTCAGATTTTAAAGCCAGTTCCTTCTCAAGTGTGTTTTTAAGGACTCAGGCTTCCAAAATGCCTGCTGTCAACTTGAAACGACTCTCCTGGAAGTATTCAAACAAACCCCAACGAGCTTATTTCCTTTCCTTTGTGAAGCATTTAAGCTCTGCACCTGCAATGGGAACCCTCTGTCCCTGGACTCATAACCTCTCGTGGAAGTTTTTAATCCGCATAGAATGTAGGTGTGAGAGCTTTCTGGCTTGATTCAAAGCCACTTGAACATCCAAAACAGTGAGTGCACAATGCCTACTCTGTTCTCACAGATTTGTTTGTTTTATGGGGGGTTTTCTCTTTTGTTTTCCTTTTCAGCTCTTGATTTCCTTTTCATTTTAGGTTGAGTTAGTATTTACTTTTCAACTTTCCTGAGCCAGCTTGTCAGCAAACATCAGGCGAGTTGGCCTGGAGCTGCCCTAGCGAGAGAGGGAGAGAGGGAGAGAGGGAGAGAGAGAGAGAGAGAGAGAGAGAGAGAGAGAGAGAGAGAGAGAGTCCCAGGTGGTTGATGCTGAGCCTGGCCTCCATCCTTCAGCGCTTCTTTCTTCCCAACAGATCCACAAAACATGGACACTGTTGTCCCCTGGAGAAAGAATTTCCTTGTCCTCCAAGAAGACTTTCCACCAGGTGCTGTGAAGGGGAGGAAAAAATCTCTGGTCTCCAGAGGCCTGGATTCCAGCACCAGCATTGCCTCTAGCTGGCTGTGTCACCTTCCCTTTCTGCATCTGAGTCCTCATTGGTAAAATGAAGGCACAGGATTAGATCATGTAATAAGAAGTCTGACTCTTTTCTGATCAGCAGTTGGAATTGACAGCTTTTAACCTCACCCTCTCACTTCCCCTTCTGCCCCACATCTGGAAAAGCTGAAAAGAAAGCCCAGATGTTCCCTCCGGGGACTTTCTAGTCACTCAAGCCTCTGCCAGCACACGGGAACCCTCACCCCAGTCCCATTCCCGAACGGCCATAAAAACCCCACGCTAGCCTCCTATCCCTCAGCTCTCAGGGTATTTTTGGAACTGCCTAGGACCTACACTGTCCTCCCCAGAAAGCCTCATTACGTGAGTAGCAAACCTTTTCGTACCCTCTCGTTATGTGGCATAACCAGTCTCAACATCTGAACCAGATTTGGGGTTGAAGTCCATCCTTCTTCTACCGGGTGGTCACAGCAGACCAACTCTGAGATCTTTGTTCCAAGGCAGCACCGTCCAGGAGAAAAGAAACGCGAGCTGCGTACGGAAATTTACAGTTCCTAGTAGCCTTACAAAAGGAAAAAGAAACAGATGAAATCAACTTTACTAATACAGTTTATTTAATCCAATAGAGCCAAAATATTATCATTCCAACATGTAATCACAGAAAAGTATTAAGGAGCTATCTCAGCATTATTTTTTTCCATACAGAAGTCTTCAGACTCGTGAGTATTTTGTGCTACAGCACATCAGCATTTGGACTAGCCACACTTCAAGTGCTCAAAACCCACATGGGGCTAGTGGCTACAGTTTTGGGCAGTGCAGTTCTAAGAGATCCTAAAGAAGGCCCTAGATTCCTGAAACTATTGTTGTTTATAAAAAGTATTACCCTATTCATCCAAACTAAGATGCCATCAATTGCGAGATATGTTATTTCATATACCATTAAAAAATTGTAATTATAAATGCCATAAATTGTCAAATGAATTCAAAACTCAGAGATATTAACTTTTTAAAATGTGTACCTTAGAATTGATTTTAAAATATGTATAATATATATACATATTATATATAGTATGTATATATGTATACCTTAGAACTGATTTGAACATACATCATTTATTTTATATATATATATATATATATACATACTAGCTTTCCATAAAAGCCCTGACATCCAGGAAAGCTGTGAGGTGAGAAAATCGATGTCTTTGGTGCCATTACTCGTTTCCTACAAGATTCTATCTCTCCCCTTTGACCCTCTCCACTTAATTCCTGCCAATCCTTGTTTTAATTATCGTTAAGTGTTGAGTGAGTGCTCACTGATAAGCCCTCATTGTATTGTAGGAATCCTGGATGTGACACTTGTATTTTCAAAGAGGACATCTAAAACGAGACATTTATGGAGCCCCGTGCTATGCAGAGAGCTCATCTAATTCTTCCATCAATCCTGTGAGTTAAACATTATTTTCATTTCCATAGGCAAAAAAAGAAAAAAACAGACTCAGAGGGGTTAAGTGTATTACCTCAGGTCAAACCGTATCTAGATGGCAAGTTCGGCTTTCAAACCTAGGTCTGTCCAAGAGCCCGGGGATTTTCTCTATAACCAACAAAGGAGATGGAAAATGTGGGATGACAGGTAGGGTCCCAGAAGGCAACTACTTACCTACACCCCTTCTTAATAAGACCTCCTCACCCCTTTGCAGAGGCCTATGGCTGGAACTGTCGGTGACCCCTCCGTCAGAAACACCATCAGATGCCCCCTCTGGCCACTGCATTTGGCCACCTGCGGTGATTCAACAGGTTTCCTCCACAAGACTGCAAGAAGTGCTTGAAACCAAAAATCCCCTTTCAACAAAACATGCACTACCCTGAGCTCCAGGGAAACGCCTCAGTAAGCACCTGCAAATGCACACACAAAATGAAAGGGCTGCATGTGCGTTTTCGGAGGGGAGACTCTGCACAGTTGAGTGGTCCTGGCCCATCACTCAGGACACCAGGGCTACACAGCTGCCGTTCTCAGGAGCCCAGCAGACAGGGCTGGGCAGACGTGACTTGTTTTTCTTCTCCACACTTGACAGCAGCAGCCTGAAGACCTCAGTCAGGTCTGAAGCGCTGCCTGGCAAGCCAGCCAGATTGAATTCCAACCCTGCTCAGCAAGCTGAAATGTGAGAAGGGGATATTCTTCAGGATAACCAGGGTCAAGGCAGTGCATGGCATAAGCAATGTTTCGAAACACACGGGCAAAGAACCCTTCAACTAAATCTCTCAGCGGGAGGTGTGGGTAGATTTCAAAACTGCTTTTCAGCACTATTTAGCATTGACAAGTTGTGAATATTAGGGAGACAGCAAACAGGAGTAGTTGGATGCCTTAACAGAGAAATAAGACAGTGCATAAAACATGGTCCAGCCTCTGTCACCGAAGGGGATTAGCAGCGGGTCATCTTATGAGAGAATTTGCTCTGCCACTTGGAGCTGGGACATTTCACACATTAATCTTTCTTAGACACCACTATAATTTTAAAATACTTCACAAATGCCTGGCCCGTGGGTCCCTACCAAAAATCCATACTGCGTTGTTTTTGTCATTATTCTCCAATTTCTAGGTATTTGGGATACTCAGAATGAAAACTGCTGCTCTAGGAGCTCCAGTGGCACAATCGGTTAGCGTGCGGTACTTATACAGAACTGGTCCTCTAAAGTCTAAACAAGCCTCATCACAGGCCAAGACCTCACGCCTTCCAATGCACAGCCTCAGTGTGGACTCCAGGAGCCAGTGTTACCCATCTACCCACTTTGCAGGGTTGGGAGACCTGAGGCAGGGGACAGCCGTGGAGAGGAACCTGCTGGCACTTGGCCACCTCCACCTGACATACTTCAATAGCCCTGGCTGCCCAAGGGTCAGAAGAGAGCCAGTGGGGACCAATCCATGGAGCTCTCCCACCAGCCACACATCTCTCCTCGGCTCGCTTGGGGAAGGGCAGCACCCAGGAAGAGCCAATTGCAAGATCCTGAAGGGTAAAAATTCAGGCCAGTGCGTTGTGGAGAAGGCCTTACCCACTTAATCCTAATGGATGGAAATGGGGGAGGGGGAACAAACAGCCTTCATGTTTCTACAATCCTCAGACCAAAATCAAAGTTCACTCATGCGACTTACTTTCCCTAATGGCGATTTCAATACTATTTATTAACTTTAATAATAAAGGTAATAGCTGCCACTACAGATCGCTTGCACCGTGCCAGGCCCAGTGCTAAGCATTCTGCAGACCTCATCTTATGTTATCTTTATCGCGCTTGCCACTACCTGAGATTATCTTGTTTATGTCCTCATTTACGATCTATCTCCCTCACACAAATGTAGCCACAATGAGGGTTGGAAGCTTATCTGTCTGATACAAAGCCATTTCCCCGGAGCTGAGAATGGCGCCTGGCATACAGCAGGCCCTCAATAAGCACCTATTGCGTGACTGATTTTATTTTCACAAGAATTCAGTGATGAAAATCTTTTTAGCCTAAGAAAACAGAGAACAACTCAAAGTTTGACAGCTAATGAGTGGCAGAACCAAAATTTGAATCTAGATCTTTAGGACCAAAACCTATGCTCTGAAATATGAGATCTATGGCTGAAGCTCTCAGAAAGCCCAACACAGACGGGCTTAAACAATGAGGAAAATGTTAGCGTAACAAGAAGTGCAAAAGCAGAGGTAGTTCCAGGATTGAACCTCATCCAGGACGTAGATCCTCCATCCTTCTCTTTGACCTGTCCCCTTCAGTGTGTGGCTTGTCCTCTTTGCTCTCCTGATGGTCCAAGGATGGGTACCACGGTGTAGGCGTCATGTGCAGACAACAGCATCCAAAGGTGGCATGGAGAACCAGTCTGTCCTTCAAATCTTATGGAGAATAAGGGAAATTTTCCCAAAAGCAGCCCCAGCAAACTCTTCTACTCACTTAATTGACCAGAATTGCATCTCCTGACCATACCCAACCTAAACACATAGTAAGAGAAATGAGATGGCCACAATTGCCTTAGACAAATAAATACTCACCCTCAGGAGTCAAGAAAGGGCCACAGCCTCTCCTTCAGGACATAAACGTGCGGAGGAGGATGGACGACTGGGGTTCTGAGTGTTCTGGTTATCACTGTTGCTTAAACAACTTCTTTAAACGTAGTGGCATAAAATAATGAGGATTTAATCATTCTTACTGATAATTTAGAAAGGTACAGAAAGGATGCCTATTATGTTTCACAAGGTCTGGGATTTCAGATGGGACAATGAGAATGGCCAGAGTTGGGTGGTAGGCAGCAAAATTATCTGGAGGCTTCTTCACTCAAATATCTGGTGCCCAGGCAGGAATGATGTGAAGGCTGAGCTCAGCTTGGGGGGTCAACCAGAAGGCCTACACATAGCCCCATAGTGCGACTTCAGTTTCCACACAGCATGGCAGCCGCCTCATCGTAGCTGGACTTCTTTCATGGCTTCCTGAGCTCCCACTGTGAATGTTCCAGTGAACGGGAGGGAAGCTGTATCACCTTGTATGAATCAGCCTAGAAAGTCATCTAGCATAACTTCCACAATAGTCTATTGGTTGAATCAGTCATAAGGCCAGGTCTGGTCAAGGAGAGACTACAAAGACCCTATCTCTCAACGGAAGGAGTATCATTAAAAACATCGTGCCAATTTTTTAAAACCACACTGTTAGCAAAAAAGGAGTAGATAAATAACAGCATCTGCCTTCGGATCAGAAATAAACTTCATTTTCAGAAAACAATCCCAGAATAACCACAAGTTTAGAAAACTAACAACATCTTGCAAACCCTTCCTAGAGCTGATTCGTTTTTCAGCAGTGAGGCTGCAAGGCAGACCACCTACCCACTGACTTCATCTACAATTTAGCAATCAGTAAGGCAACTACTTTTCAAAATATATGAAGAACACATTCTCTGCTCCCTAGGAGTTGAAAAGTTTAAAGAGAAAAAAATGAGCTGGTTGACAGATCCTTTTCTTTAACGTTTTCCATTGGTTGGAAGTTCTGCATGCTTCCTAGCTAGTTCTGACACTCATGTAAAATGGACTCTTGTGCTGTGTTTGCTCTAGCTTAGCCATCTGTAAAATAGAGCTAACCATCTCCAGAGGAGCAGGTTCTTGTGACTCCTGTTCTCTGTTTACAACAGTCTGTGAGGTCCTTGGAGACTGTGCTGTTTAAATGCAAACTGTTGCGACTATCATTTCATTATTTGAAAAACTAAACAGCACGCGGATGCTTATGTCGCCACGTTGCTAGGTTACCGACAGATCTCCCGGTCTTCACTGAAATGTCGAGACTCGAGACTCGCTGCAGCTTTGCACCAGGGCAACCTTTCTCAAGCTGAGATGAAGGTGGGAGAGAGAGGTGGTTGACCTAGAGTCAAACTGCTGTGGCCATCACTGGGAAGAGAGGGCATTTAGCCACCAAGGACCATGGCAGTGTCCACTTGCTCTTTGAATCTAACAACCCAGCTTGTAGTATCAATGCTAGAGACGGCTCAACACCCAACCGATGGGCTTAACCCTGACAAAATTGACATTGCCTCTCTGAAGGAGCCAGGTCCATATGCACTTCATTTTCTGGAGAGTAAGGGATGAGATAATCAAAGGTAACAAGCAGGCAATAATACCTGGAACGTCTTTCATATGCTCAAGGCATGACGTTGCCTTTCTGACACACTTGCCCACATTTTTTAAAGGGAGGAGGAAAATCATATGCTATTAATATGAGCCATTAAAAATCTTCTTTCCAGGGCCGAGTAATCTCCTATTGGCAGTCCCAAGATGGATGCTATTGGAAATGTCTAAAGGAAGACAATTTCTCCCAGATACGACATTTAGATACAGTGACAAGTAATTACACATAAACTCACACACACACACACACACACACACACACACACACACACACACGAAGGAGCTCTCATCCAGCGTACCTCCAGGTGAGTGCTATTTATTGAATATGCTCTACTGCTAAAGAAAGAAAGAAAACTTTCCAGCAGCTTTATCCTGGTGAGTCTTTGTCTCTTTAATAATGACTTAAACCTGGCAGCAGCATCCCCACTCTCAAAAACCCAGGGATATTTTCTCCCTGGCCATGTAACCACAAAGAGTACTTTTAGAAAATTCCAAAATGATCTCATCAATGGGGATGTGATATTCAGTATTCATCCGAAATCCTCTACCCATCTGTTTCCTTCTAGAGCTGTATGGGAGAAAAAACAAGGAAACCAATAAAGTTGTTACAAATGAATAGGGGAAGGAGGGAAGGACAGAGGAAGGGAGTGAGAAAGTAAAAAGGAGACAGATGGAAATCAAGCTGTTGGAGAATTCTGCCAAGACAAGGCAGGGACGGGAGTGGAGATGAGTCTTCCTCGGAAAACCACAAAGTTCGCTCATTGGTCACCGAGGATGTACTGGGCACTTGCTGTGTGCCAAGCCTGTTCCAGGTGCTGGGGAGTAACAACGGAGCCCTGACGGGGATGTACAACCTGGCCAGAGAAACCAGTAAGCACACAAGTCAATGCACATTTACAGATGGCTGTGAGAGCCGGGAAGGAAACCCACAGGATGCCACAAGCAAATACAACTGGGAGAGCTGAGTTAGACGTGCAGGTCGTGGAAGGCCAACCTCGGTTGGTGACATTTGCTCTTGAGAAACACGGGGAACCTGTGGAAGGCAGCAGGAAGAGAGGCTGGCGTGGAGCTCGCGGGCTGCTCAGCATCAGGACCAGACCTCAAAGGCAACCGGAAGAGGAAGTGGAGCTGGTCCATTGCCCTCACTGCATCTGCACCGAGAAATTCCCAGGAGCTGCAACCTGTGGGCTGGCTCTGCTGCCTCCGCCCCCTTCCTTTCCCAGGGCTCCCAGGGAAAACAAGCCTTCTGTTTGCAGGATGGTTTGTAAACACTCCCTCCTTCTTGGGTCTAGAATGAAGTCAAAGACATTTGTCTGTTTGGTTTTATAATTTGGCATATTATCCTCTCTTTCAATCCTTGTCACTTTTCATAGCATTTTCATCATTCTTTTATCCACATGAACACCCTCCTCCCTTGGTGTGTAATTAAATGCTTCCCCAGAATCCAGTTGTAAAGGAGGCTTCGCAGTAAGCTATTTTTCACAAAGAAAAGGGACAGGATCTCAATGTGTACCGACAGGGTGAATTTATCTTTTTAAAAACAGAACAAAGGAAAAGAAAAGGAAGGCTCTGGAGTTGGGAGAAAACATTTATTTCTCTTGATGTTGGAAGAGTTCCTTAAGAGGACTTACAGAAACCTCAAAAAGGACTACATCAGTTAAGTTAAAATTAAGCAAATTAAGTTAAAATTATATAAACTTTGAACACTGTCTCTCAGTCCCTTGAATCATTTTTCTTAATGCAGCATGGTCACAACTTCCAGATGCTGGTAGCCTGGACAGAGACAGGAGGCGACGTTCGCAAGAACTGGCTGCATTTATTCATAGGCACAGCTGCCATCCTGCAATAAACATTCTATATGCAAATTGCCTCAAGTGAGTCTCCAGAAATTGACTAGTTTCTTACACTGTAGCTTAACACCAAAAGAAATTGAAAACATTTTTATGGCTTACGTCCATAATACGTTCCTTCAGTATGTGCTGTGTTTTTATCTGCCAATATATTAAGCTCTTCTTCCAGTGCTGGCTTAGGCATCACCAGTTCATTTTTTGGTGACAATGGGAAAAAAAGAGCTTTCCAAAATATCCTTCTAAATGAGAACTATTCATGCCATCACCAAACTGAGTTCAATCTTCCATTGTTCTTGAAACTGAATTGTTTTCAAAAGCAATAAGAAAAGTTGTGCATATTCAAACCATTTATGATGTGGAAATTAAGCCCCATTTTTCTAGGGATGAAGGATCTTGGGTGGACCTGTAGCTTTGCTCTGAGTTATTCTGTCCTGGTCATAAAGCTTTGGTCACTTTGTTGCAATAGAATTTCCATAAAAACTTTATAATCCAATTAATGAGATCAAGCAAAGCCACTGTCCTTCGTGTTTTCTTTTTAATGGTGAGATGAAGATGACTGTGCTTTTTTTGGTTTTGTTTTGTTTTGTTTTGCGGTACGCGAGCCTCTCACTGTTGCGGCCTCTCCCGTTGCGGAGCACAGGCTCCGGACGCGCAGGCTCAGCGGCCATGGCTCACGGGCCCAGCCGCTCCGCGGCATGTGGGATCTTCCCAGACCGGGGCACGAACCTGCGTCCCCTGCATCGGCAGGCGGACTCTCAACCACTGCGCCACCAGGGAAGCCCAATGACTGTGTTTTTGTTTTGTGGGTTCCAGGGGGTATTAAATGCTTGGTCATGCTCTTAGAAGCCTCATTTTCCTCCTAATCCCGCTGTTCTTAAGAAGAGCTTGGCAGGGACCTTCAAAGCAGCTCCATTTCTTTTGTTTAGCTTCCCTGGAGCTTTGCAAAATGGTAACAGTGCCCACGGCTCCATGCCCCTCCATGAGGCCCCCCTCCTCCCACTGAGAGCTCATATCTCAACCCTGCTTTGGAACAGCAACAATGGCCTGGTAAGGTGGTTTTAAATTTGTTTTTATCACAGCCCTGAAAGCTAGAAATGTAAGAAATGAAACTAATTCCATAGGGTGCACAGTTCTTCTCTTTCTTACTGACTTTCATGTAAGGAATGGTGGGTGGATGTGTTCAAAGTTCTGTGCACGCCTATGATGCCAGTGCAGGGAGCTAGAGTAACCTTCTCCTGGCGGGGGACCACTTGCTGTACAAATTTTGCATCATGATTCATGGAATCACAGATGCTGTTGCTGGAGAGATCTTAGAGAAGTCTTTATCAAGCCTTCCTCATTTTACAGGTGAAAACACAGAGCCCCAAAGATCCTCATCATCCAAGTTTACACAGCCAATTGGTGGAAGGGCTGGAGCAGGAATCCAAGTTTCCTGCTTTCTGTTCCAGGACCGCTTGGGTCAACTCACATTTCTTCATGATTTTATGGGTTTATCAAAGATATTACACTGTAGATAATTTACTGAATATAACAACAAGTTAGCTATTTGAATAAATGAGAAGATAGATCATGTTGGGAAAAGAGGCCTGGGTAATGAGAAGATGCTGCTTCTCTTCAAATTCATTTATAGGCTTAACACATTAGATTAAGTAGACTGGGGATAGGAAAGAGTGTGAATAAATTATTCTGAAGTTTATATGAAAGAATAAGTAGGCAAGAATTGCTTATAAATATTTGAGAAAGGCAAGTCATTGGAATATTCACTACCACTTATAAGAATATACTATAAAAATACAATAATTAGAATAGTGTAGTAGCACTTCAGTAAGCAGATACAGTAATAGGAAAGAATTGATATCCTTGAAGCAGATCCCAACGTATGTAAGAATTAAGTATATTTCAAAAATAACATTTCTATTTGGTGGATAAATAAAATATTATTTGGTGGATGGTGTTGGTACAGTTGGCCATATGTTTAGCAAAAGAATAATGTTAGATCTATATATCACGCTTGCAGAAAGGTAAATTCCAGATGGTTTAAAGATTTAAATTTCAAAAGTGCCAAAGAAGTAAACCCATAAGAGAAAGGATTCATGCAAAAAACTTAAAACTTCTCTATTCAAAAAAAAAATTCCTAAACAAAACTAAAAAGAAATTCAGAGACTAAAAAAACTGTTTGAATATATATACATATATGTATACACATACATATATTCAAGAATTCTTCTCTTCCATATACATATATATGGAAGAGAAGAATTCTTAATCCATAAAAGTCTTATAAATAATAGAAGAGAGGCACACTAACAGAAAAACAGGCAAAAAGATCTGAGCAGGAAAAATTACAAAAGAAGAAATGCAAATAGGATAGATAGACAGACATATTTAATTTTGGTAAGAATCAGAAAAACACAAAAGAACATTGAAAAACATGTTCTTCTATCATGCTGATAGAAAACCTTTTTTCCCAGTCTCTTTTTTTAAAAGATAACATCAAGTTTAGATGCTAGGGAATACTTACACACTAACAAAATAATGTATTCATTGATACTATCTCAACAGATGGACAATTTGGCAGTATGTACCAAAAGCTTTAAAATGTGCTGAAACACTTTGGCCTATATCTGCCATCCTAAGAATTAATCCAAGGAACTAAGAGATGGGGGGCAGGGGAAGCTTTATGAACAAGGATATTTCTCATAGTATGACTCATAATAGAAAATCTAGAAATGCTCCAAAAATCAAAAGTAAAGAATAGGCAAATAAAATGTACTGTAGCCATGTGATAAATATCATGCAACATCAAGAATCATGTTTTGAAGAATATTTAAAGACATAAACTATAAATTTTTCTAAAGTCAAATAAAAACTATGTACATCGTATGCTATCTATTTCTCAAAAAACTGGAAAGGTATACAGTGAATTTGTAACCTTTTTTCTGGGTGGTAGAATATTGAGTGATATTTAATATTTTAAATTCTGAATTTTTCAAAATTTTCACAATGATCTTATACTCACAAGAGAAAAAATGTTATTAGTAAAATAATACAGAATACCAAGTTAGGAAGAGGCCAGAGCTGGTCCAGGGGTAGCATACCCATCCCCTTCTCTAGAAAATATAGATTTAAACAGTGGCTCTATATTCTGAGTCCTAGAGGTCTGCTGTGCTGTTAATGGTTATGGCTGTGAAGTGACTTTGTAGGTGCCCAGGGGCTGGAGGAGACAGTTCTGATTTCTGAGTTTTGAGAAGGGGAGAAAAAACTCACAACCACCAAAAATCCTCTAAATTGAAGCAAACAAGATGCCCTTCAATAGTTGAATGTATAAATAAACTGTGGTACATCCAGATGAGGAATATTATTCAGTCCTAAAAAGAAATGAGCTCTCAAGTCATGAAAAGACATGGAGGGACCTTAAATGCATATTACTAAGTGAAAGAGGCCAGTCTGAAAAGGCTACTATATGATTCCAATGACGTGACATTCTGGAAAATGCAAAACTATGGAGAAAATAAAAAGATCAGTGGTTGCCAGAGGTTGGGGGGAGGGAGTGATGAATACGTGGAGGACAGAGGATTTTTAGGGAGTGAAAGTGCTCCGTATGATACTAGAATAATGGATACATGTCATTATACATTTGTCCAAACCCATAGAGTGTACACCACAAAGAATGAACCATAGTAAACTATGGACTTTGGGTGATAACAATGTGTCAGTGTAAGTTCATCAGTTGTTAACAAATGTACCACTCTGGTGGGAGATGTGGATCATGGAGGAGGCTACACATGTAAGGAGAGAGGGGGTATACAGGAAACCTCTGTAACTCTCCCTCACTTTTGCTATGAACCTTAAACTGCCCTAAAAATTTTTTCTTTAAAAAAACAAAACAAAACAAAAAAACCCTCTAAGGTTCCCTTGTACACAATCAGCCACATTAAATACTAACCCATGCCAGAACCTCCACTTATAAGACAGACTCCCCTTCTGCACCTCTATTCCTCAAGCCACACATTGACTTTTTATGTCTTTTTCTTTTAAATCTTCCCACAAGACTCACTTTATTCTGGCTTCACCTGGATAAAAATACAAGGTGTTATATACTGACCCCGGAGGATGAGTAACTCAGACATCTTTTTTGAAAGAGAAGGATGATATCAGTTGTAGAAACAGATCTAATCAGCTCCAGAAGAAACTTACTTTAGTGGCCCATAGTAGAAAATCTAATCCTTTTATTACAAAGAGAAATAAGCAGCCAAGTCTCAGCAAACAGTTAAGGAAATCAACAACATGAAAGAAACTCTAAGGTAAACAGAGCAACTGATTACCAAGGATGCATGGACAGATTCAAAAAGACACCACATCCATCAAAATTGAACAGGACACTTGAACATGTGCAGAGACAACTACAACCTTTCAGAAATTAAAGAAGTAATTGTTAAAAGAAAAATCATAGAAGGGCTAGAAGACAAAGTCAAAGAAAGATTGTACATTATAAAGAAACAAGAAACAATAAAGAAAAGAAGGAAAAATTTTTTAAAGAAAAAAAGAGAAAAACTTAAGCAACATGGTACATTTAACTTCATTCTGAGGATTCCAACACCAATCCAACAGGAGTTCTAGAAGGAGAGGGGGAAAAAAAGAACTGGAGAGAAGGAAAATCATCAAATAAATCATAGAAGAAAATTTCCTAGAGTAGAAGGAAGCACAAGTCTGGGATGTACCAATTACTGAACAAAAAGGCCCACACCTAAACATATTCTTATAAAATTTTGAAACATCAAAGATAAAAAGAACATAAAACTTCCAGAGGGGAAAAAATATCTTCAAAAGAACTGGCATAAAACTTCTCATCAACTATACTGGATGCTGGAAGATAGTGGAGCAATACTGGCAAAGTTTTGATAGATTATTTCCAACCTAAATTTATAACCAGCCAAACTATCAGTCAAGTGTGAGGGCAACATAATGCAAGAACTTTTTAAACATACAACGACTCAGAAATTTTACTTTCCAGTTACCCATTCTGAAGAACTTACCTGTCATTGCATGCCAGCAAAGATTTAAATGAAATAAAAGAAAGAGGAAGACATGGACCAAACCAGAAGTACAATAAAATAAAATGTCAAGATGACAACTATGCAGCAGTACTAAACCTGAAAGTTTAAATTGAAACAGAATGTCAGAAACCTTCCCACAAAAGGTCTTCAATTTAGAAAAAAATATTTACTTCAATAACAGTGTAATTAAGAAGTTTGATATGCTTACTAATTGGGTAAAGACATCACAAAGTGATTAAAATCTCAGTCTCCAAAATTAGACTGCTTGGTTCAAATTACAAACTATGTGTGTAACCTTTAGCAGTTACTTAAATTCTCTTTTGTTCAGTTTTCTTGTTTGAAAAATAGGTATAAAAATAATTTCTACTTCATAGGTCATTGTGGGTATTCAATGAAATAATACATGCAAAATATTTAGTGCCTGGCCCTCAGTAAGTTTTTTATTGTTATAATTTTCGTATCAACAGTAAAAAAGGCAATTAGAGATTTTGGAAAAAACAAAACAAAGCTGTCAAGAAATGTCATATGTCAAAGTAAATTAAACCACAGGGTGACTTTAGCAAGTAAAAGAATATGGAGTGGAAAACAGAGAATTAATTTGACCTTGAAGATTGGATTTTTCTCCATTGCATGTCATGGGTTTGGTAATTTGGGATTATTTTTCCTTCTCTACAAGTCTAATCAAACTACTTGGTTCTACACTGAATAAT
Source organism: Physeter macrocephalus (assembly GCF_002837175.3). Lineage (NCBI taxonomy): Eukaryota > Metazoa > Chordata > Mammalia > Artiodactyla > Physeteridae > Physeter > Physeter macrocephalus. The sequence continues at coordinate 25,269,222 of NC_041214.2, forward strand.
ATTTACATAATCATAATTTCTAATTGCCATTTAATAGTATTCAATTTTAAGAAACTAACCTATCATCAAAGCACAGAAGACTTAATTATAGTTACAGATCAGAATATAAATGTAATAAACCTTGATCATGTGAAAGTAATGACTGAAGCTAAGAGGGCAGGGGCCAGAGTAAAGGGGAAGGAAGTATCTGTGTATATTTTCTCCTCTTCCATAATGGGGAGACAAGAAATAGTGGTTTATGTGTGCTATTTATGGTTATAAAGTTAACCAAGACATTTTCAACAATAATGTAACTTTTAAAAATGGACAAAGAAGAGGAGAGAAGTGATGGTAATATGATAAATTCTACAAACTTCCAAAACCAACTTACTTCTTGAGAGTGAGAACCAGATGGGGGTGAGGGGGTTGGTGTCCTGAGAACAGACAGATGGATAATTTTACCTATTTTACGCCCTGATGCTATTTGAAAATTTTCTCATGTGTTTGAATTACTCATATTATTCAATAAATTAAAAAGCACTGGTCCAGTTAGTTAATAACTATTTACAGATACATACTCTGTGCCAGGCCTCGTCTAGGTTCCGAGAATCACGAGAGTCCTTGGCCTCAAAAAACTAACATTCTGGTGAGGCAGATTAACAATAAACATGGAACTTGATGAATAAACAAATTTTAGATAGCGATTGCTATGAAGAAAATGGAGTAATCTGATATAGAGCCTACAAGGGGTCACATGAAATCTCCTTTATCTACAATAATCAAAGAAGGCCTCTTGGCGGAGGTGACTTGAACTGAGTTGTGAATGATGCTCTCAGAGCAGCCATGCGGGAAGTATCACATTCAAAGGGCTGAGACTGGAAGGAGCATGTTCTCAGGCTAGAAAGGCCAGCTGGTTGGAACGGAGTAGGAAAAGGCGACGTTGAATATAGGAACTGAGTTCAGAAAGTTTGGCAGGAGCCTCTTCAGCCATGATTAACCATTTGATTTTGTTCAATTGCAATGAAAAGTCATTAAAGGGATTTAAGTAGGAGAGTGAGATGGCCTGATAGTCTCCTTAATAAGCTGTCTCTCATTTTCTTTAATTAGTTTGTCATTTGAATCAGGCAGTCTGATGCAGTTCACTGTGATTTTAACCACGTAGTGATGGCTTTACCCAACTAGTAATAAAGTAACTTGCTACCAGTGAAAGTGAAGGCAGGATGGGCAGCTACAAGATGTTATTGTGGCTTGGACTGGGATGATCACAGTGGAGATGGTAAAACAGTCATATTCAGAATATTTGGAAGCAGAGTGGAAGGACTTAAGGATGGATGGAGGGAGGGAGGGATGGAAAGAGGGAGGGAGGGAGGAAGGGAGGGAGGGATGGAAGGAGGGAGAGAGGGAGGGAGGAAGGGAGGGAGGAGGGAGGAAGGGAGGGAGGAGGGAGGAAGGGAGGATTCTTTTTTTAATTCCATTTACAATAGCACCAAAAACCAAAATATTAGGGATAAATTTAATAAAATACATGTAAGGCCTCTACACTAATAACATTGCTGAGAGAAACTGGAGATATAAATAAATGGAGAGATACACTATACTCAATGATTGAAAGACTCAATATTGCTAAGCTGATGAGTGGATGGGCGGATGGATGGAGGGATGGATGGAGAAAAGCGAGGAATCTGTTAGGACTGTGGGATTTTTGTCATGAGAAACAGAACGGATGGTGGTGGGCTTTGCTCCAGTGGGAAACTGAGGAACAGCAGTTTAGGGTAGGAGAAGGGGGTTACATCCATTGTTCTGTTTTAGCTGAGTTAATTTTGAAATGCCTATTAGACATTCAAGTGGAGACATGAAGTAGGCAGCAGGATATCCAAGCCCTAGCTAGAGATATAATTTAGGAATCATCAAAGGACGGATTGTATTAAGACCATGAGATTATTTGTGATCACCAAGAAGAAAGTGCAAATAGAGTCAAGGAGACATCCGCAGAGACTGAGAAGTTGATGATGTTAGAGAGAGGAGGGAGAGATGCAGGAATGAAGTATTTAATGAGGTAAGAAAGGATGGAGGATGCCATGCACGACTGGAAGGGTTTGCCTTGGGTGGCATCAGAGATTCTTTTTCCACTTCAACAGAATGGAAGGCAAGGTGTGTGAGTGCAGATTCCTGTAAGTTGATGGATATGATGATGGGAAAATGAGGTACTTCTCATCTGATTGTGTATATAATTTGTGAGGTAAAGTTAACCCCAGGGTGGGATACAGGGATAGAATGATGTTGGGGATTTAAGGAAGGAGAAGAGATGTGAAATGGTCCTGCTGGAGAGCGGAAGGGTGAACATCAGGAAACTGTGTAGAGATTGTCTAGAAGTCTTCAGAGATCGTTTGAGACTCATGGTGATAATATAAAAGTGAGAATAATTAGAAAGTTGTGCGGTCTTTCTCCAGAAACATTCAGCTACTCAGGTACAAACACGGAGTCAGTTGATAGTTGGGTTTGACCAGCTCAAGAATATTGCCAGGCAAGGAGGAAGAGAAAGAGGATAAGGGAGGTACAAGCCCATTCGAAGGAGAAATTGTAACGCTGTGTCACAATTAAATTGTTTCCAAGGATAGTGTCAACAATCTTCCCCCACCACTTTCCACATGCTCTTTTGCAGTGTCATCTTGCCATTCACCCACAAGAGACACAGTCTATTTCCCCTCCCTTTGGATCCCCTCCCTTTGGATCTGGGCTCATCACACATTTTGTTTTGGACTAAGAGAATGCAGCAGAAGTGACGCTGTGTAGCTTCTGCAGCTTCTAGCTTTGTTAATTACAATACTCACTCTTGAGATCCAACTGCTGTGTAAAGAAGCCCAGGATGGACACTTAAAGTGCAGTATGAATTGAGAGAGAGAGAGAGAGAGAGAGAGAGAGAGAGAGATGTCCTTGCCATCACCATCAAGGGTCCAGACATGAGACAGAAGCCATCATGGACACTCCAATCTCAGTCACCATCTGACTACAACCTCATGAGAGACTCCAGCTGATGCCACTTGGAGCAGAGAACCATCCCATCAGCCCTGCTCAATTTCTGACCCACAGGATTGTGAGCGAATAAAAGGCTTGTTGTTTTGAACCACTAAGCTTTGGGGTGATTTGTTACACGACATTACATAACTGAAACAGGAAGTGCTCCCCTAGCTTGTTCCCATGGTCCACCGAAAGGAAATGAGAATTTCAGGGGGTGTTATTATAAGTGAAATAATACAGAGTCAATGGAGTTGTTGGATTTGAGGCTTCCATGAGGCTGAGGGATTTCTGGAGTGGGATCACTACAGTAGAGGGTTGGAAAAACAGGAGTTGACAACTTGCCCAAAGCCAGACAGTATTTCACGGTCCCTCAGATCAGCTCTTCTTCTGAGGGCCATTTGCCCCAGGGGAAACTTGGGTCATATTTTAGGATGTACAGAGCAGTGTAGGGATAAGGCAACATGCAGGTAGTGAGGGGTTATCAGATGGGGAGTAAGGATTGAGGCAAAAATATTCATGATCCACAGGGGGTTGGTCCAAGAAGTCTCTCAAGAAGAAATGTGGAAAGGTCCAGAACCAGCTGGCCATTCTTATGGCTCCTCAGAGCTGTTCTGCTGAGTGATTCAGTTCCTATGCAAGTTTTGAAAGGTACAAGGGTGGGGGGATAAAGGGGGTCTTCCCATCTCTCCCTGGCTGGAAGGGTGAAGAATCAGAGCATCCATCTGTGATCTATTCTTGGAAGCCCAGAGGGTGATTATTCTCTTCCTGGGCCTTCGAGGCTAGGTCACCTGACCCTGGGTGATTAAAGGGTATTAGGTGCTAGACATGTCCCATGGCAAAAGAGGAAACTTGGGTGATACCCTCAGTCTCTTCTATCACACCAGACCAAGTCACTGATTCTTCAGTCACCACATCTTTCGCGTGTGTTCCCTGTATTTCATTCCTGAGTTTAGTCCTCCTCATTTCTGCTCCTGGAATATTGGGACACATTCCTGAATTGTTTCTCTGATTCCTTCCTCTTCTTCTCTGATCCAACCTGCTGAGTATTGGAAATCGGTCCTCCTAACATGTTCGCAGGCCAAGCTCCTACTAAAAACAAATCCAGTGATTCCCTATTGTATGCTAATTAAAGCTTATTAAAAAATTTTTTTTAAAAAAAGAAAGAGAAACAGGGGTTGATGCCAGACAGGAGGGAACTTGAAATCCATAGTTGGAGATAATGCTGTTGTAACTGAAGCAAAGATCTCAGGAGTGGGCAGCTGTGGTAGAACAGGGGAACCAAGGAGATTAAGGAGCAGAGTGGCCGGGGTGTCAAGTGGGTCATCTGCAGAGATGTTAAGGTTGCCAGGAACATCGACAGGGAAATAGCTTAATATAGTATTTAAGGGCACTTGTTCTGAAGCCCGACTGTATTTCCAGCCCTGACTCTGTCACTAACTGTGTGTGATATTTGATTACTCTCTGCACCTCAGCTTACTCATCTATAGAATGAGGATGATAATAGTACCCATCTCATAGTATTATAGGAGTTAAATAAAATAATGTTTTTAGAGAGCTTAGAAGAGTTCCAGGAGAAAAGAGAGCACTTGGTAAATGCTAACTATCATTGTCATTATCATTGGCAGTAGAGGTAAAGACAGCAAAGCAGATGCTGGAAGCACCAAGGACTAAGGTCAGTGAATGACAGCAGCAAGGTGGGGTAGCAGGTGGTAACATCTGATGCTATGCTTCAAAGGAGCTCAGATCTTTGAAGTTAGAAGCAAGAGCAATGATTAATTAGAAGCAGTAAAGGAGGCTAAGGAAGAGACTTACCCTTTTTCCAGGCTTTCAGATCCATGGGGTATGAAATCAAAGTCTCTCCTTGAGAGCACTGTGGACGAAGCAGAGTCCTCAGGGAGAACCAGGTTCCAGTTAAAGTGAGAAGGTAAAGGGAACATTCGGGGGAAAAGATGACAATTTATGTTGGATAAAGACAAACCAGGAGCTCCAAAGGGCATAGTGGAAGGATCTGGACAGATGCAAAAGCATGGAAGAAGGGTCATATTTTAGGATGTACAGAGCAGTATAGGGATAAGGCAACATGCAGGTAGTGAGGGGTTATCAGATGGGGAGTAAGGATTGAGGCAAAAATATTCATGATCCACAGGGGGTTGGTCCAAGAAGTCTCTCAAGAAGAAATGTGGAAAGGTCCAGAACCAGCTGGCCATTCTTATGGCTCCTCAGAGCTGTTCTGCTGAGCGATTCAGTTCCTATGCAAGTTTTGAAAGGTACAAGGGTGGGGGGATAAAGGGGGTCTTCCCATCTCTCCCTGGCTGGAAGGGTGAAGAATCAGACCATCTATCTGTGAACTATTATTGGAAGCCCAGAGGCTGATTATTCTCTTCCTGGGCCTTCGAGGCTAGGTCACCTGTCCCTGGGTGATTAAAGGCTATTAGGTGCTAGACATGTCCCATGGCAAAAGAGGAACCATTACTGGTCTTTACAGTACATCTCAGTCTGTTTGGGCTTCTATAACACAAATACCATAGATTAGGTGGCTTATAAACAAAAGAAATTTATTTATTGCAGTTCTGGAGGCTGGGAAGTCCAAGATCAAGGAACCAGCAGATTCAGAGTCTGATGAGGGCTCACTTCCTGGTAATTAAACAGCTGTCTTCTCGTTGTGTCCTCACATGGCAAAAAAAAAAAAGCAAAAACAAAAAAACCCGGAAGCTCTCAGAGGTCTCCTTTATCAGGCCACTAATTCCATTCATGAGGGCTCCACCCTCATGCTCTAATCACCTCCCAAAGTCCCACCTCCTAATACCATCACATTGGAGATTAGGTTTCAACATATGAATGTTAGGGGCACACAAACATTCAGTCCATGTTTCAGTACCTTAATGAAAATCAGGAAAAGACACTCTCTCCCGGCACATGCGGCCTCCAAGGTACCTGGCTTGACCAGCACACAGTGCTTTATAGAAAGAAAAGGCCTCTGCTTCCTCTGAGCAAGCACAGCCTATAACAAGGACACCAAGCCTGACATGGGCTCAGCCAGGTGTCCCCCTTATAATGCACAACCTGCACGTAATACATGGTGGCACAGGCTGGAAGCAGACTAAACATCAGCTGCACTGGGTTCTTGTGTTGGTTCTAATTATGCAGACTGGAGTCAATCACTTCCCCTCTCTGAGCTCATTCATCTTTAGGGATCTTATTTGGTTTATATGCCAAATGAATAGGTTGGACTAATTCAATTCATACATTTTTTTAAATGCTGTAATGTGTCTGGCTGGTAGTGGGCACCAAAGACACCGAGATGAATTAGATACCCACGGTCTTTGGGGGAGGACAGACACTTAAACAGCTAGTTCCCACACTGTAAAGCAGGTGTTATGACAAAGGAGTGCACAGGTATCTATGGAAGCAAAGAGGAGTCCCTGTGTCTCCTGTCAGACATGTGACAAGTCCTGGCCAATGAGAAGTGAGTAGAAGTGAAGTCTGTCACGTCAAGCAGAGATGGTGACAAGCTCCCCCACTCCCACCACCCCCGCCAATTCTCCAGTCTCCTCTCATCCTGGTACAATGCTCTCGGGGAGGACTCGTGTTGAGATGGTGAAACCATATAAGACCAAATCATCCTGGGTCCCTGAGGAACCACATGACAGATGGCTGCCAGGACCCACAGTGGACTTTGTATGAGCAATAATTAAGCTTAATCCACTAAGACTTTGGTGGTTATTTGTAACAGTGACAAAACCTAGACTATCTTGACTGATGTTGGAAAAAGGTAATTAACAATGGATGATGCCTAACTTGCTTTCTAAAATGGATAGGTCTGATGAACTGCTGGGCTTTTGTTCAGCTGAACGTCTATGCAAAACTGGGGCCAAGGTTGAATTGTTCAGGATAACAGAGGAAGGCTGGACATGCTGGCCCCACAGCCCTCAATCTCTTCACTCAGATTTCCTCCAAATAAACGTGATGCAAATCATTTAATTTTTTTCCTTCGAGGACCTATCCTCCCACACTCTCAGTTCATGTGAACTAGCCCCAGGATGGGGTGGGTGTGCCTGGCCAGTTGCAGTCCCACATCTTCTTGGCTACAATGGGAATATGAACCAGGCTAGGCCAGCGAGAAGAACCCAAGGTATCTTTCTGGAGAATCACTGGGGGAGAGATTTCTTTGCTAAGGGGTGGTCATATGAATGGATGCAAGGCTGGGGCTGCTAGGCTGACTTTACCATGGCACGGAGAGAATCTTCCTGAAAATGAAGACAACTCAGCGGAAAGCAGAGTGAAGAAATGAAGAGAGACGGTGGCTAGATGATCTTGTTTCTCCTGTGCAGGACACCCACATGTAACAGTCTCACCACGGTGTGGCACAGGAGCCACTGACCCCAGCTTTGGTCCTCGGTGCTAAGCACAAACTCTGGCACCTAGTTCATGGCCTCCGTCCACAGGAATGGAAATGAGGCCAAAAGCTCAGGTGCTCTGGATACCACCACCCAGCCAAGTCTCCACACCCTCATTGGCAGGAGACAAGAGGGGACTCCAAAGCTCTGTGTGTCCCTGGGAAGACCCTGCACACCTTTCCTGCCACCTCCCACCACCAACACTCACAGCCTCAACATCACTGTGTGCTGTAGAGACCACCTGGATCCCCGTTTGCCAGCCTCTACAGACGCGTTACTCCAGGTCATCCTTTATACCCCAGCCCTCATCCCAGACATCCTCTACTCTGATTCTCCCTCCCACCCCTCCCCAACTCCTGAAACTCTCGCGCTGTGTCCTCTGAAGCTCGCTGCGCATCCACAAAATCCCACATCGCAACATCTTTTCTAAACATGTCCATCACCTCCCTGCTCCATCTGAAACAGCCTGTCATCTGAGGACGCTGCCTCCCCTTCAGCCCTCAGGCATTGTGAGCTATTTTCTGTCTCACGGTCATCATTTCACAGGGCCTGGAGGTGGACTGGGTGACTTGCTTGCTTCTCGCTGACATCTCACATCTCCTAAACCTCTCCCGGTTTTGCACAGCCAGCTATCAGCCTAGACGTCCACTACCTCTCCTGCTGCCATGATCTCAAGACCCTCGTCACACTCCCTCATTCTTTACTGCTCTTAGCTACAAGTTTACAAACTAGCACCTGCCTGTCTTAATACGCGCTGATTTCAAGATCCATGGAAATGAACCTTCCAATATTCTGGCTTCCCAGTTCCTAGACCTACCCTTCTTCCAATGATCTGTTCCTTCCCCCCATCACTGCTGACCTACCTCAACCGCTCAGTCACAAGGCCGCCCTAAGTCTTGTCAGTATCAATAACTACATGCTCTCTGCAATCTCACTTTAAATATCCTGCTGCGTAATTCACCAATTATATCACTCCCTCTGGTACCCCAACTGCAACAACTCTTTGACCCACCAGGATAAAATATATTGATCCTACCACTTTTATTGTTCAGATTCTCACTTCCCTCTCTACATAGCTTAGAATCTATGGTTCACCATTGTAATCATTCCCTTGCCCTTTCTTCCTTTCTTCTTATTCATCTGGAAAAAAACACAGCCCCAGTTTAACCTCATACCCTCCTTGATCCACACTCGTACACTCCAGCTGGATGTGGCTGGAGAAAAGCACACAACCAGCCGGACAGTTCCCAACTTAAGGTCAAGACCATTATCTACAGCCTCTCATGCTGCCATCACGTCTGTTTCCTGAGTCCACTCGCTCTCCTCGCTCCTAGATTTCTCCTGTCTCCTCTCTTACACCCTCCAACATCTCCTCCCCATCTTCCCTCTTGGTTAACGACTTGGCTTCCAACTTCTCTGAGAATATAGAATCAATCAGAGAAGAATTTTCACATGCTCCTACCATACCACCCACCCATGTGATCCTCTATTTTGTGCCTCCCTTCTCCCTCAGTGGGTAAACCATCCAGACTTCTCTAAGACCAATTTCTCCCCTTGTGCCCAAGATTTCCCCCTCCTTTCTTGCCCACTCAGAGATATTGCTCCACCATTTACCCCGCCTTTTCTGCATCATTTTTTTCTTTTCTTGGCTAGATTGTTTATATCTGCATATAAACTTGCCCTAATACCAAGTATCTTTTAAAAAATCAATCTTTTAACTCTGCTCTCCATGCCATCCCCAAACTCCACTTAAACAGCAAAATTTCTCAAAGGAGTTTTGGTGGGTTGTTTTGTTTTGTTTGTTTTGTTTTGTTTTGTTTATCCACTGCTTCCAATTCCTCTTGTTCCCATCTCTCTTGAGCCTACTCCAAACAGGTTTTCAGCCTCTCTACTTTGCCAAAACAGCTCCTTTCTACTGAATTTATTCATCTGCTGTTGTTGTTGAATGAATGAATCCATTGGTCAATTCCCAGCTCTCATCTTACTGGAAGTGTCAGCAGCATTTTTTCACAGAAGATCACATCCTCTTCCTTGATACACCTTTGTACTTGGTTTCCAGGACTTCACCCTCCCTTGGTTCTTCTCTGTCTCCTGTGTTCATGCCCATCTCATGTCCCTAACTTGGAGCTCAGGCCTCCAACCTCTTCTCTCCTCTATTTACACTCACTCCCTTGTGATCTCTCTGATTCATGGTTTAGAAAACAGCAAGAATCCCAGATTCGTGATCTCCAGCTCAGACCTCTGCCCCGAATTCCAGACTTATATGTACACCAACATACTCAGTCTCACCACTTGGGTATCTACTAGGCATCTCCAACTTAACTCGTCCAATCCAAGCTCTTGATCTGCCCTTCCCAACCCTTCCCCCACCTGTCCTCCTACCATCTTCCTATCTCAATATATGACAATGGCATCCTTTTGGTTTCCTGGCACAAACGCCTCGGCATCATCCTGGACTCCTTTCCTTTCCCCACATCCTGTATCCAAACCATCACCAAATCCTGTAGCCTCTGCCTTCAAACACTTCTCATCACCTCCATGGCCACCATCCTGGCCTCAATACATCATTTCTTGCTTGGATTATTACAAGAGCTCATAATGGTATTTTACCTTCTGTCCTTGCCTCCTGACAGTCTATACTCCACATCAGCTTCTTCAAATGTAAGGCCTCTGACCCCAGAGACAATACTATACTGCATTTGTAAAGTATGATAGTCCCTTTGTCACTTTGTTTGATTTCTTTCCTGAAGGGCTTTTAGGATATTTTATAATGCCTTTCAAATTTCATGAAAAAGAAAAGATGCTAAGAATTCTATCTGGTATGTTTTAATAATTGTTCATAGTTTCAAAAACAGAAATTTATGAATTACCTTCTTTCTGTTACATTATTGGGAATCTCTGGTGGTTAATTGGTTAATTACATTTAAGAAATTAGAGAAATGTTCAAAGTATGTAATATAGAAATGAATTATTGTTGGATTAAAATGTCCTTTATTATATCATGAAAATAAAATTAAATGTAAGGCCTGAATACCGTGCCTCTGTTAGAACTCTCCAATGGCTTTCAGAGTAAGAACCAAAGCCCTAACAGTGCCCTATAAGGCCTTACATGACCCGGCCACCTGTCTGACCTCAATTGGTACCCACTTCCCCCTCGCTCTTTCTGCTCCAGTCACACTGGTCTACTCCGTCCTTGACCAGGTCAAGCACACGCCCACCACAGGGCTCTTGCACTTACTGCTCCCTTATCTCTGGAATACGTACATGGCTCGCTTCCACATTTCCTTCAACTCTGTCCTTAAATGTCACCTTGTTAGAGAGGACATCCCTGACCCCTTCCCGCATGAAATGGAACAGTCATCCACTCAAATGCTATCTCCTCATCCTGCTCCGTTTTCCACCATTAGTCTTCTCATCCTCTAATAGACTATATTCACTTTTGGATTTTGTTCCCTGCTACATCCCTGGCATTTAGAACTATTCCTAGAATGTCAATATTTGTGGAATAAATGAGTGAATTTGAACCCTCACGCCATCGTAGTCTATGTGCATGACCTTAAGTATGGGGCTTAGCCCTCTCAAGTTTCATTTCTTCATCCATAAAATGATATCCGAACATATCTCATATTTCTATTGCTAAATTAACTGACATGCTGTGTGTGAAGTATCCTCAGCTGCGCCAGAATCTGATAGGAGCCACGTAAGGAGTTGCTGTTATCACTGTTGTGGTCATCACTGATGTTGCCACAGCAAAAGGTGGTCAAGAATTCAGTTTTCAGAGTTCCCCAGAAAACCCTCCTGACCCAGGTCTAGAAGCTTCAGGGGCCAAACACAATCTCCATGCTTGCCCCGTCCCAGCAGACCCTCAGCCACACATCCTTCAGTCCACCTACAAGACTCAGGCTCATGGGCCCCCCAGAGCCCTCTGTGTCGGAACACTTTTGCTCAGGGAGAAAATAGCTCACCTGTGTGACACCAGTCTTGTCTTCCAGGACACCAGGGTGGAACTCTGTGCAATGAAAGTCATTTACTAAATAGCCCTCTAGTGCCATTGAAAAGTGAATTCATTTTGCACAGGTCACAAGTTCACTTTCAGAGAGCAGTTTCCTCCCTGCCCAAACAGGCCCGAGTCTAATGGACAGTTGAAGGGCAGTACCCAGGGTCCCTGCAGACAGTGGTTCCCGACCGTCCTGGGCTTTGGGAGCCGGTTGAGGGAGAGAAACAGGAAGAGCAATAATGACCATGAGAAAGGGAAATTGTTCTCTATGTTGCTCTTGGGATTGTTGGAACCAAAAGATTGGGGGTGAGGTGACTACCATCAGGAAGGGGTAGGGAGAGAGGACAAAGCCAAGGGCTCAACACCATAGTCAGAACCAGGTGTCCAAAATACAGTGAACTTAAACCTGACTGTGTTGAGAGAGAGAGTGTGTGTATGGCAGAGAAGGGGGCATATACAACAGTATTCTTAGAATGTGTTTGAGAATTCCAGTCCCCAGATGTAGACAAAGCATGAAGTGATATCACAAATACAGAGTCTTCAATACATGACAAATCTCTATATCAAGTTCTCGATCTCTCTCTCTCTCTCTCTCTCTCTCTCTCTCTCTCTCTCTCTCATTTCTTTGTTTTAAGAAGATCTTTTCACATATGTGTGCGCACTCCATAGCTGTTCTTCTCAGATAAGTAACAGCGTCTCTCACCAGATCTGGATTTAGAATCTGCCCTTTTTTGAGCATTTAGAAATCACTCTAAAATATCAAACAAAGCAAGGCTATTTGAGGAGACATGCACAGCACACATGGGGAGGGCAAGTGAGCTTCTCCACAATACTTCCCAAGCTTACATCTAGAGCTGACTAAGATCAGGAAGAGATCCAACAATGTTATTCCATGATGGGAAATGTCAGTTTAGCAGATTATCGTAGGCTTAAAAGGTGAATTCAGACAGTATAAGCAAAATGACAATCGTCTGTTTCATTGTTTCACTTCTTGGTCATTGTTTTCAGCCCCTTTTTGCTTGCCTTCTAGAAGCCTCAGAGCCAACACTTTGATTTTAAGGAACTTGATTAAAATTGTACGACACTGGTGCTATAGGATGTTAATAAGAATTTTGTGAAAAAATAATCCTTTGGTCAGTTTAACTTGGTAAATTCTAGGCTGAAAAAAGTTAAGAAAGTGTCTTTCCTGAAGGACTTTTCAGTACCTTTAATATGTGTGTTGTGAATCTCAAATATATGTATATAGCATGTGAGGTTCTCCAAACTTATTTGATGATGGAAACCTTTTTACAGGAAGCATTCTATAAGGGCATTCCTGCAAGGAACACATTTTAAGAAATGTTAATTAGATCTTTCCCTTTTACCGTAAGAGAATTCATTAATGTTTCTTTGGCCCAAAGAAACATTAATGGATTCTCTAATGGTAAAAGTCTAATCAACAGTCTTTTTAAGGTGAGGACTTATCTACTAGGCACTTTTGAAAATCTTGGTTTAATTGTTTGATAAACACTTCAATTCATGGTATGGAAATCTGAACCCCACAGTAGTGGAATTATTGTAAACTCAAGCCTCCACTGAATGCAGACAGCCTGGTGTAGTGGTTCAGGGCACAGACTCTGGAGCCAGACTTCCTGGGTTTAAATCCCAGTTTTAATCCGATTTATTAACTGTGCAGCCTTGTGTTAGGTACTTAAACCCTCTGTGCCACACTTCTCAGCTGCCCCATACGTGTAATGAGGAGGATAATAATAATAGTCCCTACTGACAGCATTGCTGGAAATTTAATGAGTTAAAATTTTATAAAGTACTTAGAATGGTAAACACTAAGCTTTTGAAAAGTAATATGTGACATAAATTGTTTCAAACTTTCAGGAACAAAAGAGTATACATACCCTTTGAACCAATAAGATTTATCCCATTGCCACACCCCATCTAAGAACTGTCCCATTTTCAATGTGAAAAAGAAACGATGGAAATTTAAGTTAGACATTTAAAAAATATTGACTGAAAAGTTACACAATATTCAGACGTGGAATGAGAGATTGTTCAGTTTGAGATATTTTAGAGAAAAACACGGGGCATGAATTAAACATGACTTAGCCCAAGTCCACCAAGTCCTCAGGCCTAGGAACACTGGTATTTTGGATATTTATATTTTGTTTTTTCCTTATCAAAGTTTTTTTAAAATTTTTATTTTATATTGGAGTATAGTCGATTTACAATGTTGTGTTAGTTTCAGGTGTACGGACAAGGAAGGTGTGCAGACACGTGTGTCCGCGTGCTTTTGTGAACCCCGGGCAATAACATTTTTAAGGTTCTCGTATTTTTAATTGCTGAATTGAAACGATAACGACTTCTGTGTCATAAAACCATACTGATATCAATGCCACTAACCCTTCAGGAGCAAGCAGATTTTCAGGATATGACTAGATTTTGGTTTTTTTGGTATATTGATGACTGTACCTTGAGAAATCAGTGTCCCACCGCAGGCCGCTTCTTCCCTCTCTCGGGCCTGCAAATGTATGCCCGCTCTCCCCCGGTCTATCTCTTCCTTCATCATCACAAATGCAAGATTCTGCCTTAAAATAACCCTTCAGAACTCCATGGAGCACTCCAGTCTCATAGCCTCATATTCTCCCAAGCTGCTTTCAACTTGCTTCGAAATAATTTTCTGTCTTTAAAGACATGACTGAAGATCTTTCGGGTTCTCTACCCTTGGTTTGGGAAAGGCACTTTTTTTTTACATTTTTTTAATTGAAGTATAGTTGATTTAAAATGTTGTGCTGATCTCTGTGTACAGCAAAGTGACTCAGTTATACACATATAGACGTTCTCTTTTTTTTTTTCTTTTCCATTATGGTTTATCACAGGATATTGAATATAATTCCCTGTGCTATGCAGTAGGACCTTGTTGTTTATCCATCCTATATATAATCGTTTACATCTGCTAATCCCAAACTCCCAGTCCTTCCCTCCCCCACCCCCTCCCCCTTGGCAATCACAAGTCTGTTCTCTATGTCTGTGAGTCTGTTTCTGTTTTGTAGATATGTTCACTTGTATGATTTGTTTTAGATTCCACATATAAGTGGTATCATATGGTATCTGTCTTTGTCTGGCTTACTTCACTTAGTATGATAATCTCTAGGTCCATCCATGTTGCTGCAAATGGCATTATTTCATCCTTTTTATGGCTGAGTAGTATTCCATTGTATGTATGTACTTTATATCACAAAAACCTAGTAGGCTGGAGCCCCAAATGAATCCTGTAAACTCTCTTCAAATTCATTACTGCTTGCAAAACTGAGCGTTTGGGTGTTGTGGTTGGTTGGCTGCCTCCCCTCGGGTCCATCTTGGCCCTTCTCTCTGCAGCTCTGAGTCCTGGAGACTGACTCCCATGGGCTGGATCAACCAGGATCCACCGCTAGCTGGCTCTTGGGTGGGTTTGGCTAAGGGAGACACCTTAAAGCAAGGCAGGAGGAAATAGAAGACAGGGTACATTTTCCTGCTCCCTCCCTGTTCCAGGCCATGTTTTCTGGCAGTGGCTGCATCCCTCCCTGACTGCAGCTTGCACGAGACTGAAGCAATGCACTTCGTATTGCTCTGTGTCCCTCCAGATCTGGGGCAGTAATGGCTCTGCCGTTGCTCGTCTCTGGGGGCCTCACCATCCCTGATTGTTCCCTTAGCCCTGTCCATACCCCTGTAAGCAGCCTCGTCTTTTTGTTTGTTTGTTTTTTCCTAATCAACGTTTTTTTTAATTTTTATTTTATATTGGAGTATAGTTGATTTACAATGTTGTGTTAGTTTCAGGTGTACAGAAAAGTGCATCAGTTATACACATACATATATCTATTCCTTTTCAGATTCTTTTCCCATATAGGTTATTACAGAATATTGAGTAGAGTTCCCTGTGCTATGCTGTAAATCCTTGTTGATTATCTATTTTATAGGTAATAGTGTGTATATGTTAATCCCAACCTCCTAATTTATCCTGCCCTTTCCCCTTTGGTAACCATAAGTTTGTTTTTGAAGTCTGTGAGTCTGTTCCTATTTTGTAAGTACGTTCATTTGCATCATTTTTTTTTAGATTCCACATATAAGTGATATCATATGATATTTGTCTTTCTCTGTCTGACTTACTACTTCACTTAGTATGATAATCTCTAGGTTCATCCATGTTGCTGCAAATGCCATTATTTTGTTCTTTTTAATTCTAAGCAGTCTCTTCAGTCTCTTGAACTATGTGAATGGGCTTCTGTTTACTGTTGGGATCCTGACTGATATAGAGCAGTACTAAAAATATAATACTTTTATGTAATTATTAAACAAAAATAGCATGTTTGCAGATACACATAACCTCAAAGGTAAGAAAAAAACAATTATTGTTTCTACTCAGCTCTGCTACCCTGGTGAGCAAGGGACCCTCCTATAGGGAGTTATGCCTATTGCAGATATTTTAACTCAAAAACCATAAGTAACATTCATGATTCCTAAATGAGTTAAAGTACCTCAGAGACAGTTATTTAGCAAATATTTGAAATGTTTCAAAATGTTTAAATTAATGTTCTCAAACAAAAAGAAGAAAAATCTTATGTTGAAATCTTTAATTCAGGCTCTCAAAAATTCATCAACTTTAACAAACATGCTGGGTCCTTCCTTGCCCTTGCTTCCTCTCTCTACCTGCAATTCTCCAGATCTCCTTATGGTTGACTTTTTCTTATCATTTAGATCTCAATGGTGACCCACCTTGGACCCCAGCATTCTAATTTAATCCTGTACATAACATATTTTACTATTTGGTTTGGGGGTGGGGTTTTTTGCTATTCATTTCTTTGTTTGTGTACCTTCTCTCCCACTAGGACATGAGCTCCATAACAGCTGAGACCTAGTCTATTTTATTCACTGATGTATCCTCAGCATTTGTACCATAGTAGCTGCTCAAAAACAAAATCATTGAATGAATTGATGAATGAATTGGCATTTTGTGAAAGATAAATGAAAGAAAATACTGTTCCTGACCTCAGGGAAGTCATAAATGAGGAGAAAGAAACACACCTGAAAATTTATAATGTAAGAGCATGCTGTAATAGAAGAATACACAGAGTACCATTTTCAGCTACGGCAGACTATGTCATAGCAGAGCAATCATCCCACTGAACAAACTACAAAGATGTGCTAAAATGAAAAAAAAAAAAAATCTGTTTGAAGACATTGGAAACTCTTAAGGAAGCCAGGATTTGCAGGAGCCCAGAGAGAGGAGAAACTCACTGAGGTGAGCCCAATATTTCATATCACTTTTCTCTTTAGGATATTTTCTGATTCATACACAGTGTGTGTGATGGCTGAGAAGCCAAGCAGAAAGCAACTGCTGAGACAAAAAGGCTGAGCAGAGCTTTCACCATCTCACAGAGATAGGGAGACAAAAATTGGAGTTCAGAGCCAGCAAGACAGCCAGGACTTAAAAGGCCAAGATGCAGGGAGGAGGGAAGCAGAGGAGTGAACCCAACAATCTGAGCAGCATTTACCCTTGAGGCATTTACTGATTCATACGAAGCACCTAAGGAAGGGCAAATAGTGGTTTCTAAGACTATAACAAGCTGGGCAGAGCTATCAGCAGCACCAGAGCGCTGGAAGATTTTTAAAATTCTCTTTGGAAAAAGAAAGTGTTCTTATAATTTCTACAAATTTTTATATGCATATCTGGCATTCAATAAAATGTTTCAGACATCCAAGAGAGATGACCAAGTGGGGGGAAAGACAGTAGAAACAGACCTTCCCTCTCCAGCAATCCAAGGAGTTATTTAAATTCTTTAAAACTCCTGTGATTTATAGGTTAATAAAAATAGATGGTAAGATTGAGAATTTCACCAGAGAATTAGAATCTATAAAAAAGAATCAAATGGAAATTCTAAACTAATATCAGAAGTTGAGAACTCAATAAATAGATTTAATAGATTAGACACAGCTAGAAAAAAGACTAATAATTTGGAAGATAGGACAGTGGAAATTATCCAGAATGAAGCACAGAGAGAAAAAAAATGATGGGAAATATTGAAGAGACATAGGGGACCCAGTAGAAAAATCTAACATATGGAATTAGAGTCCCAAAGAGAAGAAGGAAAGAAAGGGGCAGAGCAATATTTGAAGAAATAATAACAAAGAATTTTCCAAAGCTGAAAAAAGACATCAAGCTACAGATTCAAGTAGTCCCTCAAGCCCCAAACAGGATAAATACAAGAAAAATATACCAACCCACATCACAGGAAACTGCTAAAAGCCAAACGCAAAGAGAAAAATCTTGGAAGAATATGCAAAATGTTATTGTCACATAAAGGAGAAAAATAGTTTTGCTTCAGAGGATCAGATATTCACAAAGGAGGTACCAATTCATTTATTCATCCATGCAACAAGAAGAATTCATTGAGCAGTTAATACATATCCATCACTAATTTGAATCTTTTAAATTAAAAAAAAAAAAAAGATAAAAATGACATAGTCCCTGCTCTCCAGGAGCTCAAATCTGGTGCACAGGAGAGACGGAAATGTAAACAAAGTCTCCAGAAAGCCTGCCAAGAAGGGTTGTTTTTAAAACAGGACAAATGATGCTTGGACCAGACGGGGGTGAGGGGCTAGGGGAAGACGCAGGATATTTGCATGTTGTCTTGCTGGAGGCTCTTGTGTGTGAAAACAACCCAGGCAAAGGCACAGTGGGCATCTCATTGAGCAAAGTGAGTTGTCTTTTGGAGCTCAGTGTGGGAAGATGGCGGGGAGTTGCAGGAAACGACGCTGAAGAGTTAGGTTGGAAACAGATTCAATAGGCAGTTGCGGAACCACCACAAGTTTTTCAGCAGGAGAAGGGCATCACCCAAATCATTCTTTAGGAAGACAACCCGGAGACCTCATGAGGGTGCTTTTGAGAGGGAATCGATGGCAGCCCATGAGACCAATTAGGACAATCCTTTGCTGTCATGACCCAGGTAAGCAGGAACTATGGCAGTGGAAGTAGAAATGGAAACTGGAGAGCGTATTCTGTAGACATTTCAAAGGCAGAATCAACAAGACTCAGCCACCATGGATTGATTGTAGGAGACAGAAAAATAAGTCAAAGTTGACTCAGGCATGTGGAGGATGTCAATTGTATTGATGCAAATATTGCTTGGTGATAATATCATGAGGTCACTGTTAGCTTGCTGAGTTAGAAATTTCAATAGGACTTTTCCAAAATGTTTATTAGAGAGCTAAAAAGTTCAGTCTGGAGCCCAGAAGCAAGATCAGGAGCTGACACCGAGCTGTGAGGGCCCAGAAGGGGAAGACTGGCAGAGCAAGAGCTGAATAAAGACCAGTGACTCCAAACTGAACACATCTTGGGAAAGACAGATGATCCTAACAATATATTCTTGCATTTCTCGTTCTCAGATGTGTGAAACTATGTTAATTGAAAGAAAATCATTAAGATGCTCCTTACATAGGAAAACTCTACGAGAAATAGATAGATTACTCTTCCTATTTTATGTTTTCCTCAGCCTTTTGCTGAGCCACATCCCAATTTTTTCTGCTTAGACAGCAGAAACATTAATGAAGTGGACTGTAGTTAAAAGTGTTTTCCTATTCGTCTGGTTGAAAGCTTCAGTATGAATAATGCCAGAGGCTGGGGGCTGTTAAAGGCTACATCTGTGCCATGTTTTAAAAATAATGCACATCAAATTAAGAAAAACACCACTTAAAACCGAGATGAAGTTTCCATAATATTAACCAATTACTTTGATTTAAATATATATACACATATGCATAGACTGTGTACTGTCACTGCAGAAATTTTTTCTCTGCTCTCAGTCAGTTGGTCCCTCTCATTTCAGATAGATTTATGGGTAAGAATATAACTTTATCAGTGAGATTAGAAACACTTTTGCAGCCCCCATGTTATCGCAGAAGACTGAAGTTCAGGTCAAGAATAACAGACTTCCTCTGCTGTAGAAATTCTCTCACAGGGTTACACCGGATGCAATTTGAACTTTTGTGTTTTTCAGCTACTTGTGGTTTATTTCTTGAAAAGTCTGTTGATCTGATCTAAGTCCCATGAGGCCTATGGAGAAGCAACCTAAGTTAATATTCATACATTTGGTCTTTGGAGATGATTCCCCCAAATTACTTTCCTACACCCCCTAAAACCCAGCACCCTCTGGTAGCTACTCCATAGTGGATCTAATTAGAGGGTAAAACAGTTAATAGTTACCAAGCTCCTCCTACATGTTCAACACTGCTTCATATGACAGGAAGCAAGGGAGCAGTGGAAGAGATGAGCTTTGAAGCAAATGAAAGACAGACTTTATTAAAGAAACTAACCAAAAATGGTTATAATCAAGGGCTGGAGTATTATCAAGTATTAAAGCTGTAGGATCTTCTGTAAAGGGGTGATGTGTGTAGACTGTAAAAATCTGCAGGCTTCATGGAGAAGGGAGAATTAACACTGGAAACACTCGTGTGTCTCTCACATGCTCTTTAGTCTGGGTATAACATGTGTACTGCACTTTGCCAACCAGCCAAGGAAGAATGAAATATCCTAGACCTGGTTTTGAGACCAGACTGAAAACTCAAACCCTCTTCCTCAAACATTGGAGTAAGTGGTCAAAACTACAACTTCCCTCACTCCCAAGCCCACATGTGCTGCCTGCCCCCATCTTACACACACACACACACACACACACACACACACACACTCACACACACCAACGTGAGTGCCTGAGCAGGCATGAAGAGGTAAATCAAGGAGAAAGGTGTGATGTTCCTTATATGCTGGAGGTCTGTAGCCTTATGTGAATAGGGATGTTGCAGCCTGATTCCAGATCAATCTCAGACAAAATGGCGGCATGGCAGAAGCTGGTCCGCAGAACCGCTAGTTCTACACCTCCTCCAACAGCTCTCTTTTAGCCTCTCTCTGGAGTTTTGCACCTGCAGATTTAGATCTCATGAGTTGTCACTCACCAAATATTTACTAAGCCTCTACAAAGTTCTTTACATGAAGTAGGTAGAACGTGTGTACCGCATGAAGGGACGGCCAATAAGTATACAATCTGTCATGGGAGCAGACAGAAAATTCTAAGGCTGGCAGGGAGTACTGTGTGTTAGAATTGTGTACAGACCAAGCTATAGGGTGCTGTAAATATTATGGCTACAGACACAGGAATTTTTTAAAGCCTTGTGGTACTAAGATCTGCAGGGAAGGGAGGAGGGGAGTGTTCATCAGCTAGTTAACACATAGAATTTGCAAGCAAAGCCCTCTGAGAATTGCCTTGTGGTCAGCAGGGGAAGGGGACCCAGATGACACTCAGGGGAGAGGAGATCTCATTAGACTCCATATGAGAGGGAAGGGTAAACCCTAGAACTGTAAAAAAAAAAATGGGGCGGGGAGGAAGGGGAGTTGCTGATGATACACTTGAAAAAAGTCTCAGTGTTTGTCGGATAAAATTTTCACGAGCTTTCATTTTGCTGAAACTTTACCTCTCTTTCTCTAACTCTTGATGTGCGATGTTATCAAAGTAGGGGCTGGTTTCTGCATTAAGGATCACTAAGGGAGAGAGAAATGAATTAGGAAGCTCAAGGAAGACTTTTTGTAGGAGGTGGCATCCGAACACAGCCCAATGGGTAGACTTTTTAAAGACAGTGATGGGAGGACAGCAGGATGGGAATCCATGGGAAAAGTGAGTAGCACATTCAAGAAGATGCACAGACTCCGGAAAAGCTGTAATATTGACTTGCGGGGTAGGATGGGAGAATTCAGGAGGAGTCCGGTCCAGAAGATTAGCCTGGCACTAGTTCTGAGAGCCCCTGTGGACCAGGCTAGACTATTCAGACTTAATCACATGGGCACTGGGGAGCCACTGAAGGCTTCTGAGCAGGGATGGGGACTTGAACCCACCAAACAATTCCCCAAAGTCACTAATTAATATTGCCTCAGGTGCTGCCCTCCTGGAAATATTTATATTTCAATTTAAAACTTCCTGGACCTCCTTATAGCACAGGGAACCCTGCTCAATATTCTGTAACAACATAAATGGGAAAAGAACTTGAAAAAGAATAGATACTTGTATATGTATAACTGAATCACTTTGCTATATACCTGAAACTTATACAACATTATTAATCAAATATACTCCAATATAAGATAAACATTTTTTTCTAAAACTCCATAAAGGCAAAAAAAAATGTGTTTGCTTATGCAAAGAAAAAGGTGTCAAATAATAGAATATCTTCAAGGGACATATCTTGGGACAGCACCCACAACTAGTCCTCAGACAACCCCTTCCACACCAGGATGGTCTTCCTTGAGGCTGGGAGATAAAGAAATTCTAGCCCCAAGTCTCCCTACACTTTTTCTCCTGAGACACCCAGGTTAGGTGATGGTCATGGACAGAACATACTCCCATGGTTGTACCCAGACTCACGTGGGAAACCATCTCATGGAGCAGTCTGAAGCAAGCAGGGTTCAAACAGGAAACAGCTTTGTTTTCCTCTAGCTGCTGCCCTCAGATCTGCCTTATCAGACCGCCCTCCTCTACCCCTTGACATACTTGACCGATCCCATAACTTTCCTGTCTCTGCCACTTCTAAGAACAAGCCTCATTTTGGCCATCAAGACTCACTCTCAAGCCTGGTCCACTCAAAATCAAAATATCAGTCCCATGCAATTCCAGGCTCAACCTCCTCTCCTTCAATCACTGATACCCTGTCCCCTCAAGCTTAGCACTGACCTGCAGAGGCTGGAGAGTTGTCTGTATTTCCACCACCCTTTCACGCCTCCTCCACCTCCACCCAGTTCTCTTCTGGGGTAGGAGCAGGGAAAGGGGGATGGGGCAAAGTGGACATACTTGATCATTGCTTTTGTGATTCAGTGTTGGTGCCCTGGGGGAGCCCCCATCCCAGGCTTGGAAGGAAGAGCCAAAGCCAGGTCACTCATTTCCTCGATGATCCTTTTGAGGTTCTTGCCTTCTCTTCATATAGGTTGGAGGTGGTTCTTGGGCTGAGGTTCACTGGGCTGGTTTGACCCCTTCTCAGTAGGAGCTTCAGGGACATGGCTAACAGCAACTCCCTAGGAACTTATCACCCAATCATTATCGGCTTTGGGACTTTCGCTGAATTTTTCAAGATGGCAGAAGTGCCATTCAGCACCTGATGGATACACAAGTTACCCCTCACTAATTTTTGCAAAACCTTTCTCTCCCACTCATTCATGTGACCATATCAAAGGCAAGTCAGTGAGAATGAAATGGTTAGACAGAAATCCCTGAATCTACTCATTTATTTTTTTAAATACATTGTTAGTGAACTTGGATGCTGTAAGCATGACTAATAACAAGTTTGTTTTGACACACCTCATGACTGATGTTCTGCAACATAAGTGGAAACTTTCCTTGTTGGGGACAACTATAATCTTATTTCAAGATGAAGGACTCAGTAGAGAGACAGTCATTTATGCATATATGTAAGTTCTAAGATGCCAGTGTTAAGTATTACTTTGTATTATTAATTTGCATGTTGTGGGCAGGTAAAGGAATCCTGGCTAATTGCACCTTGCATTTCTGATTCACCTCTCTGACTGAGGCAGGGAGGAAAGTGATGGAGAATCATGAGAGTGGAAAAGGACCGTGGCAGAGAGCATGTGGTATAGAGGCAGTATTGATGGTTTCAAATATGCAGCCCTCACAGTACACTTTGTAACATTTTCCAGCCACTGAGTTGTGAATACCTTTGGTCTCTGTGGCCTAATTTGTGGTGAACCAGCATTATAGGAACTGCCTGAGTGCCTGACCCAAACGCACCAGTGTTTGGACCCCAGTACCCATTCTCTCACTTTGGACCCTTGCAGATTAGGGCCTTAATCTTCACAGTGATTTATTAAATCACTACTGCATCCATTAGCCTCTGCTTCTGTAGGCAGGGAGAGGTCGGTAAAGGATAGCCAATTTTTGTCAATTTTTCAGTCTCCATCAATGAAAACCTTTACAGTCACAGGCAAATCAATCAAGCAACAAATATCTAAGAAACATCCACTAGGCACAAAACCCTGCAGGCCCACCCCACCCCTGTCCCCATCACCCCAGTTCTAAGGAAAAGCACAAGCTAGTCTACCTTTAAGACTAGAGAGACTGGACGCATCCAGTGACACTACAGCTCACAGTATATTCCCTTTAGGAATGGACTTGAGTTTGGTGCGGGCCAGGAGGGAAGAAAAGAAAGGCGAAAGCTCATCAAGAAGTGGAAGAGATGCTCAACGGACAGTAAGAAATTAGGAACGTTGAAGAATTAGGGTTCTTAAGAGAAGACAGGTCTAGCGATATAGTGGTTCTAAAATTAGGAAGCATGACTTATGCACAAGTCAGATTCATCCATTCAACAGATTGGGTTGAGTGACTTCCAAGTCCTCATTACTCAAAGCCTGGTCCCCAGACCAGCAGCATCAGAATCACCTAGGAACCTGTTAGAAATGCAGGCTCTTGGGCCCCATCCCTCAAGTAGGAAATTCGAATCCACATTTTAACAAGATCCACAGGTGACTCATAGGCATGTTAAAGTTTGAGGCGAATTGCTCTGAGTGCCAAGCATTGGCCACACATATATCTACAAATGGAGACCAGGAAATCTGTTTGAACAGACCATTCTGAGCTACTGAGAAAGCACCAGTCCTAAGCTTGTCCTTCTCCTCTACAAATCTAGAGGATTCTCAAGTGGTCGGTGACTCCCACCTGGCACCCAGTTCCTTCAGTAGGAGTCACTGACTGCTACAGCTGATGCTTTAGAATTCAAGAGAGTCCTCTTTTCAACCACTGAGACAGCAGGAGGAATGCTGAATTAGAACTCAGAATGCATTTTTCCCATTGGACAGTGCTTGTTATCTGTTGGTATGTGCTGGCATTATTTATACTTCTAAATTAATTTATAAATTATTTATACTGCCAAAAATAATCCATAACAACTTGCAAAAAAAAAAGATATATTCAGTAAGGTTATTCAAATGCAAAAAAAAAAAAAATGTCAGACATCAGGTAGGAAAAAGAAGAAGCAAAAGGAAATGCTTCGGGCTTCCCTGGTGCCACAGTGGTTGAGAGTCCACCTGCCTATGCAGGGGACACGGTTTTGTGCCCCGGTCCGGGAGGATCCCACATGCCGCGGAGCGGCTGGGCCCGTGAGCCATGGCCGCTGAGCCTGCGCGTCCGGAGCCTGTGCTCCGCAACGGGAGAGGCCACGACAGGGGAAGGCCCGCGTACCGCTAAAAAAAAAAAAAGAAAAAAAAAGAAATGCTTCAAACACCATGAATATCATGGTTATTTAAACTAAGCAATAGTTATAGCTTTGAGGTTGCTGGTAGCCAAAGCAAAAAGAGAAACATGATGTGTTTTGAAATTCTCATTATCTGAAACATACTATTCAAGGGAGGTAAGAGCTATTTTTGTAATGCCTAGAGATCAGTGTGAGGAGGAAGAAGTTAAATATTTAGAGAAAGAGAGGTTAAAGAAGCAAGTCTGACTCCAAAATCTTCAGACCAAAACAAACAAACAAACAAACAAACAAACAAACAAACAAACAAACAAACAAACAAACAAACAAACAAACAAACAAACAAACAAACAAACAAACA
>NC_041214.2:25295112-25297276 GCF_002837175.3 Physeter macrocephalus
AAACAAACAAACAAACAAACAAACAAACAAACAAACAAACAAACAAACAAACAAACAAACAAACAAACAAACAAACAAACAAACAAACAAACAAACAAACAAACAAACAAACAAACAAACAAACAAACAAACAAACAAACAAACAAACAAACAAACAAACAAACAAACAAACAAACAAACAAACAAACAAACAAACAAACAAACAAACAAACAAACAAACAAACAAACAAACAAACAAACAAACACTTCAGAGAGCCATCAAGAGTAAATGTTTTACATTTTACACACAACCTTTAAACTCTGCCTAAAACTCTTCAGGATAAGAACTGTGTTTCCTAATACTTTTGTCCCCCTACCAAGGCACTGAATACAACCTGCAAATTCCATACTACTGAAAATCTATTTCCTTCATTTCCTCTCCATTACAGACTTAGAATTTAAAGCACTGAGACTTTCAAAACACTTTCAAGTGTTATATCTTGTTTGATCATCACAGCGACCTTCTGAGATTACTTCCTCCATTACACCATGAGGAAAGCAGGCCCAGGAAGTTTACAGCACTTGCCTAACATCACACAGTGGGTCAGCCCTGGAAATTCACCTGGAATCTACATCTGCCAACACCCAGTCTGGTGTACTTGACACTACAAGTTGCTCATTCTTGGAAGTCAAGATTTAATTCCAGTGAGCAGCCTGAAAATCTCATTTCCATCTACAAAACAGCAGTTTCTTAGGGAAAGTAACTCTTCAAGACAAGAGGGAGATGGATCTGTAATATCTTGCAAGGCCAGTGACTCCCTGTAACTAGGAAGCTCATTCTTAAAAGGGTCAATGGGAGAGGGCTCTCCATCTAAAAAATTCCTGCATCCATGCACTTGATAGCTCGGCTGAAACCCTAAGAAGAGGTTTTAAAGTCTAAAATAACTCTGAGAAGGGGAAGGGAAAAAATAAGTCTACCATAATCAAAGAAAAACAGCCAAGACGAATGAAAGAGACCTCTGCTGGGAAGGGCCATTCAGCAACAAGCTTGTCTTGCCAGAATACCACTCAGGAAAAGGTGTCAAGATCAAAACTGAAACTGCAGAAAAACAGCGTGAGGATGAACTGGGCATTGGGATGAGCTGCTCACCCAGAGGATGACCACAGAGATTCAGAACACAAATAATGTGATCTTCACTGCATGGAGAGCCCTGGCGACACTAGCTTCCAGAAGGAAACCTTCAGTGTCTCCCCGCCAGGAAAACTGAGCCAAGAGCAAATAAATCTCTAGTTCCTTCTCGCCTCACCACTAATCCACCACTCGGGCAAACAAATTTGGACACCTGGGTCTCTGAATAACAGATACCAGCTCAAGATGCTGCTTGAGGGCACCTGTGAATCTGCTCTGTGGGCTGTTTAGTGACTAATCATATTTCCCTTTTTGTTGCTGTGGCTAGGAAGCTCAGAGCCCAATTTGTAGCCTACCTCGAGCAAGGGCTGAGAACCAAATGGTGTCTATTTCCTTGTGGCTTTAGGTTTACATTTGTTTCCCACACCATTTTATCTGGTAGCTGACTCTACTATTATAACCGTGTTAAACTGACTTTGGAATGAGGTGAGATAAAGATGAGAAATGAATAGGAAGGAAGGAGAGAAGGAGAAAGGAAGAAAGGAAGGGAGGGTCATGATTTTCTCTCTCTCTCTCTCTCTGTGTGTGTGTGTGTGTGTGTGTGTGTGTGTGTGTGTGTGTTTGAGAGAGAGAGAGATGAGGAGAAAGAAAGAGAATATGTGTGAGTTAAGAATTCAGGTGCAATGAGATATCATCTCACACCGGTCAGAATGGCCATCATCAAAAAATCTAGAAACAATAAATGCTGGAGAAGGTGTGGAGAAAAGGGAACCCTCTTGCACTGCTGGTGGGAATGTAAGTTGATACAGCCACTATGGAGAACAGTATGGAGGTTCCTTAAAAAGCTACAAATAGAACTACCATACGACCCAGCAATCCCACTACTGGACATATACCCTGAGAAAACCATAATTCAAAAAGAGTCATGTACCAAAAGGTTCATTGCAGCTCTATTTACAATAGCCAGGACATGGAAGCAACCTAAGTGTCCATCAACAGATGAATGGATAAAGAAGATGTGGCACATATATACAATGGAATATTACTCAGCCATAA
>NC_041214.2:25297307-25302344 GCF_002837175.3 Physeter macrocephalus
GAATAAAACACAGACCTACTAGAGCATGGACTTGAGGATATGGGGAGGGGGAAGGGTAAGCTGTGAGGAAGTGGGAGAGTGGCATGGACATATATACACTACCAAATGTAAAATAGATAGCTAGTGGGAAGCAGCTGCATAGCACAGGGTGATCAGCTCGGTGCTTTGTGACCACCTAGAGGGGTGGGATAGGGAGGGTGGGAGGGAGGGAGATGCAAGAGGGAAGAGATATGGGAACATATGTGTATGTATAACTGATTCACTTTGTTATAAAGCAGAAACGAACACACCATTGTAAAGCAATTATACTCTGATAAAAATGTTAAAAAAAAAAAAAGAATTCAGGTGCAAATAAGCAAATGGGACCTAATTAAACTAAAAGCATTTGCAGAACAAAGGAAACCATAAACAGAACAAAAAGACAACCTACAGACTGGGAGAAAATATTTGCAAACCATGCTACCGATGAGGGATTAATTTCCAAAATATACAAACAGCTCATACAGATAAATATCAGAAAAAAACCAACCCAATGAAAAAATGTGCAAAAGACCTAAATAGACATTTCTACAAAGAAGATACGCAGATGGCCAACAGGCACATGAAATGATGCTCGACATCACTAATTATAAGAGAAATGCACATCAAAACTACAATGAGGTATCACCTCACACCAGTCAGAATGGCCATCATTAAAAAGTCCACAAATAAATGCTAGAGACGGTGTGGAGAAAAGGGAACCCTCCTACACTGTTGGTGGGAATTAAATTGGTGCAGCCACTATGGAGAACAGTACGGAAGTTCCTTAAAAAACTAAAAATAGAACTACCATATGACACAGCAATCCCACTACTGGGCATATACCCAGAAAAAAACCATAATTCAAAAAGACACATGCACCCCAATGTTCATGGCAGCACTAGTTACAATAGCCAAGACATGGAAGCAACCTAAATGTCCATCAACAGATGAATGGATAAAGAAGAGGTGGTACATATAGACAATGCAATATTACTCAGCCCTTAAAAAAAATGAAATAATGCCATTTGCAGCAGCATGGATGGACTTAGAGATCATCATACAAAGTGAAGTAAGTCAGAGAAAGACAAATATCATATGATATTGCTTATATGTGGAATCTAAAAAAATGATACTAATGAACTCATTTAGAAAACAGAGAGGGACTCAGAGACATAGAAAACAAACTTACAGTTACCAAAGGGGATAGCGGAGTGGGGAGGAGATAAAGTAGGAGTTTGGGATTAACATATACACACTACTATGTACAAAATAGGTAAACAACAAGGACTTAACTGTATAACACAGGGAACTATACTCAATATCTTGAATAACCTATAATGGAAAAGAATCTGAAAAAAATACATATATATAAATAACTGAATCACTTTGCTGTACACTTGAAACTAACACAACATTGCAAATTAACTATACCTTAATAAAAAAAAAAAGAATTCAGGTGTATCATTGTGGGTAACAATAATCAAATCAGAACATCTACTAAAAGTCCCCTGTGAGTCCACAGGACCCTGCTAGGCAAAGGAGATGGTTGACAGAGCCTCTGACTTATTGGGGCAGCAGATCAAAACTAAAACTACTGGTATTGTTGTCCATGCCTGTAATACCCACAGCCACCATTCCTGAGAAGTTACCCTGTACTGTGCCCTTTACCACATTGTCCTTTTTTTTTTCAGGAATAGTTGACATAAGTAAAATGCACACATCTTAAGTGTTCAGCTCAGTGAGTTCTGACAGTTCTATGCACTCATGCAACCACCAGTCCTGTAAAGATAAAAATCAAGTCCATCACACCCCAGTGTTGCTTTGTGTCACTTTCAAGTCAGTTCCCTCCCGTGAAGACGATTGTTTGATTCCTATCGCTATAGATTCATCTAGTTCTGTCCTAGAATTTAGCATAAATGGAATCATGCTGTATGTTCTCTTTTGTATCTGTTTTCTTTCACTCAGCATCGTGAGGTTCACCCATGTTGTTATGTATCAGTAATTTGTTCTTCCTTATTGCTGCGCAGTATTCAATCACATGGATATACCATAATTTGCTTATCTTTTCAACCTGTTGATGGATATGTAGGTTGTTTCTGGTTTCTGGCTATTAGGAAGGAGACTGCCATGAACATGCTTGCACAAGCCTTTTTGTGAACATAGGTTTTCATATCTCTTATCTCTTAGATAAATATCTACAGGTTTAATTACTGGGTCATAGGGTAGATGTATGTTTAACTTTATAAGAAATTGGCAAACAGTCCTCCATAGTGGTTGCACCATTTAAATTTCAACCAGCAGCATATGAATGTTCTAGGTATCCTACAACTTGGTGTTACCCGTTGTTTTAATTTTAGTCATTTTAATGGATATCTAGTGGTATCTCATTCTGATTTTAGTTTGCCTTTTCCTGATTAATAAAGATATTGAATATATTTTCATGTATTTTTAGTCCTTTCATATATATTCTTTTGTGAGTTTCTCTGCTCAGATCTTTTGTCCATGTTTTTATTGGGTTATTTGTCTTACTGTTGAGTTGTAAGAATTCTTGATGTTTTCTGGATACAAATTCTTTGTCAGATCTATGCAGATACATGTATTACAAATATTTTCTCCTAGTCTGTGTCTTGCATGTTTATTTTCTTAACAGTATCTTTTGATGAACAAAAATTTTTAATTTTGATGTGGTCTAACTTACCAATTTTATCTTTTATGGTTAGTGCTTGCCACATCTTGACAAAGAAATCTTTGACTAAGATATTCTCCTATACTTTCTTTTAGAAGATTTAGGACTCTGATTTTATATATTATGTCTATAATTCATCTCAAATTAGTTTTAAATGTGGACTTGTAGAGGTTGAGGCTCATTTCCCACTGCAGGGCTATCCAATTATTCCAGAACAGTTTGTTGAAAAGAATTTCTTGTCTTGCATTGAAATAACCTGGCACATCAGTCAATTACCATGTTATCATATTTAACCTTCACAATCCTGTGGTGTATTTTCCCTATTTTACAGATTAGGAAGAATATATGTGTGTATGTACGTGTGTGTGTGTGTGCACGTGCACGCGTGCGCACGGTGGGGGGAATACTACTCAGCCATAAAAAAGAATACATTCTGCCATTTGCAACAACATGGCTGGACCTGCAGAGTTTTATGGTTAGTGAAATAAGTCAGACAGAGAAAGACAAATAATCTATGTTATCACTTATATTGGAATCTAAAAATAAATTAGTGAATATAACAAAACAGAAACAGACTCACAGGTACAGAGAACAAGCTAGTGGTTACCACTGGGGAGAGAGAAGGTGAGAGGGGCAATATTGGGACAGGGGATTAAGAAATACAACAACTATGTATAAAATAAATAAGCAACAAGGATATAGTGTACAGCACAGGGAAATATAGCCATTATTTTGTAATAACTTTAAATAGAGTATAATCTATAAAAACATTGAATCACGATGTTATACATCCGAAACTAATATAATATTGTAAATCAATGATGCTTCAATAAGAAAAAGAAAGTAATAGGTAAATTCCCTTCAAAAACAGTTAAGTCTCCAGAAAACTGTAGCTTTGTCATAAATATTAAATATGTATGTGCCACTAGACACAGAGAAATTACAAAAGAAACTGAAGACTTAATCATGGGGCACTGTTGGAAAAGGAGGCTTCTAAGGAGTCCCAAAGATATAAGGTATCGAGCTGAGCTGCTGGCCACAGATGCACACACTGGAAGCTCAAAGGGCACCAAGAAATGCAGCTAAGAAGCCATGCCCTCGTAGGGCAGGGTGTCTGAGGATCAGAGAAGCCACAGCCCACACAGGGGGTGAGCGTGGTTACTGAGAAGTTAAATTAATTCTTCAAAACAGCCTGCACCTCAGAAGAGATGATGGAGCAATTTCCAACCCAAAGACACTGTCAGCAAGAAATCATAGGATAACCAGAGCTAGAGGCTAAGGTTTCCAGGGAAGAGGTAAAGCAGCCTCTAGAGAAACACAAAGGTGATCAATCATGAGGACAGAAGGCTAGTTGTCCAAGAATTCAAAAGTCATTAAAAACAAAATGTTAGAGAAGCAAGAAGAACTACAATCCTGCAGCCTCTGGAACAAAGACCACATTCACAGAAAGATAGACAAGATGAAAAGGCAGAGGGCTATATACCAGATGAAGGAACAAGATAAAACTCCAGAAAAACAACTAAATGAAGTAGAGATAGGCAACCTTCCAGAAAAAGAATTCAGAATAATGATAGTGAAGATGATCCAGGACCTCGGAAAAACAATGGAGGCAAAGATCGAGAAAATGCAAGAAATGTTTAACAAATAGATAGAAGAATTAAAGAACAAACAAACAGAGATGAACAATACAATAACTGAAATGAAAACTACACTAGAAGGAATTAATAGCAGAATAACTGAGGCAGAAGAACGGATAAGTGACCTGGAAGACAGAATGGTGGAATTCACGGCTGCAGAACAGACTAAAGAAAAAAGAATGAAAAGAAATGAAGACAGACTAAGAGGTCTCTGGGACAACATTAAATGCAACAACATTCGCATTATAGGGGTCCCAGAAGGAGGAGAGAGAGAGAAAGAACCAGAGAAAATATTTGAAGAGATTATAGTCGAAAACTTCCCTAACATGGGAAAAGAAATAGCCACCAAAGTCCAGGAAGCCAAGAGAGTCCCATACAGGATAAACCCAAGGAGAAACACACTGACACATAGTAATCAAACTGGCAAAAATTAAAGACAAAGAAAATTTATTGAAAGCAACAACAGAAAAACGACAAATAACATACAAGGGAACTCCCATAAGGTTAACAGCTGATTTCTCAGCAGAAACTCTACAAGCTAGAAGGGAGTGGCATGATATACTTAAAGTGATGAAAGGGAAGAACCTACAACCAAGAATACTCTACCTGGCAAGGATCTCATTCAGATTCGATGGAGAAATCAAAAGCTTTACAGACAAGCAAAAGCTAAGAGAATTCAGCACCACCAAACCA
>NC_041214.2:25303092-25304192 GCF_002837175.3 Physeter macrocephalus
CAACATAGGAGCACCTCAATACATAAGGCAACTGCTAACAGCTATAAAATAGGAAATCGACAGTAACACAATAATAGTGGGGGACTTTAACACCTCACTTACACCAATGGACAGATCATCCAAAATGAAAATAAATAAGGAAACAGAAGCTTTAAATGACACAATAGACCAGATAGATTTAATTGATATTTATAGGACATTCCATCCAAAAACAGCAGATTACACTTTCTTCTCAAGTGTGCACGGAATATTGTCCGGGATAGATCACATCTTGGGTTACAAATCAAGCCACAGTAAATTTAAGAAAATTGAAATCATATCAAGCACCTTTTCGGACCACAACACTATGAGATTAGAAATGAATTACAGAGAAAAAAACGTAAAAAACACAAACACATGGAGGCTAAGCGATACATTACTAAATAACCAAGAGATCACTGAAGAAATCAAAGAGGAAATCAAAAAATACCTACAGCCAAATGACAATGAAAACACGATGATCCAAAACCTATGGGATGCAGCAAAAGCAGTTCTAAGAGGGAATTTTATAGCTATACAAGCCTACCTCAAGAAACAAGAAAAATCTCTAGTAAACAATCTAACATTACACCTAAATCAACTAGAGAAAAAAGAACAAACAAAACCCAAAGTTAGCAGAAGGAAAGAAATCATAAAGATCAGAGCAGAAATAAATGAAATAGAAATAAAGAAAACAATAGCAAAGATCAATAAAACTAAAAGCTGGTTCTTTGAGAAGATAAACAAAATTGATAAACCATTATCCAGAAGAATGAACCAGGAAGAAAGAGAAAATATGAACACACCAAACACAAGTAAAGAAACTGAAACTGTGATTAAAAATCTTCCAACAAACAAAAGTCCAGGACCAGATGGCTTCACAGGTGAATTCTATCAAACATTTAGAGAAGAGCTAACACCCATCCTTCTCAAACTCTTCCAAAAATTGCAGAGGAAGGAACACTCCCAAACTCATATTAGGAGGCCACCATCACCCTGATACCAAAGCCAGACAAAGATACTACATAAAAAGAAAATTACAGACCAATATCACTGATGAATATAGATGCAAAAATCCTCAA
>NC_041214.2:25304370-25304853 GCF_002837175.3 Physeter macrocephalus
CCATTTATGATAAAAACTCTCCAGAAAGTGGGCATAGAGGGAACCTACCTCAACATAATAAAGGCCATATATGACAAACCCACAGCAAACATCATTCTCAATGGTGAAAAACTGAAAGCATTTCCTCTAAGATCAGGAACAAGACAAGGATGTCCACTCTCACCACTATTATTCAACATAGTTTTGGAAGTCCTAGCCATGGCAATCAGAGAAGAAAAAGAAATAAAAGGAATACAAACTGGAAAAGAAGAAGTAAAACTGTCACTGTTTGCAGATGACATGATAACTATACATAGAGAATCCTAAAGTTGCCACCAGAAACCTACTAGAGCTAATCAATGAATTTGGCAAAGTTGCAAGATACAAAATTAATGCATAGAAATCTCTTGCATTCCTATACACTAATGATGAAAAATCTGAAAGAGAAATTATGGAAACACTCCCATTTACCATTGCAACAAAAAGAATAAAATACCTAGGAAT
>NC_041214.2:25304996-25305248 GCF_002837175.3 Physeter macrocephalus
CAAAGCTACAGTAATCAAGACAATATGGTACTGGCACAAAAACAGAAAAATAGATCAATGGAACAAGATAGAACGCCCAGAGATAAACCCACGCACCTATGGCCAACTAATCTATGACAAAGGAGGCAACGATATACAATGGAGAAGAGAGAGTCTCTTCAGTAAGTGGTGCTGGGAAAACTGGACAGCTACATGTAAAAGAATGAAATTAGAACACTCCCTAACACCACACACAAAAATAAACTCAAAATG
>NC_041214.2:25305622-25334681 GCF_002837175.3 Physeter macrocephalus
ATCATCAGAAAATCTACAAACAACAAATGCTGGAGAGGGTGTGGAGAAAAAGGAACCCTCTTGTACTGTTGGTGGGAATGTAAATTGATACAGCCACTATGGAGAACAGTAAGGAAGTTCTAAAAATAGAATTACCATATGATCCAGCAATCCCACTACTGGGCATATACCCAGAGAAAACCATAATTCAAAAAGACACATGCACCCCAATGTTCATTGCAGCACTATTTACAATAGCCAGGTCATGGAAGCAACCTAAATGCCCACCAAGAGAGGAATGGATAAAGAAGTTGTGGTTCATATATACAATGGAATACTACTCAGCCATAAAAAGGAACGAAATTGAGTCATTTGTTGAGACGTGGATGGATCTAAAGACTGTCATACAGAGTGAAGTAAGTCAGAAAGAGGAAAAGAAATATCGTATATTAACGCATGTATGTGGAACCTAGAAAAATCGTACAGATGAGCCGGTTTGCAGGGCAGAAGTTGAGACACAGATGTAGAGAACAAACGTATGGACACCAAGGGGGGACAACCGCAGTGGGGTGGGCATGGTGGTGTGATGAATTGGGCGATTGGGATTGACATGTATACACTGATGTGTATAAAATTGATGACTAATAAGAGCCTGCTGTATAAAACAAACAAATAAACAAACAAAACAACTAATACTAAACTTTCATTGGGTTATTTCTATGGTAATATGTTAATATAAATGTTTCAGACATTACATGAAATTTCTAAAAATCTTATGTGTTCTGGTATAATGTTATAAGTCATAATTCTAGTTATTACTTTAAAATGTATATCTCAGAAGTAACTAAATTTCCTTGTAAATTGCATTATTATGAACTTTCCCCCAATGTTCATTGCAGCACTATTTACAATAGCCAGGTCATGGAAGCAACCTAAATGCCCACCAAGAGAGGAATGGATAAAGAAGTTGTGGTTCATATATACAATGGAATACTACTCAGCCATAAAAAGGAACGAAATTGAGTCATTTGTTGAGACGTGGATGGATCTAAAGACTGTCATACAGAGTGAAGTAAGTCAGAAAGAGGAAAAGAAATATCGTATATTAACGCATGTATGTGGAACCTAGAAAAATCGTACAGATGAGCCGGTTTGCAGGGCAGAAGTTGAGACACAGATGTAGAGAACAAACGTATGGACACCAAGGGGGGACAACCGCAGTGGGGTGGGCATGGTGGTGTGATGAATTGGGCGATTGGGATTGACATGTATACACTGATGTGTATAAAATTGATGACTAATAAGAGCCTGCTGTATAAAACAAACAAATAAACAAACAAAACAACTAATACTAAACTTTCATTGGGTTATTTCTATGGTAATATGTTAATATAAATGTTTCAGACATTACATGAAATTTCTAAAAATCTTATGTGTTCTGGTATAATGTTATAAGTCATAATTCTAGTTATTACTTTAAAATGTATATCTCAGAAGTAACTAAATTTCCTTGTAAATTGCATTATTATGAACTTTCATCATATCTTTAACCATGGTCATTTTTAAGTCTTTTGTCATTTACAGACAGTTCTGGATGTACTCTGATGCTTTTGAAAATATGTTCCTATAAAAGGGTTTCATCTTCAAGGAATTTATGGAAAAGACTCTGACAAGTACAGGTTTCTGGTAACTGACTGTACTGCTGAACTGAATGAATAAGCATTTTCAGAACTCTAATGAAAAACTGATGAACTCATAAAAGTGCTAACAAAAGATCAAGATGAAAAAAAAAATTAATTACATGGGACTGAGTGAACTGATGAGGATGATTATAATTTTTGTGACTTTCTGTTTGAGTTAAAAAAAAATCCCACGAGGACTCAGAGGCAAAAAATATACAAATTAATTTTCACTGCAAAGTAAAGGAGCTGTTACAGTGGAGGATTACTGAATGTCAATATTATGACATAGTATAAGCGTGTTTCGTGTTTGGGAATTGCAATCATTGTTGCTTTTGTTGTGGTCATCCATTTACAATGCTTGGTGTCAGTCTATTTATCTGTTGTAAAAATAAAATACAGTGTGTGTGTGTGTGTGTGTGTGTGTGTGTGTGTGAAAAAATTAATTAATTAATTAACTTTTTAAAATGGTAGAATTCACGACAAAGAAAGAAATCTAAGCGGTAGAAAGAGAAACACTCGTATGCAGAAGCCAATGAGGAGTTTAGCTTTAAAATCTCTTTCATGGGAGAAAAACAAATATCGTATATTAACACATATATGTGGAATCTAGAAAAATGGTATAGATGAACCTATTTGCAGGGCAGGTATAAAGACGTAGATGTAGAGAACAGACATGTGGACACGCGGGGTGGGGAGAAGGGGAGGGTGGGACGAATTGGGAGATTAGGACTGACATATATACACTACCATGCGTAAAATAGATAGCTAGTGGGAATCTGCGGTATAGCACAGGGAGCTCAGCTCGGTGCTCTGTGACGACCTAGATGGATGGAACAGGGTGGAGGGTGGGAGGGAGGTCCAAGAGGGAGCGGATATATGTATACATATAGCTGATTCACTTTGTTGTACAGCAGAAACTAACACAACATGGTAAAGCAATTATACTCCAATTTAAAAAAAAAGAAAAGAAAAGAAAATCACTTTCATGAGATCTGTGGACCACTCCTACTATCAGGACACAGTCAAACGTTCCTGTCTCCACAAGCAAAGCAGAGAATTCAGCACATCCCTGGGAAACTGGGGACAAAGGATTCAGGCTTTTTAAGAAAGGGCTGTCTGTTGCTCTCTTCATCCGAATTATTAGAATGTATCTTCAGTGCTACCTTTAGAGCTCTACAAATAGAACCTTGCAATTAAAGACAAGGCTCACCATTTCAGTAGCTCCAGAGAAGGTTAGATTGTTGAATCAAATCAGTTTAATACAGATTTTTTTCTAAAAATCTCCTGAGGTCTTTGTAGTCTTTTACTAGTCTCTGAAGAAAACAAAAGCAACATAGAGTTTCTCACCAGATACAAGGCAATTTGGTTAAAATATATGTACAAACACAGGAACTCAATTACCCAGACAAATGAAAGGAAGAACAGGTAATTCACAAACTGCCATTAAGCCACATAAAACCAACAGCCACCATTTATTAAAGGTGTAGTGTAGTAGGGCAGGCCCTATGCCCAGCACCTCACATACAGGAATTTAATCCTCAAGAAATTCTGTAATCAGGACTTCCCTGGAGGTCCAGTGGTTAGGACTCCGCACTTCCACTGAAGGGGGCAAGGGTTCAATCCCTGGTCTGGGAACTAAGATACCACAAGCTGCGCAGCGCAGCCAAAAAACAAAACAAAACAGAAATTCTGTGATAATAATAACAATGGCAACTTATGTAAATTATTTTATTTGTTTGTCAGATCAAGTCTTGGAGAGAGGCACCATCATTATCCCATTTTCCAGATAAGGAAAGAATTTACAGACATTAAATAAATGTAAAGATGCTAAATCTATTTCCCATGGTCATATAGCTAGGGAGTGTGGACCACGGAATCAGTCCGAGGGTCTGACCCCATTGCCTGTACCTTTGACTACGAGGCCTTCCCACATTTTACAGATGAGACAACTGAGCCCTAGAGAAGATAATACATCAAAGAACACACAGCTGGTGAGTGGCTACGTCAGGACTTGAATTCCAGTCATCCTAATTCCAAGTTTCCACACTCTTCAACTTGGTATTGTACTAAATTGACTTTCACACCCAACCTAACTTCTATTTGCATTTTATTTGAGGATTTCATAAAATGTGAAATCAGGGGAATCCCAGGGCTTCAAACCAACACCCAGTTCCACAGTAAAGGACTGTCTCAAGAGAAGCTGGGTGAACGTCCAAGTGACACACCCTGACCATTTGCTACACCCCACCCTGAAGGATGACCCGGAGCACATTTTGGACAATAGCAAAGCCAACCATGTGTCACCATCTGACTCACACTTACCCTGGCAGGGAGGGGAGAACTTTGTAGGATTTACAGCGAATACATGTAGGGAATATGGGGAAAGACAGCATATTGCTCAACTTTTTTTTTTATTGCTAAATTAACTTAGAGTTCACAATAGATGGAAGAAAGATGACCATATCACAGAGAGTACTGGACTTCTGTTATTGACGGTTTACCCCCCTCTCCCCATTGGTGTGTTTCTATTCAAGGTGTTCTGCCTTCCCACAACCAAAGGTGGGCATGTGGCCCAGGCTAGACCAATAGAACACGCCCAGAAATTGAGTCTTGTGTGGAGAGACACAAAGAGAGGTTTCTGGAATTGATTCATTCTGGCAGCCATGGCTTGGACACAGTGACAATTGGTTCCTGCTATGGAGTTTCCCAGAGCTTCTAAGCCCCTGTTGTTCTGAAACAGGGTCCAGCAGCTTTCTCTTCCATTCTGTGAGCAACCTCATATCCTCCAGCACATTCCTTTTCTGCTTAAGGTAGCTAGGGTTTTTTTTTCCTGTTGCCTGCAACCAAAAAAATCCTAACTGAACCTCAAGTTGCCCAAGGGGAGGCATCCCTTGACACTGGTGAGTCTGAGCCTTAGAATCCACTACAGAGATCAGAGGGTGACTGTTACTGGAGAGCAAATGAGTGGAGAAATGGGGCTGTTTCGAGAGACAAGAAGATGAAGGAATAGGCTCTAATTTTGTTGGGTTTCTAGATAGTTTTTAACCCTTGAAATTCTCTGTCCCTTGCATGATTCACACCATTTACGGTTACTCACCATTTAAGCCCATAGAGTTATCGTCCTGTGAGAAGTAACTCAGCTGTCTAGAGCATGATGCTAATGAGGGCAGCACTTCTGACTTGATTTTTGTGGGCTGGTTACCTTAGTTCTGAGTCACAGCCAAGAATGGCCCTCGAAACCCGATCAAAACTCTTTTGACATTTCACGGGGCTGGAGTAATGAAGCCGATGGACAATACTAATCACTGCCACAATTCAGGTTCAGCTCATATTTCTTAAGACCCTGAGCCATGCCAGGTAGTGCATTAGGCACTTCACATGCATTATCTCACTGACCGTCAAGCCAGCACTTGTGACAAATGAATCCAAGTGTATTACAAATGAACGACATAACCACATTGAAGATGGTGAGGAAGGAAGGAACTGAGCTAAGTAACTTTGGAAAACAATATCTTGACTGGATACTACAAGGCTAAAGACATAAAGAATGTAGTTGGTAACTTTGTTTCTCACAGGAGTATTGGGTTAGCAATTTTGAAACCATTTTCTATGTATGCTAGAGTTGAACATACAAGAACATATATTGCTGATAATGAGAGCTAAATTTCCTACTGCTAGAGGAAGAAGTTCCAAATAAGGCAAGAAGGAGGCTAAAATAATCCCTGTCCTGCTAGATGGGAGTGGGAGGTAGCAACGTGAATTTATGGCTATTTTTTGTGTGTGGTTAAAATATTAACTACATTAACTACATTCACACTGTTGTGCAACCATCACCACTCTCCATCTCCAGAACTCTTCTATTACCCCAAACTGAAACCCTGTACCCATTAAATGCTAACTTCTCATTGTCCCATTGTTTTTTTTGTAGTGTCTTTGGTTTTGCTATCAAGGCTCATGGTTAATTGTAATATATATACAGCTACAAAAATACAGAAGGAAATATAGATGTATGCATAGGTTAGTATACACACATGTGTGTCCTAGCTCAGTGTGTCTCCTGAGAGAGTCTAAAACTAGTAATAGAGACTTCCCTGGCAGTCCAGTGGTTAACACTCCACGTTTCCAATGCAGGTGACAGGGGTTTGATCCCTGGTTGGGGAGCTAAGATCCCATGTGCCGTGTGGTGCAGCCAAAAATTTTTTTTTAATTTTGTAATTAAAAAAAAAAAAAACTCTAGAAGTAGTAATAACCCAATAGCAATGAGCGCACCTACTACCCTGATCTTTGTTTCTAATACCATGCCACCATGAAAGGAACCCATGCCCCTTGGAGAAGTGGTTGATTCCAGGGCTGGAGCAGGAAAAATATAAGATGGCCATTAATCCGCATTGTGTCTAAAATCTTGATTAGCTTACAATGAATGGTAGAATAATTTGATGCCCAACAATTATGTTTTGTGACTAATTATCAACTGGCTGTTTATTAATGTCTATCTTTTCAGTAAATCAAAGTAAAACTCCATTCTGCTATTTAAAGAAAAGATGAACTTGGAGCATCTCACACTGGCAGAAAGTTAAAAAGGGGTTTTTTACAAAAAAATAAGAAGATAAAGGCATGCTACAAAGCACAGGAGCCAACCTGAAATAGCTAAAGCTGGAACAATGTGTGCAACAATATAAATAGCAAAAGTATTGGATCATAATCCAAAGATTAAAATAAATATCCCCTGAGTCTATAGTGAGATAAATAAATGATTGAATAATTAAATAATTAATAGATAGAAGAGAAGGGACAACACTTCCTTATAGAAGAATTACAGTAAATAAGTGTAGGAGGAATGAGAGAAATAGGAAATCACTGTTAGAACACCACCATAGTGCCACTGGAGGAACAACCCACTGATAGTTGTTAAAAATCAGTGAGTGAAAATTTAAGGAGAAACAGGATATTTCCATAATCTCAAACTATCTCCCCCCAAATAAATATTTATTCATTTCAAAGGTAAACATGGTCATTGTACAGCAGAGAAACCACCTTAGCCAAATGATCAAGGTTGACATCACTAGTGATGTCATTATGACATCATGTACCCTCCAACATGTCTCACTGACAAGGGCACATCGCCTCTGTGGTGTTTGTCCCAATAATCCATAGCTCCAGTCTACTCACGGGAAAATATCAGACAAACCCCAACATAGGGACATTCTACAATATCTCTGATCGGTATTCTTCAAAACTATCAAAGCCATGAAAAACGAGGAGAGACTGGGGGATTGTCACAGATCCAAGGAGACTAAAGGGACATTATGCCTAAGTACATTCTCACTGAATTCTGGAACAGAAAAAGACATTCTCAGAAAAACTCAGGAAATTCTAAAATCATCTGTAGTTTAGCTCATAGTACTGTGCCAATGTTAATTTCTGAGTTTTCATAATTATCCTACATTTCTATAGGATTTTAACCTTAGGGATGGCCTGATAAAGGGTATACAGAACCCTCTGTACTACTTTTGCAACTTCCTTGAAAGTCTAAAATTATCTCAAAGTGAAACGTTTTTTAAATATCTGAAGAAAAATATAGGCACACAGAGTGAAAACTTTGAGGGTCCTGAGACATCATCTTTCTAGGCAAAGGAGGCACACTTTCATTTTTCCTGAGTTAGTAACTCACAGTAGGAGTTCACCGCTTCTCCCCGCTAGGAGTATAAAGCCCTAAGGGGCCGTTGATGAGGCCATGGATTTAGGAAGCACTGTGGCACTGGGCTGAGGCAGATCCGAGTTTGAACTTTGGGAATTTGTCAGGGGAAAGTTGTTTCACACCTCTGAAATTCAATAAGATCTTTCCAGAGTTGTCTTGAATATTAAATGAAGTCATGCTTAAGAAAGCACTTTATCCATAGTAGGTATTCAGTGAATTTCTTTTCTTCTCTTTTCTCTTGTTTTAAGCATGTTAGAATACAAAAGGAAAACAGGATGTGCTCCCTTTTACATTAGGGCCTTATAATCTAGATTGGGACAAAATGTACACAGGTGTAAAATAATGACCAAAGAATGGCTTTACCCTCTGATATAATCAAGTGCTGCATTCACCTGAGAGGGGGACAATGTGTACCAGAGCACAACCCAAACAAAAGTAGAGAAGGGAGAAATGTGATCCAGCATCCCCTGGGCAGCCTTCAAGAGAAGCGGGACTGCCCTGAGCGTGACATGCACCAACGAGGAAAGGACGGGGCTTGTGGGGCACAGCTGAGCCGGAGAGGGGAAGAAGCAAAGGCATGAAGACAGGAGTACATGTGGGTAGATGCCAGCCATTCTCACTTATTTTTCCATTATTTTTACAGATAAAGGCAGACCAGTGGGAGACACATTTGTTTGGAGCACGGGATGAATGTAAGGACACAAATCCACGCTGACTAACTTGGGAACGGAGCAGAATTCTGGAGAGCCTGAAAGGCGGCCTGAGTTGTTCTGGATGCTAGAGGCAGGAGAGACTGTGGTTGGCTCTTGAGGAAAAGTAGGACTCAAGGGAAGCACAGAATGTTTTAGCTTGGACTGTATTTGATACACAGAAGTGGGGTTTTTTTACGTGTGTGTGTTTGTTTTAATTGAAGTATAGTTGACATACAATGTCGTGTTAGTTTCAGGTGTACAGCAAAGTGATTCAGATATAGGTATATATTCTTTTTTTCAGATTATTTTCCCATAGAGGTTATTACAAGATATTGAGTAGAGTTCCCTGTGCTATACAGTAGGTCCTTGTTATTTACCTATTTTAAATATAGTAGTGTGTATATGTTAATCCCAAACTCCTAATTTATCCCTCCCCTCCCCTTCCCCCTTTGATAACTGTACTTTGTTTTCTATGTCTGTGAGTCTCTTCCTGTTTTGTAAATAATTTTTTTTTTTAGATTTAACATATAGGTGACATCTTATGAGATTTGTCTTTGTCTGGCTTGCTTCACTTAGTATGATAATCTCTAGGTCCATCCATATTGCTGCAAATGGCATTATTTCATTCTTTTCTATGGCTGAGTAACATTCCATTATTTTATATATATATATATATATATATATATATATATACCACATCCTTCTTTATCCATACATCTGTCGATATATATACCACATCCTTCTTTATCCATACATCTGTCGATGGACATTTAGGTTGCTTCCATGTCTTGGCTGTTGTAAATACTGCTGCCATGAACACTGAGGTGCATGTATCTTTTTGAATTAGAGTTTTCTTTGGCTATATGCCCAGGAGTGGGATTGCTGGATCATATTGTAGCTCTATTTTTAGTTTTTAAGGAACCTCCATACTGTTTTCCATAGTGGCTGCACCAATTTACATTCCTACCAACAGTGCAGGAGGGTTCCCTCTTCTCCATACCTCAGCATTTATTATTTGTAGACTTTTTTATGATAATGGCCATTCTGACTGGATTGAGGTGATACCTCACTGTATAGTTTGGATTTGCATTTCTCTAATAATTAGCGATGTTGAGCATTTTTTCATGTGCCTTTTGGCCATCTGTATGTCTTCTTTGGAGAAATGTCTATCTAGATCTTCTGCCCATTTTTTGATTGGTTTGTTTGGTTTTTTTGAACAGAAGTGGTTTGAGCAGAGGAGTCCTGTGATCACAGCATGGAATATCAGGCAGGATTCTGTTGCAGGAAATCAAAACCACTTTGGAAATTTTAAGTGGAAGGAGAATTAAGTGCTTATAAAATCATTGACAGGGCTGGAGAATTGGGCTCTAGGCCGTTCTATTAAAGGGGCTGTAAATTGGTAAAACCTTTTTCAAAAGCTGTTGGATGGCACTTATCAAAATTGTACATGTATACAATATTTTTTATTTTTATTTTATATTACAGTATCATTGATTTACAATGTTGTGTTAGTTTCAGGTGTACAACAAAGTGATTCAGTTATACATATACTTATATCCATTCTTTCTCAGATTCTTTTCCCATATAGGTTATTACAGAATATTGAGTAGAGTTCCCTGTCCTATACAGTAGGTCCTTGTTGAAAATATACATATAATATTTGATTTAGGAAATCCATTCTAGAAGAAACTCAGTTCTAGAAAAATCTATTCTAGAAAAGAAAATTATGTATAAACACAAAGATATACAAGGTTGTTCATGGCAGCATTTTCTTCTACCAGCAAAAAAATTTTTTCCTACTTCCTAAATGGAAGAGGTTAAATAAAGCATGGTATGGAATACTGTGCAGTTGTTAAAAGAAAATATTGAGCCTTTATAGAAAGACCTTCCAGACAAACTGTTAACTGAAAACCAAGTCACAAAGCAAAGCCCTCAGTATGTCCCATTTATGAGTTGAAAACTGCATGGACTGAACGAATGCAGAGCAGCGTTCACAGTGCTTGTCTCTTGGGGCAGGAAGCAAGAGGGCTGGGGACATGCTGTCAGGGAGGCTGTCTGCATATTCCTGCATTGTTTCCCTCTGAATGTTCCCGCATTGTTGGAGTCTTTTATGAGGACTATGCATTCATGTATTACTAGTGTGGTAAAAACATGAGCAATCGGTCACCTCCTCCAAACCTCTCCTTAAAAGGCAATGAAGAGGGCTTCCCTGGTGGCGCAGTGGTTGAGAGTCCGCCTGCCGATGCAGGGGACGCGGGTTCGCGCCCCGGTCCGGGAGGATCCCACATGCCGCGGAGCGGCTGGGCCCGTGAGCCGTGGCCGCTGCGCCTGCGCGTCCGGAGCCTGTGCTCCGCAACGGGAGAGGCCGCGACAGTGAGAGGCCCGCGTA
The DNA here is from genome assembly GCF_002837175.3 of Physeter macrocephalus. Classification (NCBI taxonomy): domain Eukaryota; kingdom Metazoa; phylum Chordata; class Mammalia; order Artiodactyla; family Physeteridae; genus Physeter; species Physeter macrocephalus. Next base: position 25,316,063 of record NC_041214.2, read on the forward strand.
CCGCAAAAAAAAAAAAAAAAAAAAAGTGTGTGGATTGAGTGAATGAATGAATGATGGAAGAACAAATGAATTCCCTGAATGAATGATGAGCTGGAATCTGGGACATCCTTCTGATTTATTTCTGTGTATAAGTGGAGACCATGATGTTCTTCCTTCAGATCCGTGTGCGTGTGTGTGTGTGTGGTGTGTGTGTGCGCGAATAAAGGAAACAATCCTGACCTTAAATCAGATCATGATAGGGAAGGGTGAGGAGTGCCATTCTTCTCATACAAGAAATGGGCTGTTGTCCATCGCAGGTAGAAATGATGACTGAAAGGGAACACCTATCAGTTTCTCCTGTTTTGTTCTAATGGGTTGGGTGGTGGAGGGAGGAATGGAGATTTACTTTTTCCTTCACGTGCCAGTTATGGTTGTAGGTCTTACCAAAAGGGATGTATTGAAAGGATGGAGGCACTCTCTGAATCCACTGGAAGACTGAAGATGTAAGCTTGGAAAACAGACAGAGAAAGGCAGCCCAAGAACATAGACAAGTTCTCCTTCGGGAAGAGTGTTGTCAGGTCACCCCCAGGAGAGCCCAAAGCACCCCCCTCTGCCCGCTGCAACTTGCTCCAATGGACCCTGCAGCATTGAATCACTCCCTGAAAATGCCAAGCCTTGATGGAAGCGTCTTATTTGCCAAGCAAGCAAGGAGTAAGGAGTAAAGGGTATCTGTCCTTCTCCTTGATTTTGTCATGGACATCTGGGCCCTGCCCATCCCCAAGACTCCCACAAGCAGAGGCTTGTCTCAAACAAGAAGGGTTCTTTGATGCTGAGAAAGCCAACAATGACGAATGTCAACCACACTTGGGTAGTTCAACTCAGATTTTGGCTGATTATTGAAGAGATGCCCCACCTGCCGGTCCACTTGCCTTGGCATAACAAATTTATTTGCTTTGGATTTTCCAGCACTTCAAGTCAGCCTAGCACTTCAGAAACCGCGTGAGGGAGGGAGGCTCCAGAGAGAAGAGGCGCCTTCACTTCTGAAGAAGGCGTCAGTGGCAGCATCCACGAGATGAGTATTTATTGAGCTGAGGGACAGAGGGGGTGATCGATGCCCTGTCCGCAGCCTTCAGCTGAAACTACGAGCCCCATTTCAGGTGCCCCATTGCATCAGGAAATGAGGCAAATGATTGGGAAATGTCTAGGTTGGCTGGCTGGCTGCAAGGGCTGGCGGGTTGTATCCACTGCCTTCAGCAGGCTGATAGGTTATACCCCAGAAAAGGGTTATTCAGCCTAGACTAGGGAGACAAAAAAGCAAATTCAATTGAAGTTCATAAAACTTATGAAGCATATGCTGAAAAGTGTCTCAGCAACTCACTCTCAGCCTTGTCCCATAAATAACACAAGGACAAAGGGAGAAAAAGAATGAAATTGGAGACTAGGAAAAAAATCTCTTTGACACAACTAGGAGTTTAGATGAGGCATGCTCCTCTGGCAGGCAGTAGCTGCCAGAGCACACAGCATAGCAAAACGTCTTTGGAGAGGCCCATCCATTTGAATTTTTTTTTTTTTTTTTAACCACTTTCAGCTTTTGCAGGTATTGGCACTTCTTGATTTAGAATGCAATTATATGTTTATTGGAAAAGGAGGGACTCGGAAGGTGATTATTTCCCATGTGTAAGAGCAATTCGTAAATAACCATATTCACTTCTGCATTTCACCCCGGGCTGTCTCCATGTGACTCTCATCCCTTCAGCAAAGGAAATATGTGAATTTCTTTAATCTGGGACATCTCTGGGCAGATGTGGACACAAACAAAGAGGAATCTGAAGGTTTGGTTGCATCTTGGCAGACATCAGAGTCCCTACTTGCTGATAGCTAAAGGAGCAGGCATAGGCTGTTCCCAGCACTCTCGCTTTTACACGGAAGAGTGGGTAGTAGGGAGGCACCAGATTCCGAGCTGTAACTGCACACCAGGAGCCTTTTGCCTAAAACCACGTTCCTCTTTCTCATCCAGTAAACCAGGAGCTAAAACAAGGGGGTTCATTGGGATAATACAATTACCTCCGAATGTATTGGTTGTTGAATTTCTTTTTTGAAGGGCCAGGAAAAGCAATTAGGACTAGGCTGGCAATTAGGACTAGGCTGGTCTCTCTCGGGCCATTCTCGTGGCTCTAGGTCAAGTCACTCCCCGTCAAAATGAAGAGACAAGAACTGCCTCTGAAATCATTAACTGCAGAGAGAGCAATATCTGGGTGGCAGACAGAGCCAAGAAGACGCTGGGGGACGTGACCCAGAGGAAAAGAGCCAGGACAAGAAATCAGGCTAAATAGCAGCAGAAAGGACTCTGCCAGATCCGGAGATGTAAGTGGCCTGTCGGCGTGCTCACAAATGATTGCTTCAATTTAAATTTTTTAAGGAACAAAAGACATAGGAACCCAGATGCCATAAGTTAAGACAAAGCAGTAGCTAGAAAAGCCAATTCTCCTACAGAGAACTAGAATGTATACTGTTTTCATTATCTGCTCATATGCCCTCTGTTTTCACATAAAATCGAGTGCCCATTTCCAAACGGGGAAATTTATTGCTGTCGGCTAGCCCATTGTTATGGAAGCTATCTGTATCAGTTAGAAATAGGTGCAGATGCAAATAAAAGAAACCTTGACTACCAGGGACTACCTTAAATAGATAAGGATTTATTGGTCTAATGCATGAAGCAATCTGGGGGTCTGCAGTCTCACAATAGCGCCGAAACTCAACGCTGACATCAGGATTCCAGGTTCTTCTTCCTGTCCCACAAGTCTTGTATCTTAGGCCTCCGTTCTCATGCTTGTTGCCACATGGCTCCGAAATAGCTGTTGCATCTTAAGTCATCACATATACATTCTAGGCAGGAAGAAAAGAAAGAAACAGAAAGGGGAAGCATTGCATCCAGAAAGTGAATGCTTTTCCAAAACCCCCTGAGCAGCGTTCTGCTTACACCTCCGTGACCAGAATAGTGTCCCATGGCCACTCTTAGCTGCAATGGAGCCTGAGAGGTGTGCGTTTCTAGTGGGACACATTGCCAACCCCACACAAAATGACCATTCTATTAATAAAGTTAAAATACATATTGGATAAGCAACAGCAGGGCCACCGCAAGAGTTGAGCTAATTATACCACGTACGATCACAAGCACCAGCCCAGACAATCAGTGGGTCTGTCGTACAGTTCCTGCGTTGTAATCTGCTGAGTTCGGGTGGCTGTCTGAAGAACACTGGCATTTTATATTAATGTATAACGCTGATAAGTGTGTAGTATATGAGCTAGTCCTGTCAGTAGCTCAGTTTTCTACATCTGTGAAATGGGTCTAAGCGGACTTAGAATTATCTGGTGAGGAGAAGGAGCATAAATAGCCCTCCTAACAGTGTGGAACATGTATCTGATTTAGTTCTCCTCTGCCGCTGCGTAGAGTCTGCCATTTGTGAGGACATGTTCCCATAATTACCCAGTTTCTAATTCCATTGAAAGGAGTGGCTGTGGAACAACCTAATATCTCAGGGAGAGCCTGACCACAGGACTATGTCACAGGTGAAACTCTTGTGAAAGTTCGTCTCTCTCTACCTTCAATCCTTGATCTAGATTCTAAGATCACCCTACATCCATCATATGTCACATCAAATGTCACTTGCTCAGAGAGGCCTTCCCTGGCCACCTTCCCTAATACGTTTGGTGTTTCCTTGTTCTCTGTTTTCCTGCCTGGTGCTTCTATTACATGTCTAAAAGCTCCTCGAGGGCAAGTATTCTGCCAACACTCTCTCCTGTGCCTGGACCAGTGCCTGGCATAGAGAAGATGCCCAGTAAATGTCAGTCCAATAACTTCTAAGTAAACATTTATCAAATATTACCAGGCATGATTCTCAATGCTTTACATATATTAATTCACTTAAACTTTACAACAACCCTATGAGGTAAATGCTGTCATCCCATTTTCAGATGAGAAAACTGAGGCTCAGTGAAGGTAAAGTTGCACAGTAAATGGCAGGGCTGTGACTCAAAGCCGGACAGTGGCTCCGGAGCAAAGACGTAAGCCACTGCTTTATTCTGCCTCCACCTTGTAGAAGTTTCCACAACACAGTGGGATGGGTTGTAACAGTGCCTGTCTACTGTTCAGGGACTTCATTCAGTTCTGCAGTTATCCTTACTTCTTAATCTTTTTCTCCCTTCTCCCCACTGCTTGAAGTGACCCTAGGCCTCGTTTATCGCATCATGAATTCGGCACAAAATAGGCACTAGTAAACATTTATTAAAAACTGTATGACTGTCTTTAAATGCTTGGGAGAGTTCATCGTTTGTTGGAAATAACCTACATTTTTACAGCCAACTGTGAAAATAGTTATCTTTTTCTGCTCAGGCAATTTCAATAAGGACAGATATAATTTGAGTACCTACTTCATGCCAGCAATGTGCTGGATGCTGTTCATACGTTATTTCTAATCCTTTCAACAATCCTGTAAAGAAGGCAGCATTTTTCCATTTTTAAATTGAGAAACAGAGCCTTCAAGAGTTTCAATGAATTGTCTAAAGTTGTGTCATAAAGAGGGGGTGGAGGATTGGTATTCCTATTCACCAAGTCTCACCATCTTGTGAAAGAATTAAGTGCCTTCCCAGGCCTGAGATCGAGAGGCAGTAAACATTCAATCACAGTCTCAAAGGAAATAAAGATCCATAAAGCATCATATGATCCATAAGAGAGTTTAACAAAGAGAACAGTTTCATCCTAGTTTAAAAGGTGCTATACTTCTTCCAACAATTATGCCAAGAGGAAGGCATTTCCGAAATTTCCATAGAGCCAATTCACAAATCACACGAGGAAAGGAGCATTATGACTTGGCCGTCTCATCGTATATGCCCAGCTTCTCCCGGAGAGAAAGCTCAGCTTATTCACAGCCCCTTTCTGCAAAGGATTTTTAGCTCTAATCCAAAAATCAAACCCACCTTCAAAGGATAAAGATTGGCCCATCACTGGAGATGATGACGAGGTTCTAATTATCTCCAATTTACAAGGAAGGAAGTGAAGGCTCAGAACTTGACTCCATGGCCTCAGGTCATTTATTTTGTCATCAGTGGAGCTCAGGCTTGACCTCTCATCTTAGGACACTAAACCCTGTGCTTTTCCTCCATTTCTAAGAGGAGCTTCATTGTCCAGGACGGGATACAGAAGCCGAGGAGACAGAGGAAGAGAGAACTCGTGGTGTCATTGGAATCAGCCCATCTTGGCTCAGGATTTGACTGTGGAGGACGCCATCCCCATGTGTGTTAAAAAGCCACTGATTTGACTTCATAGTCACAACTCCTGAGATGTCATTACGTGAAGGCTTGGTGGTTCATGTCCCCAGGGAGAAAATATCATCAGGCCCTCTCTGCAGAATGTATTCCCCTGGACACCGGGGCGTAGAGAGTTCTAGGATTTCTGCACATCTCCTCAGTCTAGCAAATTGTGGGATTGAAGACATAGATGACAGGCCACCTATCACGATGGTTTGGAGCCTGCCATGGGCTCTGGAGTGAGACGGACCAGGGTTCCATTCCCATCTCTGCCAGCCACCAGGTGAATAATTTCAGTTTCTCCCAGCAGTACACTGGCGTAGCTGGTGCACTCCTCAGGGGTGGACATGAGGGTTGGATGAACTCAGGATGCAAAGCCTTGAGCTCAGCGCAGGCACTGAGCAAGCTCGCCATTATTTCAGCTGGAAATGGAGGGTCCCAGGGGAGCCACTACCACCCAGCTAGCTGTGGGGCCCTTAACAGGGCAGAGGAGGCAAAAATTGCTCTTCCTTCCAAGGTCAGGAAGACATTGTCTAAAGGGACCCTGGCTTCAGATGCAGCCACACTGGCTCCCTGAATGAACCGTTCGGGTGTGTCTGCCCGGGGACACCACCCCTCCCATGAAGACAAGCAGGGCAAAGAAAAACACCTAAGAGCAGCTTGCTTGCAAAGCAGCCATCCAGAATCTAAGTACACGTTTTCAATTTTAAAAATGCACGAAAACGCCGTCTTTCTTTGTTGATACCGTTTCTAGCATTGAAACGTTGTCTAAGAGACACATTTCCATAACCACGGTCCCCTTCTGTGTGCATAGCCTGCTTCTTTCACAAAATAAAATTATTCCCACTCTCCATGCTTTTAGCCGAAGATTAACTTGTAGCAACTCAAAAGGTCAAAGCTGAGATGAAACTGCATGTGTTTTAATCTCCAAACAATGTAAATTGGGCCAAAATTTCAAAAATAACAAGCCCTGTGGGTAGACTATATATTCATGAAGAGTTTCCCATGACATACGAACTGGTCTTTGGATAACCAGCTTTGCATCGGAGCAGCAGGTGTAACCTCTGATGAGGCATTTGCCATGGTACGGTAAAGGCTGATGCCTTATCGAAAAGAAACAGGCAAACCGAATAGAAATTTCACAGGCTCCAAAACGTTCCACAGTTGAAATGAAGGCTGTCTCCGGCGTGGTGGCCACGATGATTTATTCAGCCAAATGTTTAAAAGAAATGCCTTGGTATGTTCGTATTGATTATCCTGAGTTTCGCTGACAGAAAGTGTATCTACTAACTCCATCTCTGGGTAGGAGGGGATTGGATTTGGGGATATAAATTCCACCAGTGGGTACGATAAACCATCCTGAAAAAAACGAGCTCCACTTTGCACAGGAACAAGACGCATTCCTTTCCACGTGGCTGTTCTTCATCAAGGAATAATGAAGGAAAACAGTGCTGAAATGTGCTGTGCAATTCTTAATGGCATTTTAATAGTTTAAATTAGGAGTGAAAGGCCGCTCGGCATGTGGTTTTACATAAACATTGCCCTTTCGTGATATTAATTGGGGTGAGGAGAGATGGAGCTAGGAGAGAGACATCAGATGGCAGGGCTCAGAGCTGGCTTACTCCGGGAGGTGGCCAGTGGCACAGACTCTCCTCTGCCCCTGAGAAGCCACAGCCAGACCCAGATGCCAGAGTAAAGCAAATCCTATCGGCACCCCTACATTATGAACTGACTTACGGTGTGAAGTACACTTGGCACGCAGTTGACAGTTTGCTGGCCTGGACACTGCAACTGCTTAATTTATGTAATGTTCAGCTAGGGAAGAAGGGTTGGAAGTAAGTAAGAGGCAAATGACCCTTCACTTGCCACCAAAATCCATCTTTCCTAATCTCTTACAAAGAGGGTGATCATAATAATAAAATTCCAAAAGACAGGAAGCTTACAGGGGCATGTGGATTTACAATTTGGGATGTACCTGACACCACAGCATACAAATGAAGGAGGTACATACTTGTTTCTTCCAGGTAAAGTTGATGGTTCTATGTACAAATTGACACAAGCATCGTGAACATGTGGTAAGTTTTTGCCGTTCCTATTCTAAACCAGGGGGATATGCTCACGACCAAAACAGACAAGGTTCTGGCTGCCAAGGGCTTCCTATTCTAGGCCCCCAAGTGTCGAGTAAACAAATCAACCAACAACGTGATATCAGGTCATGATGAGTGCTATGAAGAGAATAAACCTGGGACAGGAAAGAGAGTGCCTGTGTGGTCAGGGAAGCCTCTCTGGGGACGGTATATTTAAGCTGAGACCTGAATGGCCAGAGGGGAACAGCCATGCAAAGATCTCAGGAAACAACATTCTGGGCAGAAGGTACCACAAGTGCAAAGGCCCTGGGGTGAGTCTGTGCCATGTTCCTTTCTTTTCACCATCAAAACAGGTCCATGTCATGTCAGATCTTCTCACTGCAGTATTTCTTGAACAGATGGCCTAGCTCTCCAGGCTAGAACATGGGCATGTTTCTAACATAGAAAATGAGCACCTTTTTGAAGAAGTGAATGTAATGTTAAAGAATCATAAGGGCGCAGAATCCCAGGAGAGTAGGAGAACATAAGTGCTGTTTTCATGGTGCAAGAACTGGTTTGCAGAACCCCCTCTGAACCTTCTAGGGGCAATTACCAATAGAAACGACACATGGACTCAAAATGTATATGGGGCTGGGGGGTGGTCCTGAGAAGGTGTTTAACAAGCACCAGGTTGTTTGTTAGGTTTTTAACAAATACTGAGGGATAGCATATTCTGTGGCCAAATTGGTTGATCTGGGTCGGTCTCGAGTTTTCCTCCTCCCCACGATTCTCATGATGGCAGCAACACCTGCCTTTGGGGGTAAAATCTACGAAGGAGAATTGGAGTTGAGGACTATCCATTGGAGCAGGAGCCAACTGGAAGAGGAGTCTCTGTGCTGGGGTGAGAGAAGTGGACTTTCCCTCCATCAGGAGCTCTGAATGAAGAAATGATGCTCCCAGGTGGCTTCAAAATGGTATCACAGTGTGTCTCAAGAGGCTAAGATGGAAGACTTGAATGGACCTTATTTTTTCGAGATACAATTTTAAGGCAAGAACTACCCATAAGAAGCACTGTTCTGTTGAAATAGTCCCGTGAGGCACACAGGAAGTAATAGAGATATCTGGGTGATCTTTCCAAGGCTATTGGGGGTGTCCTTCTCTTTGGAAGGATGGTGCCATGGTCAAGTCTGGTATACAACTTATTCAGATGTATCTCTTGAACAGCAACTACTTTTATAATCACACCCTGGGTTTGATCATTATCAGGAACTGCTCATCTTTTGGGGAACTAGCTCTGGACAACAGCAACACAAAAACATCTTTTTATAAGAATATGATTCCTCCTATCTTCTCTTTTGAAATCTTGTATTTTTCCTTCTTAATCTATTATGTGCCACCAAATACATCAAATACAATGTAGAAAAGTCTTTGACTTTCTGGATAAGAAGAATTAGGTGTTTTGATTTATATGATTGCTCTGACTGCATTACCCATGTGGGAAACTGTTGGCTAAATCAGCATGATTGAATTGTGTTCCAAGGGTTTCCTCACTGCACTCCTGTTTGATCTATAGAGTGAATTTGCTTAGGAATCCATCGAAAATGAAATAGAGACATCCTTCACCAAAAGAGGCCAGCATTAGCTTTTGCACTGGGAGATTTGGCCTTAGAGTTCATAAATTACCTGTTGACTATGCATATAACTATGATATCCATCAGGAGAAGGAGTATTAGCTATGCTGATTTGATATGACTCAACCATCTTGGCAAATGTATTACAAACTGGGAAATTGAATTTCTAACTAAAGCTGTCTCTACACAGCAGCACAATTATTTAAAAAATGAAAAATGTAGTTAGCTGATCAGGATCTAACTATGCCAAACAACTAGCCAAGTTGATTTTTGCTTTACTAAATTGACCAGTAGCTTGAGCAAATGGGCTGAGTTAACCAGGTGATAAGGCATTAAATAGATCTGGTCTATTCACACGAACACATACATGTATATAATCAGAGTTAGATTATCCATAATCTATTTTTTTTTCAGCTCTAGTAGCAATAAATTTTGATGCTCACAGGTAAAAAGATGAATTGTTAGAACAGTAAATATTCAATAAATATTTGTCAAAAGATAGTAAATAAACATAAATACACACACTGATATTTCTGTGACTGTTAGAACAGTGGCTTTTATCCCAATATCTCACAGGCCATAAAACTAAGTTGAAAAGAATGAAAAGTGGCAACATGCAACCATGCCTCCTTGTATAGAGGCTTACACTTGTTCTAGTTGATGACCAGATCTAGCACTCAGATCTTAATTTCTAAACACCATTCTCCAATAAAAGAAATCACAGCTTCTTGGAGAAATGGCTGATGCCAGGACAGGGAAAGAAAAGAAGAAGATGAACCTGGACCATCTTATGGTGCCAAAGAGTAAGAAATGCTCAAAAAATGATAGAGATATGCCAAAATGACACAGGATCCAAGTGGCCAAATCTGGGACAATTTCAGCAATAAAATAAATAAAGATAATAATAGATAATTGCCCATAGAGTAAAATAAAAGCCATTAATCTATACAGATATAAATAAACAATTGAGAATAAACAAATAAATGAGAATGAAGGGAAAGCTCTTTCTTGCAGTAGAATTCTAATTAATAAATGTAGAAAGAATGATAACAGTAGAGAATTTGACAAATATCACAGTAATAATTGTTTCTGGCAAGAGTTATCAATGGGTGCTAAAATTAATAGGCACAAGTATGAGAAACAGGATGTTTACATGGTCTCAGAGTATCTCCCCTTAAAATACCTACAAGTTACAGAGGGGGAAACAGTAACTTCCCAAAGGAGAAACTTGTCCGACACCACCTGAACCAAGTTTTCAAAGTTAATATCCCCAGTTATGGAACAAATCAACCTCAAGTGCCTCCTGATACGTTGCACAAGAAGGACACAATACCACTTCTGTGATGTTCTTGTCAAAAACGCATAACCTAAATTCAATCATCATGAAACCTGGACAAATCCAATTAAGGAACATTCCACAGAGTAGCTGGCCAGTACTGTCCACCAAAGGTCAACGTCATGAATGACAAAGACTAAGGAGAATGCTGTCACAAATTAAAGGAAACTAGGAGGCATAACAACTAAATGCAACATGCTATCCCAGATTGGATCCTCGACCAGAAAAGAGACATTAGATGGACAATTGGAGAAATGTGAATATGGTCTCTAGATTACATAACAGTATGGTATCAATGTTAATTTTCTGGTTTTTATCATTTTACTGTGGCTATGTGAAATGTTAACATTTGGGGAATCTGAGTGAAGGGGATAAGAAAATTCTTTGTACTATTCTTGCGACATTTTGTAAGTCTGAAACTATTTCAGAATTAAGCATTGAAAGATAAAATGTTTATAATGGTTCCCACTGGGGTTGTGGTTGGAGCTGGTAAGCAGGGGGCAGCTAGCTTTGTAGAGACTAAACTGTGTGGTCTGGCAGAGAGCTACGGAGTCAGCCACCAACAGGAGGCAGCAGTGACCTGAAAGAGCAAGGTCTAGATCAAGCCTAAACCCTGCACTAACCTATTAACCCGAACCCGCACCTGTGGCCACACTTATTTATACCCACCCTGTATGTTTCAGACCTCACCCTGCTTCCAACTGCTCTCCAAATAGAGAACAAACTCCTTAACGGGGCTTTGAACAAGGTACTTAACCTCTTCATTCTCCGTCTACAAAGTGGGGCCATAATAGCAGGTAGGTCATAGGGCCATCGTGAGGGTTACATGACATAACATGAAAAGCACTTAGCATGGTGTTTGGCACAGAGAAAGCTCTTGATGAATGTTAGCTGCTCTAACCATCATCAACATTATGATTCTGCTTGCAAAGCCTTACAAACAGCCTCACTAGAGTCTAGTTCCATGGGAGTCGGCTCTCTGTCCAGCGTGGTGACCTCAGTAACTCCAGCTTTACATGGTCCCTCCATAGAGCAGACACTCAATAAGGCATGCTACTCAGATGGAAGAAAGAAACATCTGGCACAGCTTCCCTCTGGAATTATTTTGAACAGAAATACAGCTGTTGTCACAGAGACCCAAGAGACCAGTAACTTAAATAAGAGAGAAGTTTATTCTTCTCTCACATAGTCATCTGAGTATGAACGGCCCATAACTGTGAGATGCTTCCAGGAACAGGACCCTTGGGGCAGGGCCGTTCTCAGAAGGCTCATGACCTCATTCACATTCCTGCCCACAGGAAGCAGGAAAGGGCAGGAGGAAGGACGCACTCTTTAAGGCCACAGCCAACAGGATATACACTCACTTCTGTTTCCATCTCACTGGCCAGAACTTAGACATGGGCAACGTCCAGTTGCAAGCGAGGCTGGGAAATGTAGTCTTTATTCTGGGCAGCCATATGCCTTGCTAGCATTTGGTGGTTCTTTTACTGTAGATGAAGAGGATGATGCTATTCGGAAGCCACCAGCAGTACTTCCAATCTCGCCAGCTTCATCTCTCCCACTCTAGACGCCAGCCCCACTCCACTTCTCCCAGGCCTTTGCACCCACTGTTACCTCCGCCTGGTGCCCTAGCCTGACCTCGACCCCACACCTTTTAGAAAATCCTGTTTCACCTTTCAGACCCCTGAAGAGACCTCACTTCCTCTTGGAAGACTTCTAGCACCCCCATCACCACCCAGGAGGGATTAGGTCCTCCTCCCTCCAGGCAAGTCTTTCACTGTCCCGGAACTTGTCCTACAGTGGCACTTGTCACACTGTACCTCAACTGTTTATTAGTCTGTCTCTCCTACTACAATGTACACTCCAAGAGGGCAGAGAATATGCTTGTCCGTGTCCCTTGCACATTACAGTGCCTTAAATTTCTGCTGAATTATTAAGTATATATACTCTTGAGAATCTGTATTTGAATTTCCAAGTTACTGTTGCTTTGCCCAGGGGAAGAATATTCTTGGCGTGAACATAACCACCCTGGACCCAGGCAGGTAGTAGAGAAGATACCAGTGAAATCAGACCCACTGCTTAAGCAAGGAAGGAATCCAGATGCTGTGGGCCCCGCAGGGCCCTGGGAATGTTTGTCCTTCTCCCGACTCCTGTTTACATCCGGCTGAGCTGGAGGACAACAGAGCCCCATCACCAGTGCCTCCCTCCGTGAAATCAGCCAGACTGGGGGCCGTCTCTAGCTCAGGACAGCACAGGCTCGCTTCCTGGGCAAGGAGCATTCGGGTGGCAGCGTCAGGGCTCTGCTGGTTGAAGTCACAGCACAGATGGCTTATGAACGTGAAAAGCCTGTTTAATGTTAAAAGCCTTTGATTGTTTTTTTCCAGATTAATTCCTTCGGTGCCCTGCAAGCTGTACACAAAACTGTATGAGCCGAGGAGAAAGGGCATTTCAACCAAAACTCTAAATTTCCTTGCTTGATACCATTTCCATGAGTCCCAAATCAGTGTCTTAAATACATGTTTGTGGATTCAATGTTTGTTTTGGTTTGTTTGAGGCAGGAGAGTGAAGGATATATCGATAGTTCTAGGCTGTTTGCTGTCCAAGTTTCAACAAAGGGGAAGAGAGAAAAATATTAAGCTCAGATGGAAGGATAAAAACTTACCATTTGTGAGTGTCTTAAAGGTTTCGCTGGAGGGTCCTTCATTCACTCCTCCCAGCCGTCTACCTTTAATCACTACTTTGGAAGCAAGATAGAGAAGGAAATTGGAAGCCTGGTCATCCCTTGGTCTGGGGCATCTCTCTGAACAGAGTAGGGATTGCGGGTTTCTGGGAAACCAAAGGAAAGTCCTAGAAGAACACAGCTAGCAACATCCTCCTGTCAAAATTTTGGATTGTGGATTCAACACTGTTTTCTATTTGTAGCTTTAGCTTTGGGGATAGGAACAATGTACTTCTTCTCTGTCTCCTCCTTCGTGCAATTATGTATTCAAAAAAAAAAACAGGTTACCGATTGCTAAGGATGCCGTAGTGAAGGAAACCTAATCTTAAACTTAATTCTAACTCTCATTCTACTACCGGGCTTAGAACCCCGGCTCACCGTCCTTTCCTCACTGAGCGCCATTTCCCTCACTCCCAAATCAGAGTTTTGAACATGAGTTTGTCAATGGAGGGCTTGCTTTTTTTCTTGTGAGGAAGAGTTCTTTCAGTATTAGACATCGAGCCCTCTAAACGTTGGGCTGCAGCAGAAGTTTCATCTCCTTTAATTTTCTTGCCGATGATAGAAGGTCAATAACAAAACAGGAATCAGAATGGTCCCCAGCTGGTAAATGACAATGTCTTCTCATCAGACACCCCCCACCTGGGAAAAGAAGCCAAAGATACAATGTTTTCTTTGAATACCCAAGGAAAATTAAGGAAAACCCAAGAACTCTTTCTCGAGGAAGTTAATAAGCCCATACATCATTCTGGGTCCTTGGCCCATACTAGTCTGTGATGTCACCAGCCCATAACACCACTCTTAATCAAAATCTCCCTACCTTCTTGCCTCTTACTGGCTGTTCAACAGGCCAGAGCGATTTGTGTGTACTCCCTGGATAACCAAATCTGTGCTCCACGGCCATCTCCTGTCGGTGAACACAGAGCTATGACATGCAACAGTAACAGTTGTCACACACAGGCAATGGCTTTATCCTTATTTTTCAGTACATAATGCTGTGGAAGATGACAGGTTTGGCAATATTTTTTTCAACCTGCTCAGAACATCACCGGATATTTTCATAATGACTTGAGGACTCAATCTCTAAAAAGCCAACATCCACGTGTGACTAAGTTTTCAATGTGCATCTTTATTAACAATGGGGTCACTGAAGTCCCCCGCTCACACTTCTGATTAAGAAAACACGTAAATAAGTCCTCCTAAATCATTCCTTGTCAGCTGATTCTAAATGGCACCAAAACAGAAATAATTGCTTTCCTCTTGCACCCAGATAGGACATTTCCATGCAAACTGTTCACTTGATTCAAAATAGGGATGATACATAATGATGATTCAAATAGGAAATTAGACCCTAACTGGGTCTCTGGATAAACAACTTGAAGTTTTCTTTAAAAAAAAAAAAGAAAGAAAGAAAAGAAATCCTGAAAAAAAACAAAACCAAAGATCCCTCCATAATTACCGACACGTAAAGAAGGAGTTGTGTGATGTTTTCCTCTTTGTGGCAAATCATTAGGTCTATTCTAGGTTTTCAGCTTAGCAGGTAGTTATGTCGGTCTGAAATGAGAACAATTACAAACTCTTTCACTGGGAAAAAGAGTTGCACGGTAAGATCTTGGGCTTGGCTCTCCCGGTTACTGGCTGTGTGACCATGGGCAGGTTACTCTATCTCTGAGCCTTGTCTGTGAATGAGGCTAAGAGAAGTGGCTAACTTAGAGGCTCACTGGGTGGATGACATATATGCATAGCACAGTGGCCAGAACAGTACACTCAGTCGAGGTCAGCAAATTATTATCATCCTCCGAAGGTCAAAAGCAGGAGGATCTTTTCTACCCATTCACTGTCAGTATAAAGTTGCTTTTGAAAAGTGAACCAACCAACCACCAGTTTGGCAAATCTAAAAGGGCTGGTACCTCTCCTGGAGGAAGAAGGCATTGCCTGTACCAGCTGGCTGATAGGTACACTCAGGCCCTAAGCTGTTAGGTTAGGTACCACCTGGGAGGTGCACTCAAGCCCAAGGGAGGTGTTTTCCCCCTCTTTGCTCAGCTCTGTTATGTTAAAGTGCTGTCTGTCCCTAAAATGGCTCCCTTTAAAATACATGTATACACACAAGCATATACATGTATATATCTATATAGACAAATGGATATCATGTATAGATAACCATCTATTGCCACGATCTTGATTTTCCCCACACTCTGAGGCTTCAGCCTTAGCAATGAGAGCTGGTGTGGCCAGCAGTCCTGAGCTCTTGCCCCATAAGTGCTCCTCCAGGCTACGGCCGGTTGAGTGTGCTCCACAATGTGTCGTGTTTAGGCTGTGGTGTCTTTGCTCTCTACCACTTATTGGAGCTGTAAACAAAGTTGGCTGGCAAACATTGTGGAAACGAAGGTATTTAACCTGCCACGAAGAAACGAAGGATGAGTAACATGTTGGATATCAAAATGTAAGTTACCACACTGGGCAGCTCTCATCAGAGTGGTTAGGGAATCATCTCTAAGCCATTAGGAACTCCTGGAAGTCCTTAGATATTAGCATCAGGCATCATCACATCACAGCAGCCCAGATAACTGGTCCACAGCTGACTCTCAACTCTACACTGAGCAATGAAAGCCAAAAGTCTGAAGTTATTTCTGAAGAGCAACTGCCAATGGCAATGCCAGGGCCACGTCCCCCCTGGGGACGATGCTGAGTCAGTCATCACTCCCTCGTCCTGAAGAGCAAACCGCAGTTAGGAGACATATGACTGTGTTCCTCGCCTACCCCCAGCCTGAAGTATCCAACCAGCCATTTTTAAACCAATTCTTAAGTTACAGAAAAGAAATGACTCATCCTTTCTGCCCTGTGTTAATCAAGAGTTATGAAAATTATTTACGTTGCATGTACATATGTATAAAACATGCATATGTGACCCTTAGATGAGACTCTAAATTTTCTCAAAATTCATGTTATGATTGGGTGTAAAGCTCTTATGGTAGAAATATATTCTTATTAACTGAGGTGAGCAGAAATCAGAAAAAAAGAACAAGATTGACATTGTCATTTTTAACCAGCATCTAATCTTTAGAGGGTCTGGTATGTCAAGTTTTCTTATCACCTGAAAACATGCTAAGAAATGAGAATATCCGTCATTTTTTCTGGTATTTATACAATGCTTGTTTGCCTTTGGTCCTTCTTAAAATGCACACTCAAAAAGAGTAAAAATCAAATTCTGGAGTCAGCCACATGGCTAAGATGCTGCAGGATGGAAGCCCAGAATTCATTTTAACATGTAGTATTCCCCAGACTGTGACAGAAGTCAGGTTTCCATTAGCTTTCTTCAGGCTCTCCAAATCAAGAAGAATCTAGTGGGTTGTTAACATATTCATAAGTAAACAAATGTTTGGTCCTTTGACAGGTGGCCAGGATGTGGTGCAGGGAGGGATCCAGGTATCCATGGTGAAGCCATGGGGGGCTTTCACGTCCCTCACTCCATGGGGCTGGACCAGCTAGGCATGCTGCTCCGGTCTTTCTAAGCATCTTTATCTATACATTTATGGAAGTGAGCAAGATGCCCACTGAAAGAAGCCTGGCATGCAGCCAGAATTACTGAACCGCGATGGTGCTCCTTGCACAGAACCACTCCAGGCTGAAGGTTAGCAAAATGAAATTGTCTATATGTCGGCCACAAACTTGAATGTGAACATCGATCACCTGGGAGCCTATTAAAATGCAGACTCCAATCTGGCAGGATAGAGAGGGGCTGATGCAACTGATCTGAGGACCCCACTTCCCTTCACAATTAAATAAACATGGGTTGGAGGAATCCCAGGTGCCAGGCACTGTGCCTTCTCCTAGAAAGACAAAGATAAGACAGGGGCCCTGCCTTAGAGAAGTTGGTGTCATAGGAGAGATAGCTTCAAACACTCTGGGAAGATTCAGCCGACGTTTGGATTCTTTGCATTGCAAGCAAGAAACACCCATCCAAAGTGGTTCAAGTGAAAAGGGAATGTAACTGGCTCCTGTAATTGCAAAGCTCGGGTAAGGTGACTTCAGGTCTGGTTTGAAGCAGGGCTAAAATGACATCATAAATACCTAATTTCTCTTTCTCCACCAGTACCTGGTTTCTCTCTCTTAGTCTTTTGGCTCTGCTTCCTGTGGTTTGGCTCTTTTCTCTCGGAGGCAATGTGGATACCAGTCCATATTTCTTCTCCTCTTAATAAGAGTGCCCACTTATCCCAGAAATCTCAGCAAAAATCTCAAGGTATTTCATTGGCTCTAATTGGGTCATGTGTTCAACACTTAACCAATCACTGTGTCCTGGGAAGTCAGACTTCCACCATGGCAAACACTAGTGTTTAGGGTGGAGTTAGCCCCAGCAGAACCACATGCATCAAAAGAGCACGAGGCATGGATTCCCAAAAGAAAAGCAGTGGTTGGATGCCAGGCAGCCAAAAGGCCACAGTCACCACAACAGAGGTGTGATAGAAGCATGTGCATAGAGAAAAACACTGGTACCTGATAAATACTGTTGACAACGCATGCGCGCGCGCGCATGTGTGCGTGTATGTGTCACCAGCCACAGGCAAAGCACACGCAGTGCCCAATCTGGAAAAGACTGCTGATTGGTTTCTTGGGGGCCTTTAACACAACACTGCTCCACCTCTACCTCAGCAATGGTGTAATTCAGTCACTCCAGAAATATTTCATTCATTACTTTCCGTGCAGGAAATGAGAAGTGAAACATGTGGTTTAATTGTTTCCGAGATTAGAGTTAAACTGGAATATAGATCAGACTGACACATCAAATATTTTAAAGCCAATACAAAATACTGTGTAGCTAAGTACTGATTTGTCCTCAAAGAAAGGAGGCATTGGTGTAAGCTGGAACAGAAGCTTCCACAGGCATGAACATAGAGTTGCAGTAAAGAGCTAGCTTGTGCATTGGGACATGAAGAGACTAAGCAAGTTGTAGAAGAGGACAGTGTCAACTTCAAACACCAGGGATAAGTGCAAGATTTGAGCACCCAGACCAACGACCATGGCCTAGACCACCATTATCCATGGTATGAGTGTCCACGATGGGAACCTATCTGATATCCTAGACTTTTTCAGCTCCTTAACATGTTCACCTTCAATCCACACAATTACCTTAGCCCTTGACTGAGAACAACTGCACCATCTCAGAAATATAGGATTCAAGAATTCCTGACTGCTTGTTCTATAATCTATCCTGCCAGAACTGTATATATGTATATAATCTCAAATCTTTGCTCTCATTGAGAGTTTCATCATCTCTCCTACTTTTTCCCTATCCTTTACCTATCATCCAATCAGCCATCTTCTCTACACCTGACCTAAAGCAGCAGAATGTAGCTATAGAAACATGCAAACTTTAAATTCATTAAATGCCTTAAATGCCCCAAATAACAATGATGATGATGATGTTGATGATGTTGATGATGATGATGTTGATGATGGTGGTGATGATGTTGATGATGATGTTGATGATGATGTTGATGATGATGATGATGATGATGATGTTGATGATGATGTTGATGATGATGTTGATGATGATGTTGATGATGATGATGATGATGATGGTGAT
>NC_041214.2:25334755-25337593 GCF_002837175.3 Physeter macrocephalus
ATGTTGATGATGATGTTGATGATGATGATGATGATGATGGTGATGATGTTGATGATGATGATGTTGATGATGATGATGATGATGTTGATGATGATGTTGATGATGATGATGATGTTGATGATGGTGGTGATGATGTTGATGATGATGATGATGATGTTGATGATGATGTTGATGATGATGATGATGTTGATGATGGTGGTGATATCATCATCACCTAACATTTATGGAGTATCATTATGAGGCAGCTTTATTGTTGGTTCTGAGTCAGTAAGTACATAATTCTCTTCGGCTTAATTTAGCTCAGTATTTCTCAAAGGAACCACTATTGGCATTTGGAACAGGACAATTCTTCATTACCTGGGACAGTCCTGTGCACAACAGAATATTCAGCAATACTGCTCCCAGCCCACTAAATGCCAGTGTCATGGCAAACACACACACACACATACACACACACAGTTTTCCAAAGGCTGGCCCTCAATCCTCCCCACCAAGCAGATTGAAAGGACAGTTGAGAACCAGGGGCTGAGTGGAAAGAGTACTAATTTGGACCTCAAAACTGACATTTACTGTATGTACTTTGACCTTGAGTGAGCCACTAGCCTCTCTGAGAGTCAGTTCCTCCTCCTATAAAAGATGGATCATAATCCTACTTCTGCCTGGTGGTGGCAATTTTCCAATAATCTAATAAAGTATTAGTGAGAATATTTAGTATATTCATTAGGATTGTATTTGACTGTGAGTAACAAAAAATTTGACAGCAGCAGCTTAAACAATTAGGTGTCTATTTTTCCTACAACACAGGAATTCTGAAGGCTGGTGATCCACGACTGGTGTGGTGACTTCATGATCTCATCAACATCCCTGGCTTCTGTCTTTCTGCAAGTGGCCTTTACCTTCATGGCCACCTTTCAGGCACAGCATTGAGTCTCCCCTTCCAGATTCAAGACAGACAGACAGAGAGACGGATAGACAGAAAGGAGGGGGGAGAGGAGGAAGGGAGCAAGGAAAGAAGGCAGGTAGGAAGACAAAACAGGCAAGAAAAAGCTCTGTCTCTATCAGAAACACGACACTTACCTAAAAATCCGCAGCAGATTTCCATTTCCATCTCATTGGCTGTCGCAGGATCATTCCTACCTACAAGGGAGACTGGGAAATATTTTTAGCTGAGCATATTGCCTCCTAAGATTCTGTGAGTAAGAAAGAAGGGGATAATGGATAGTGTGTAGGAAACCAGCAATACCTGCCATACTTAGTAAACTACAAAGCATTACAGAAGTGTAAGGTGGCGTTATTATTAAAACCTGGGGCTTCCCTGGTGGTGCAGTGGTTGCGCGTCTGCCTGCCGATGCAGGGGAACCGGGTTCGCGCCCCGGTCTGGGAGGATCCCACATGCCGCGGAGCGGCTGGGCCCGTGAGCCATGGCCGCTGGGCCTGCGCGTCCGGAGCCCGTGCTCCGCAACGGGAGAGGCCGCAGCAGAGGGAGGCCCGCATACCACACAAAAAAAAAAAAAACCTGAATGAAAGCACATCACTAAATGCACTGTCTACATGAATTTCATTACCTGAATTAATCCCCATCACTTAAATAAGTGAATGTTCTTATTTACATCCAACGAGCATGGCTGCCTAATTCACTAATAAGGTATATCGCTGCCCACATTTTAACATAGCAATGCAGAGCAAACCACCTTTTGTGTAGTGGGCTCTGAAGAAGATTGGTCCCAATTATTCAAGGTAACAGGAGATAATAAGAAAGTATGTAAATGAATATAGAAGACTTTTATTGGTTTAAGGCCACCTGGAATTTATTCACCTACTTTTGATCATTGCACCCGGATTTTCTTGTGGAAAACTACTTTCCCACATTTTGTGCAGGATGGTGGTGAACTTGGGTGGCCTCGGCCTGCAGTGGCTTGAAGCAGGATCTCAGTTCCCTGACCAGAGATTGAAGCCAGGCCACAGCAGAGACAGCACTGAATCCTAACCACTAGACCACAAGGGTCAGTGGCTAGTGATAAGGCCCTGGCTTGTCTGCTTTGGAGAAATGAATTTCAACAAAGAGACAGAAAGCAGTAAAACAAGTAAAGTGTTTATTAGGAGGGAAAAAGTACCTGTGAATAGACACACACCGGCGGGCTCAGAGAGAGAGTCACGATTTGTGGTAGTCTGAATCACTTATATGGGGCATTTCTGCCAGGTTTCCTCTGGCTAATCATCTTGCTTTGCCTGGCTCTGAGTCCATATTTGGTTTATCTCAGGGTGCCCCCACCCCGTGCACACACATCTCTTAGCCAAGATGGATTCCAGCACAGAGGCTTGTGGGAAGGTTGACACCACTTATTATGGGGTGATGTCCCCTCCCTTTTTGACCCCCAAGGGGCCTTTCTACGCATGTGTAGTCAGGAGGTCTCCGTGACCTCAAGAATGAGAAATATGTGGTCTCTTTATCTTTTATCCAAGCAGGACTCAGCTCCTCCTTGCTCCCGCCATTATCTTTATCTTGGAGTATCTGTCCACAGGGGACAGACATCAGCTGCTCAGCCTGGGGCCCATCTATCTCCTGCCTCAGTGGGACTGTCAGTCAAGGTGCCCTGCTCAGGTGCCCCAACCTCAGCCAGTGCAACTCTCTCTTCCTAGACATTGAATTCTGAATATGTGAAGCAAGGCAAATGAAAGAGAGAGAAAGGGAGAGGGAGAGGATGAAGAGAGGGAGAGAGGGAGGAAAAAAGAGGGGGGGGAGTGTGGGAGGGATAAGGGGATGGAGGGAGGGAGGGAGGAAGGGAGGGAGGGAGGAGGGAGGGAGGGAGGGAGGGAGAGAGGGAGGGAGGGAGGGAG